>NW_017728907.1:42884144-42891113 GCF_001723895.1 Crocodylus porosus | reverse complement strand
CACCACTTCTCTTGGAAGTTGGTTCTAGACCCTAGCCACCCTGACCGTGTAGCGCCTCCTGGTGTCTAACCTAAACCTATCCTCTGCCAGCTTGTGACCATTATTCCTGGTCACTCCTGGTGGTGCTCGGGGGAACAGTGACTCCCCCAGTGACTGCTGATCCCCCTGACTAGTTTATAACAGGCCACTAGATCCCCCCTCAGCCTTCTCTTTTGGAGGCTGAACAGGTTCAGGTCCCGTAGGCTGTCCTCATAGGGCCTGCCCTGTTGTCCCCTGATCATACGAGTGGCCCTCCTCTGGACCATAACATTTTTATGGTGGCACAAATGCAATGTCAAGTAACTTCTGTTTCTACCCTTAGGCCCTTTCAACAATACACCCACAGGCATATGCACTTATTTTTATGTATCACATCTGTACAGTGGAGCTTGTGTGGCCTTTGGCACTGGGCTGCCTTTCTGTACTGTATTTATCAAACTCCAAGACAACTCTGAATTTAAGAGCCACCCTCTTCCTCCCCACCCCCCGTAGTTAGATTCTATTAATGGAAAATACAATTTTGTTACATTTTTCCATGTATATCTAATTATTGGAGGGTCACCTTAAAATTTTGCTCTCCACTCCTGCAGACAGAAAAGCAGTGGCAGGGGGCCAGATGGTGGGAGAGGGGTAGGCATTTGGGAGAGCAGTAGGGAAGCAAGTGGAAGGGCAAGTGGTAGGGGAGCAGGTGGTCAAAATATGGCCCATGGGCCAGATACAGCTTGCAGAGTGACTTTGTCCAGCCTGCAGTGAATCCCTTGGTCTCGCCTGCTCCAGGCACTGTTTAGCCTGTGGTGCATCTACTCAGTTGGTCTAATAAAAGATATCACACCTACCCAAAGAAGCGTGTCTGTTTTTTTGTGACATCTTAATGTGCATTAAAAGAGGCTAATTTGTAGACATGGTTTATAAGACTGCTGGTGAATCTACATTCATTAATGTGCTTTAGGTAATGCTCATTAAATCTAGTACTGTTGGGCATTAATGCACACACTTACTTTCCAGCAATGGACTGGAGATCCACCACTTCGATTAAACGAGTCTGCCCTGCATGCAAGCTTGAGAAAAACTTCACTGCACCACATGCAGCTGTATAAGCAATGAAATGCACATCAGCACACAGAAAAAGGCAATGGTGCACTTTTGAAATAAAGCACCTCCAAGGTATTTTAGTTCAAAAGCATTCTGCCACCATTTTGTCAGCACTGACATGCATTTTGCCACTTATACAACTGTATGCATTGCAGCACCAGGTGCGTTGCAACACGTACATGTGTAAAAATGCCCACTGTTGTGGGCATTTGTGAAGTACTAGAAGTGTTAGAAATTGTGAAGTCTAGTTATGAAGTGCTAGAAAAATGTGCATTACCCTATTTTAATGTGCATTACCTAAAGAGCATGTTTTTTTGTGATGCTTTAATGTACATTAAAATAGGATAATGCACATTAAAACTCATGTGTAGATGCACCCTATAATCAGTACCTAAGGCTATATAGTCAGTAACTTGGTTGGAAGATCTAATAAAGAAGTTAAATGAACTGGATAGTTTTGAAAATGGACACAACTGTAATTTAATCCTCTCCACTTTTCACTTAGGAAAACATAATGGACATGAAAATTTTCTCGTTTCTTTTCCCTGGACCTCTGTGACCCTAATATATATGTATACATCAGAATTGAAAGCAATATTTAGATTATAAATGTATCTTTTCAGATCAGATCTTGGCTTCCAGATTCTATGTCCCTTTTTCAGGACGGCATTTTAAGCATTTGTGTACTTTTAAGCATTTGGAAGCTCTGATCTAAAGCAGTGGGATTACTCAGATACTTACATGTAGATCTAATGTAAAAATGTCATGTACTTAAAACAAGTGTTTAAATGTTGCGCTGGAACTGGGCAATGAATTTGAAAGGAAAGGTAAGACAATGCACCACCTGAAGAGCTGCCTCTTTGCAATAAGCATATTACATAAGTACTTGTGTTCCATATTCCAGTATTCAAGCTTAACCATTCTATAATTTTTATATTAAAAGTGAATTAAAACTTATTGACATGGCTCAGCGTATTACTAAAACAGTGGCACTGAAATAGGTTGAATAACAATGAACATACACTGATGTTCAAACAAAACATTTGCAAAGTCTTCTCTTTTCCACTGGCTTGATACATTTTAAATTAGGATTCATTGCTTCCCTTTTGATAGCTGATGAGAGTATCACCAGTGCTACATAAACTGATAACTCTCCTAAACCTTAGTATGTAGGGTCTCCAGCAAACCTGAGTTGAATTTTAGATCACTCTCCCACCATCAGTATCCCTTGTCATAGTTCAAGATCTTTCCATTCAGTCATTTCCATTATTCTACGGATTGAATACGATGGTCATTTTAGTGAATAGACAGTCAACTACCCTTTCCACTTAAAACCCATAGATTAGTTACTACATTAGAGCATGGATACAGCAAGATAGGAATGCTTCCTTCTAAAGTAGTTAGACTGGGATGAATAGGTTGCTAATCTCCCCTTCCAACAATGCAGCAGAAACGGTGTCGCTGGCTGCCTCTTGCGTTGTCTTATTTGAGAACAACCTCTTACTTCACTGCAGGCCATCCTCTTTTAGGTTTATTTTTAGATGACCCAGCAAAATTGCAATTCTCTGTAGAACATTCACTACAGATAACTTAGCTTTTGTCAAGTCCTCAGAGAAAAAAGAAAAGAAGAAACTCTTTGGGAAGAGGAAGGAGTATCCTCAGGTAAACTGGGTTCACAATTTGAAGAGAAACAGCCTTAAACATTTGGTTGTGTTAAAAATACATACCATTATGTCTTCTGTTGTGTTAAAAATACATACCATTATGTCTTGCATGACTTACGTTTGACTGAGGACCTTCAGAAATAAAATCTTTCAGCCACTGGTGTGAGGAAGAATACTGCCAGGTTGGCAAACATGGACTATACTGTAAACACGAAATACAATTATGTATTCTTTGCCATTGGTAGATTCAATGGAAAGTAACACTTGATTCATTTACACAGTCAACACACTCACATATCTCACAATGGCCACTAACTTTTACCCTGCTCTTTGTATTACAATTTGTAGCACAAGATTTACTGTAACAAGCAGATCTTTTCAATAAATAGGTCACAAACCATACGTATCAAGTATAGAATGCTGTATACAACTATTGGATGTTATATGGCAAGGAAACTGTATTCCTTTTCTATTCATCGTAACAACCTGTAACAGTATACAAGAACATTAAAAAAAAGGTGATGGTGAGTCAAATCCCCCTTCGGTGTAACTGTCAAAGTCACTGAAGTTACATCAATGATGAATTTGGCAGTTGTTATAATATGGATTACAAATTAAGCAGCACTGGAATAATCACTTCTACAGAGCTTTATTGTTTTAGGCTAGAAAGAGACATCATCTATGGAGCAGGATCAGCTGTTCCAGGGTGTGTTCCTGCACAGCTGATCTGCTTCATTAGCATCTACAGATGTTGCCAGGGCTGATGCCCTGCAGATTCAGCCCCTACTGCACCCAGGGCACAGCAGTGAGATACATGTCCTGAGGAAATCCCTGGCAAGGGATCCCTACATGTGGGGAAACCCCTGTGCAGGTTCTCGCACATGCCAGATGTGCTTCTTGAGTCCCTGCTTATGTTCTGTCTTCAGTGTCTTCAGTGTCTACCTCACCCTTTACACAGATTATTTTTAACATTTACGTATTAATTAACAAAAACAGCTGATGCTTCAGTGCACCTGGCATGAATGAAACTGTAAGGCTTATTGTGGACTATGCACAAAAAGATGGCTATCCAGATAGCTGTTTCAACAGTAAGAAAACCATTGCACCAAGATCAGTAGTACGCTGAAGTCTGTCATTAGTAGTGCCTGTGCTCCCAACAGTCTTGCACTGTATTGCCAAGTATAGACATTACACTTTTACCAGTATAAGTGATCAGAAACTGGTCTATGTCCATAACAGAACAGAAGTTCAGCACACAGACTGGTTTAAAAATGACAGATCTCGGTCTAAGATTTGCCCCACACCCCAAAGCGTGTGCACTATTGCACTTACAAAACCCCGCGTAACTTAGATTGATTCTGCTTTGGGCTTTTTGAATATCTGTACCTAACCTATGTGTAAACATGCAGACAAGAACATAATTTCCTCTTCCTTGTCCACATCTTGCCCAACTGATGACAGCATAACACAATAGAAATTACATTTTTACCTATTCTAGTGGTCTCCACTGCAGCCTTTTAAGTAGATGACATTTAGACTCGCACATGAATTGCAGTCAGCTAGTTGGTAGAGTTTCCCGCAGCACCATAGAACGAACCTCAGCACTGTGTTCTGGGAGTGGGTGCGGGCCTTTCATTTCTTCATTGTTTGAACCTGGTCTATCAGCTCCTTTCAAACTCTATGCACTACTGGAAAAGTGACAGGTTCAGAAGTTAAACAAGCATACCCCTAACAAATGTACCACATTTTATTTTTGATCAGTTCACTGAAAATAAAAACACCATTAAACTAGAAGATGTAGACATTTCTATGTTATCAGAAACTCAATAATCCTGTAATTAGGCATATAATAAACACTTAAACTTTCACATGTACCAATAGTGATACCCTCTGCTGAGCTATAAATAGGGCTAAATTATAAAAGGCGCGGGAAGTCTTTCCTTCTTTCAGCACACAAGGGACTGGCATAACATGCTCCTAATCCTGGGGTTGTTAATAGAAAGTGAGTGTTTCTGGGCTTCAGAGGGAAGATCATGGTTTTACATCCCTGTACGTATGGACAGCTGGACTAGAGGGTTGGTGGCTGATCCAGTTTGGCAGTGGGCACACCCAATACCTGTGGCAGTGCTGAGAAATTTACCTTCTGCAGTCATTTATATCAAAGCAAAGTGAGCATAAATGATGTCTACACAAAGTAGATCATGTCTTTCCCCTTCATTCAGTGAGACCTTTCTCTTTCCCAAAAAGAATCAGGCTATCATTCTTCACTACATTAACAGTAAATAACAATTCCAATCATATTTTTATGGTGCACTGCATGGCATCACTTTGCAGAACACACAAAAAATAACCTGCCAATGACAGGCCACTTCTAATAACTGCTCATTAGTAGCATTTGTTGCAGCCTTTAATAGACCTTCCTATAGAAACAACATGTTTATTAGAATTCTTTCACATACAGAATTTCCTGGGTAGTATTTTTTTACCTGTGTGTTTGCTCTGTGTTCACATACACACACACACACCACTAAAGGTGCTGGATTGAGATTAGAAAGAAAATATGTTCCACCATGCAAAGTGAGACCTCGCAGTTCATATCTGAAGTTGTTTTCTTTCCTATTTTAGGGTCAAATGAACTTGATCACAGTCTGATTATGGATTCTGGAGATATGCTGGATACTGAATTTGACTTTGAAGATCAGGTAACTACTTATAGTCTCTGTGTGAGTCTGTCTCTCATATACACACAACACACACACCCTTTCTGGACATTACTTTCTAGATCATACATGTTTAGTAACTACAGATAGTATTTTCCCTGAGAAACATGGATTTAATATCTAACATACTTAAGGGCATACTTTTGCACCTTTTAACAATATTTGTCCTTTCAAAGTACTGATCCACTGGTTTCCTTTAACCATGTCTGCTGCAAATGCCTCTTTACTTTCACAGCCTTATATATTCTCCCCCTTCTATTCTTATTCATCTTTTGCCCCCAGTTCATCAACTGTTCTTTTCAGCTCTTCAAACTCTCAGTGTTGTGCCTGTGTTGATGCTCTAAACTTGAGCAAACAGCCTGCCTCTCCCTCCTACTCATTTCTTAAAGGTGCAGACAGAAGTGACAATTTTTGCCCAATCTGGCCACAGAAAGTGGTGTATAGCTATGACCAAACTCAAGTGCTCAGCTGTAGACTACTTCAGAAATGGCTGATCCAGCAAAAATCTGGACTCGATGATCTCCCGAGGTCCCTTCCAGCCCTGATGTCTATGAAAAATCTGAACTTTCATTGCATGAGGGTTCAAATGGAGGCATTTAAAAAAAACAGCATCCTTTGTAACTTGTATCTGTGCTGCCTCCCAGCCTGTTGCTGTTTTTTGAATGGGAGGGGGGAAATGGGAGCAGAGGGAGTTCGGTCTGGAGTTTTTTTAGTTCCCTGCTGGAAGGTATGACAGATGTATTGAAGCCCCCCCCTCCCCCAAGTAGGGGGGTGCTCCAATTCACTCACCCCATCCAGTGCCAGCTGGAAAACTACTAGAACAAGCTCCCTCTGCTCCCTTTCCCCCATCCCATTCTGAAATAGGGACAGGCTAGGATAGAGGAGAGGCCATTGCTAGGGGAAACTGGATGCAGGCTGGCAGCCAGCAACTGATTCCCTTCCCCCCTTGAATCAACAGTAAACTTCTGTTAGGTCCAGGGGATCTTTGTAACTCAGAACACTTCCTGCAATGTGTTGTGAGTTACATCAAAGAGCTGCACTTCTGTCTGTGCCCTCCAAGTTTAAAACCCGTTCTTTCATCAGTCCCTCTTGAATTAAAATCTTCATCAATGAGCTCTCTAAAGTTTCCTTTGTCATTGCCTTGGCTGGGTTAACCTTTAATCTTTAGGGCAGGAGAAGGGTCTTTTATGCTCTGGAAAGCAGAGGAGATGTTTATATTTTGTATTTTGTGTAGCAGGTATACATACTCCTGACAAATTATGAACCTATGGAGAACTGTCCATGTTGGTCTATAATATGTGCAAAATAAAACAAATGATTTAAAAAGTGTCTTTTCATGCATCTCACAAATACCTACCAATGGTAATGGGAACAAGTGTATCCAAATTTAAGTAACTGGTAATTTTAAAGTAAGCTATTTATGTTTACTATGTAACTGATATATTGTTAATGAA
>NW_017728907.1:42873474-42884044 GCF_001723895.1 Crocodylus porosus | reverse complement strand
ATCAAGATAAAATTAAAAAACACCAAAAACAAACCAAAAAACCCACTGATTGTATTTTACTCATTATTAACGCAATGTCTTTCACCAGATGCATGCTAGACATTTTGCAGTAGCAGGAAAAACCAATCCTGCCCAGAAGCACTTTACAAACTAAGTTCAGGCATGACACAAGAGAGAAAAACATATAAAAAGCAAAGAAAGTGATTGGGACCAAGGTTAATCATTAGGGTTACAGCTTACTCAGTAAATACAAGTATTGAACCAAAAACCTAAATTAGAAGTTATCCATAATAACATATCAAGAAAAAATAGCTAAATTACTAGAATACAAGAGTGAGAAACTGCTTGCATTCAGTGATTAAACTCATTTTGATTATGACTGTGACAATCCTCCATTGACTTATCAAATGACACATGCTATGTATGAATGGTCTCAAGCACCAACAACCTTTACAATGAGACTCTCAAGTGAGATAGGAATATACGTCTAGATATTAGTGTGCTATGCAAGGATGTTATTTCATAAAAGAGCTGTCACGAAGAATGCGGGGGGGAGGGGGCTCAGAGGGCTGGTTTCCAAGCAACCTTACGCAGGTACTAAAAAAAGATGTTTAGATTTAGCAGAAGTTCTAGGTAGCCATTGAGCAACATGAGTTAGCAGCATTTGTACATTACTACTACCAGCATGTATTCTTCATCAGGACAGATCCTCAGCTGGGACTGATCAGCACTTCATACAGCTGAAATGAGGGCACAAAGAAGCCCTTTATGTCTGTACAGTGTTGGGGGTTCTCTTGGCCAGGATGATTCTTGGCATATGTTACAACAGCTGAGAATTTCCCCGCTATATACTCTTTCATCTAGAATTGCTCCTTGCACTGGCAGTTGGTGGTGCGAGGGGAAAGGAAGGTATCATCAGTCTGGTTCTGTCACCCTAGGATTTCCTACCTGCAGGAAATTTTCAAGCCTACAGCTAAGATGACTCCAAGAATGCTTTGTATCACAGGTACAATATGGCAGCAGTAACGCCGGTGGTCAAAACCATTTTGTACGTTTAATAAAAAATAATGTATATTTCTAAAAAGAATTTCTAACATATATTAAATTCAAATTAATCTATTATAACTAATCTGAAAGCAAGTTGCCTGTACTCAACCTGCTGTTTATAAATGCTCCAGGAGTCTGAATATTTGCATTCAATAAGGCTCCAAAACACTGCAAGGCAGCACAAGGGGAATCACACAGATTGCATAAATTTGTAAAAGCAGATTTCTACATGAGAATGCTATTTCCATTCCTTCATTATTCCAGCTCAGCCCTGTAACTAGCAGAGCTAATATATGGCAAATGGAGTTGGCAGGTATTTTAGAATCAGTGCCAAGTGCGTGATTCAGAAAAGAACCATACAGTTTACCTTGCTCCAAATTTCTTGCAAAATAATGAACCAAAATTCCATTTAGCTTTAACCCCATTCTTTCTCCAATGTATTGTCCATAAAAGCAGAGAATTTTTACAACCATTCAGTTCTGACTGTTCCTCTTTGACCCAAGATCTCTAGGCACATCAGAACATAGATACAATTATAGATATTCAGTTATCACAGACTGCAGCTTATGCCAATTGTAAAGTAGAACTTGAAGCTATTAAATCTTCCATTGCCAAAAGTCTTCCTAGACTGGGATGTTTGGGACAGACTTGGGAGTTTATGCATTCTGCTTAATCAGATATAAAAGGAAACTACAGTGTCAAAGGAAACTACAGTGTTTCAATCCTTTACCTCCAGTCTGAAAAGAAAGGCTATATATTTAGCCAGAGTATTCACTTACCTAAACACAATATAGCCAGTGATGGCCAATCTTTTTGGCAAGTGTACTTCCTCCCACCCCCATCAGTGCTACTATCAGCTTTGGAGCTGGTTGCACATGTCTGTGGGGTGGACTTCTCAGTGGCTGCTCCAGTGCCTCATTTACTTTCCCCTCCATATACTACTGGACATGGACACAGAGCTGTGCCTCCTGTGATAAAAAAAAATCCCCAGGGGTAATGCTGTTCTGCTCAAGCCGTCACCGCCTAGACACTGCTGTGGTGCAGGGTTGCCATCTTCCATGGCTGGGCTGTGCCTGTCACAGCAAACCTCCTGGGGGAGGTGGGGGGTATTCTGCTGCCCCCTGCCACAGCTGCTGTGCAGTGAGCTTGCTCCTCAGGTGCAGTATGCATCACCAGAGTGCAGAGAGCTGGGGCAGACAGGACATTCTACAGTAGTGAGCATGGTGCTCTGTCTGTGCCACTTGAACCTTTAATGGAGTAGCAGTGCCACCTCCTGCCCTGTTTGCAGAGAAGATGGCAGAGTCTGGTAGTACTGACTTCTCTACGGAGAAATTGAGTAGACGAGTGGCGTGCAGCGAGTGTGATGTGCCCTACTGCCCTCATGGGCCTCTCAGCCCGGGCAGCTTGGGCCCAGAAAGTCTACCATTTTTTGCTTCAGCCTAGTGTGGGAGTGGGCACACCTGCCCCCTTGAAGCTAACACTCCTACCAGTCCAGCCTCAAGTGTCACTCACAGCAGCTGCATGGGCCTTGTGTGTCATGCATGCCATTAGTTAGCCACCCCTTATGCAGGCAGTGCTCATTGGGCACATCTACACATGCTATTAATGCTATAAAGGTTTCCTGTGCAGTAAAATACTGCACAATAAGCCTCCTCTGGGAACATGTGTACAGGCACTCTTTGTTCAGATCAAATCTGCTCCCAGTAGGACCAGCCTGGTACAGGGCTGCTCCTACCCTGCTCTGGCTGCCTATAGCAGCCAAGGGGAGCTCCAGGGTCCCCTGGGGTACTAGCCAGGGGACTGGCAGGGAGTACAGGGGTTGGTCTTGATACACGCAGGGTCAGGAGAGCTCTGCTGGCTGCAGCATCAGCTGTCTTCTGGCCCTGTGCACATCAGGAGGGGTCCTGATGTGCACAGGGCTGGGGGACAGCTATTGCTGCAGAGCTCGCCCAACCACATACACATGGGCATGGGGACAAGCTCTGTGCCCAGCAGGGCTTCCCTGTGCAACTAGGGGCTGGCTGGGCAGGAAAATCCCCTGGGAATGAGACAGCTCCCAGCCAGCCTTGGGTTGCTCAGGGATTTTCCTGCATGGCCAGGGGCTAACTGGGAGCTGCTCCAGAAGCAGGACAGCCCCTTGCCAGCCCCTGACTGGGTGGGGAAGCAGAGAGATCCCTTGTCCTAGTGCTGCTCGGTGGAGCTGGAAGACAAGCAGCACTGGGACAGACACCTACCTCATGCCAGCACTGCTTGGCTCCTGGGGGAGTTGGGAGCTGAGCAGTGCCAGGAGCAGGGGAGTTTCCCATCCCCTGTGGCCACGTGGTGTTGGGTCAGTGTCTACACATGCTCTACTACAGTTTGTTTACTACCTGTATTTACAGGTAGTAGCTAACTGTGCAGTGGACAATTTACTCTGAAGTAAATGGTATGCATGTGTAGACATGATGCTTTACTGTGCAGTAGATTAGTTTACTGTGCAGTAAAGCATCTGATGTAGACACATTAAATAAAAAAATCTTAGTGCTGTCAAAGACATGGTATTAGAGCCCCAAAGCTGACTAGCACCATCATTTTCAAGGCTTCTACTGATCAGTTTCAGGGCTGATATTAGAAACTTTGGCAGCAACTAATCCATTTTAGAGACTTTATCTCCCTTAATTTTCTAAGAGCCTGTCTATGTCAACTGCTTCCTCGTCACCATTCCTGGCACCGGTTACTATGCAGTTAAACAGAGTACAATTACATTATAAAGCAGGGGACCTCAGTCTCCAGCCGGTGGGCCAGATTTGGCTCCCAGCACTGTCGTCCAGCCCACAGGGCTGTGGCCCTGTACACTACATTGAGCACATAGGGTGGAGTGGGGGCTGATCTCTGTGTAATGGCACCAGTCAGGGGAAGCTGGGGGCCCCTAGAGCCTGATCCCAGTCAGGCAGAGATAGTGAAGCACTCCGCACTGCCTCTGCTGAACCCCTACCTGGCCAGAATGGACCCCAGGGACCCATGCTACCTCCAGGCAGGCTCTGGGTTGGTGGAGGCAGAGTGGGGTCCTGATTCTGGTGGACAGGGGTGGCATGGGGCCCAGTTCAGCCCACAGATTGGCTCCACCCCATTCATCTGATCTATGGGGCCGAAACTGTGAGCGTCACTGTTAGAAAGTGAATTGTGATGCTGAAAGTTTCCATGCATGGAAGTGATTTATACAGATAACAAACATTTGACAAAATGGAAGCAACAGGCAAAATATATGGGCTGGCATTGTGCTATGCAGGTAAGTATAGCACTATGTCCAATATTATGCACTTGTCCAATATTCATATATGGTTGTGGACACACTTACATTTGGAGCTGTTTCAAAAGGGGAATGTTTCAAAAGGTCAGCAGCTCTTACAGTCTAATTGTTGTTTGTGAACAAGAACAATTCAAATATTCAAAAGCTGAAAGATAATAAAATTATTCAGATGTAGCAAAACCACTCCAACTTTAACACTTGGATGGAGCAATGTTAAACTTGGAACAGTTTTGCTGCATTTGAATTATTCTTGTTCACACACAACAATTAGAATGTAACAGCTGCTGCCCTTTTGAAACATTCCTCTTTTGAAATGGCTGCAAATGTACCCTTGTCCACACCCTAAATGCAGTACACTGTATTATTATGGTAACTATGCGCATTTTAGCATTGTACATGATGGATTAATCATTGAGGTTCATTTACTGTTAAGCCAGAGGAGTACTTCATAGTCTGCACACTCAGAAGACTGCTTTTGACAGACCAAGCTTTATCCTTAACCATTACTGAAAGATCATAACACAAGATTTTTTCATAACTCTTCCTATTCAGCAGCCTTTCACTGAAACATTTTAAACAAAAAACTCTCTTAAAGAATATTGCCATGCAAATAATTTTACCTTCATTTATGAGGTGTCCACAATCTTTTAATATAATGTTTAATTCACCGTCCTAGACTCAAAATGCTCAAAAATCTCAAATTCAGCTTCATCTTCCTCATCATCTAAATTTGCCACTACAATTCTAGAAAGAGTTGCTCCTCACATATCTCACAAAGGGTTTTTTCTTCAGTGGTACATTTTCACAATCTCCACTGCCAAAACCTTGAATAAAAGAAAGCCCCAGCCAGACAGGTGCTCTTCTACTACCAATCTTGCATGCAAAGAACAGTTGGATGCATTCTTCTCCTTTAATAAAAAATCCTAATAGGGTGAGATTAGTAAATATAGTCGAATCACTGCTTTAAGTCTAGAAGAATGGCATTAGGTTAATATCAGACTAGCTCCTTAAAAAAATAGGACAGCACTCCAGTGTGTGTGTGGCAGTTTGGGATCTTTACTAGAAAATGGGGAAAGTAAGGAAAACGATACAAACATTGTGTAAATGCCCTGTAATGAAATGGATGGGCTGATATTTGGTTAGCCAGCTCAACTGACGCTTCTTTGGAGAGAATTATGGTACTGAAATGGCCACACCGAAAAATAGAGAAATCTGAATTATTAGCTAACAAAAACACCTTCCTCCTATTTTCCCCTGCATACCAGTACCCCAGCAATTCTCTTGGCTACTTGTCCTGAGAAGTAACTGGATCGCTTTTGACAATTTACATAACAGTATTTTCCCAATTTGTAATATTTAATTTTAAGAAATTCATTTCTTAGCATTAATCATTGCACTTTATAAATAAAGAAGTATTTGTATTTTCAACAGTGGCGATATATACATCTGTGCATACTGTCTTTAATTAATCTCTAGAATGGCTACATGCTCTTACTGCTCCCTTTATCTAGTTATGCTGGCTATCACATTTCATGGTCTTGCCAAAAATACTGTAGTGTAGTGTAGTGCCACTTGATTCCTGGACTCAGGCATGTTTTAGTCTTTAAAAATTAGATCCTTAATTAAGTCTGTTGTTTGGCCTATTTCAAGTACATTAAGACTAAATGAGAGTATTGATTAAATGAAATCAGTGAAACATGTCAAAGAAAATAGCTTTTCTTCTGAAAGACAAGGCTTTTTGGACATCTTCAGTTAGCCTAAAGAATACAACCATTTATTCCCTCAGTAGATAAACAAAATGTGTCTGGTAAGTATCCAGGAAGGTTATAATCTGAACATATTTATGAAACAATACAAAGTTGACAAAGCACTTCAGAGGAAAAGTTTAAAAAATCCCCCGGCCATCCTCTTTTTTGGGTGCAACTTGTACCTTCCCAACTTGCAAACACATTTGTGACACAAAATAAATTGCCAACTGAAACCTGAGTTCTCTGTCTACTTACAGCAAATAGCCTGGTGCAAATATCACCAGCATCATAGAGACTGCCACTTTAAAATTTGGCCCAGCATGTCAGATATAAAAGAAAAAAAGCTGAAAGATAATAAAAGGCTTTTTGTTCAGGAATGACGAGCAATCCGCTGAATTAAGCAAATTGCATAACCCAATCTTTGCTGCAAATCCAAAACATTTATAATTAGAAAATGTGGCAGATCACTCAAAAAGCAACAAGCAAAAGAAAAGATGAAATAGAGAAAAAAGCGCACACAAAGAGAAATGCACTTATGCTACTAACTAGAAAAAGCAAGCTCTTAATTAAAAGGTATTGCCACATAATGACAACTCTTCTTAAGGTCTCCTGTTACACTGTCACTTCTAGTCCAGAGTAATGTAAAAACTAGGTTTTAGACCAAGAGCAAGTAATCAGCTGACCAAGTAACCAAGCAAGCTTTAACGAAAGCTCTTAATTATACCAATTCTAAGACCATCTTTCTGTGATTAACCAAGTTTTGTTACTTGTCACATTGTTATTTCTCATTTCTTCTGTTCTGAAGAACCATGAGGAATTCTTCAGCACTTCAAAGACAATACTTTAGGAGTTGACATTACAATAGACTAAGGAATATGGCCTGCAAGAATCTTTAGTTTACATTTAGCTTCTAAAGCCGCCTTTCAAAATAAGAGAAATGCCAACTAAATAATTTAAGAAGCAGTTGAGTCAGACTGCAGGACAACAAACTATGATTTATTAATCATATACTTTATATTTTGTTCAGGCCATAAAACTCTTACAGTTGTACACATATGCAACATTAATCATAATGGGTCTCACTTTGTAATATGACCATAAGCATCTAAAAGTGCATGACCCTGTGGGCTTATCATTGCCAACATAAGACATGTGATGGGCTTTTCTCCTTTATTGATATGCAGTAGTGTCATGTCAGATTACAAATCCAGATTCCACTTTTAGAGGAAGAGAGATTAAAACCTGGAGAGCATAAATGCCAGTCAAGAAAAATGGACACTCATAATACATCAGAGACTTCTTTTCTAAAATTCTGTCCTTACTTTAGGCAGATGAAGGATGTTTAACAAAAATCTATTGATGACAATGAGCAATCTGTTCAGCTCAAGTTGCCATGGAAACAACCCTATTTATTACATGCTAAAAAAATCTGGTCTAAAAAAAAAAAGTGCTGCAGTTTGCCTTGAACAAAGTGCTCCTTCCATGCACCCAAACTTGAAGCGTATCTTTATCTGCCTCCATGCTACTTTTAGGCCTTCCAAAATCATTTGGTCATTTCAAAAGTGACCACACAATACCATAATAAAGGCACATAAAACAAATCCTTTATCTCAGTTCTCTCTCCAGCAACTGCAGATTTTCCTTGGAGGTTTTTGGGCTTTTTGGTCAGAAATGAGGTTGGCAGTTGCTCCCCCCTACCTCAAAAATATCAGATCCCACCTTCTAATTAAGAACATTATGGGGATCTTTCAGAGTGTAGGTGGCCTCTTGCTTCAAGCACTGCTGTCATGTTCCCACCATTAGCTGGCTGCCTGGTTGCAGCCCAACTCTCAGGAGCTCTTTTGGATTAGTGCATGTAACTTGCTGCAGACCTGAAGACATTTTATATCATCATTATCCAGGAATGGCTTATAGTTAGGCTCCCTATTTACTTCTGCAGTAAATAGCAAGACTGTTTTGTGGTATGTAACAGATGTCTGGACCAGAAGCATTATGCTCTACTAAACTCAAATGCATCGAGTACTATTCCTGAAGCATTTCATCTCCTCCCTAGCCTTAACAACGTTTGCCTTGGGATCAGCATACTTAAGCCCTAAAGCCCACATCTAAAAAAAGCATTTAGTACCACAATGCTGAGCCCTTCTATGCCTTATCTAAGCTGTCTAGACCCCCTATAAAATGTACAGGGAAAATGAGATATCTCAGAATGAGGTCTATACAGGCATACTGGGCAGGAAGCTGCTGGAAGTCTTAGTTCAGTACACCTAAACCTGAATTGGGATGACCCCACGCAAGCTGGCAGGTTTTGGGTTGGGTGGGAGGTGGGTTGGCAGGTCTGTGTGGGGCGGAGGGGATGACTGCCCAGTCCCGGGCAAGGGTTGTGGTGTGGAAATACCCTGGTCAGGGTCAGGAGGTAAAAAGCACAGCCCTAGTGCTGTGGAGAGTGGCTGGGCTTTCCCAGCACCAGGGCCATGCTCTGAATGCATGTAAGTGTTTCCCAGACCAGGTTAACCCATGCCAATCTCACCTAACATGAACTACCTTTAAATCAGGTGCACCATTTTTAGGGGGACCTACTCCCAGTGAATGCTTGGACACCTCGGGCATTTAGACTGCTCTAACTTTGGTTAGGACGATCTAAATGTAGTGCTTGTGTGTACTCTGAGTGAAGAGTTAGCCAATGGGAAAATGCAGACAACAGGGACTATCACTGATCCCTACTTTCTGTCTGACTTCAGACTAACATAGCTAACTACTTATCTGTATCCATTAATGGGCTGCAGGTAAGTAGGGTTAGAGACAGAGGTTGGGACAATGGTAAATGAAAGAAAATGAGGCTCTGGCTGTGGTGCTACCAATAGACAGCTCCAGTAGAGAGTAATCACTTCTGTGTTGTGGCTGTAAACTGGCTTACCGGTGGTTATTTTTAAAACCAAATGTGTTCTTGCCTCACTGCATTTGGATACTCTTGATACTATCAGGCTTCATCATCTGACTTCCCCTGTTTTAATGTTCCATTATAAGCATAGCTACAAAATACAAAAGGCTGTATTCAATTTTTTTTTATGGTTTTTAAAAAGAAAGCCAGGAAATTACAAATGAAGGTTATGCTATGTCCTTGACTCATGATTTTGGCTGTCTATATTTTCTCAGCCCCATAAGTTCAAACTTCCTTCTCTGACATTTGTAGATTTGCTTCCCAGCCTTAGGGTTGTATTTTTCAAAGCAGATTACTATTTTTATGTTCCCCTTAATTCCATTATATTCTATTTTGGTACCAAAATTTAAAAACAATGTGTCCTTGTGGAAAGGATTTGTTTTTGAACTAATGAAAATTTCTTTCATAATAAGATCATAGTAAATCGGGAGTTAAGACTATCTAGCCTCCTTTCAAAAGACCAAGCATGTGTCACTCCAATCACAGTATTCTCTTACCTTTTTATGACTTGACTTTTTAAATTAATTCTTCATAAAATAATGGAAGTTTGTTAATACATAAGGGAAGACCTAAAGAGTAATGAAATGAAGAACACAACTGTATTTATCTCTCAGTGGTGAATTATTCTAGTCAAGTTGGATTACTTCTTCTGGGCAGCATTACAGAATCAGTAGATGAAGCGAGTATAATAAATGCAATATAGTTGGACCTTGCAGAAGTGTCTATACTTGTGCCACAAAAGGTCTTTCTAGAAATTTAAGACAGATTATTTTGCAGACATGCAGTTTCACCTAAACTGAAAAAGCTGCAATATAGTTCATGAAAGTAATGATAAACAATAAGCTGGCACACAGAGCAATGAGTCCTACAGTCTGCCAGTGATGTCTAATGAGAACACAATTTAACTGGGATCATTATTAATAATCTGAAAAAGGAGATAAGCAGCACACTGAATTTGCAGTTGAGATATTTTATAAACTATCCATATAGACTTTTGCCTGCTAAGGGCCTTCTCTGTTAGCAGAGACCCTTAGGGGTACTTATTCCAAAGGGTATATATAAGTACTACAGATGGTCAAGAATTGTTGTAAATGCTACAGTAAGACTGACTAGGAGTGGTGGGATGGAAACGGACAAAGGTAAAATGAGTACCAACTTCAGAAAGGAGTAATTTAGATATTGGAATACTTTTCCAAAGCATAAAACTCCATTAATAAGTAAGAAACAATGTGCTTGAGAATAACAATAGGTAGCAATCGTGTACTGGGAATATGGATTAGGTGTTCTGATAGAGTTCCTCCCATCTCTGTCTATTCCAAGGACGGGCAAAATACGGCCCATGGGCTGGATCTAGCCCACCAGGCCATTCTATCCATCCAGCCCATGCGGCCCTGAAAAATTTTAGAAAATTAATTTTTATCTGTCCTTGGCTGCCTGTCAAAGATAACAGGCAGACAGTAGCAGTAGGACCCACAGGAAGCCTGTGTCAGGACCTAGTGGCTGAGCAATAAGTCCAGCCCAGCTCCATCCCAGCCCCGGCTGCATTGC
>NW_017728907.1:42834729-42873374 GCF_001723895.1 Crocodylus porosus | reverse complement strand
CCCCCAGCTCCACCCCACCCTCCAGCCCCAAACCGGAAGCCCCTGCAGCTTCTGACCTCACGCCCCTGGAGCTGTTTCCTACCTCCCTCCATCCAAGTGGAAAGTAAGTTAAGATCAAATGGAAGGAGGAGGGAAACTGCTGTGAACTGCCCAGCAGCTGGGAACCCTGTGATGCTGGCTGGGCCAGGCTGGAGCCAGAGCAGGAAACAGTGGGCAGAGGGAAGCAGCAGCAGCAGCAGCAGGGGGATGCAGGGAGCGGTGCAAGGAGCAGTGGGGGAAATGGCAGTGGCGAGTGGCATGGGAGCCATGGGGACTGGCATGGAAAGCAGCAGGGGCTGCAGCAGTGGTGAGTGGCAGGGGCCGTGGGGCTACGGGGAGTGGCATGGTGTGGCAGTAGCTGCAGACAATGTTGGAGGCCACAGCAGGGACTATGGGGAGTAGCAAGGGCTGTGGCAGTGGCAAAGAGAGTGGTGGGAGCCATGGGGGGCAGCATGGGGAGCGGTGGAGGCCACAGCAGGGCTGCAGCAGCAGTGGAGGGAGCAGCCGGGGCCATGGGGAGTGTCAGGGCCCTGGCAACAGTGGGAGGAATGGCAGGGGCCTAAGGCAGTGGTGGGGGCCACAAGAAACAGCACAGGAAGTGGCGGGGGCTGCAGAGAGTGGTGGTGGCGGGGGAAGTGGCAGGGAAGCATGTGGGAGGGAAAGGGAAATGGCAGCGTCAGGTGGGTACAGAGCCTGTGCAAGTGGGGCAGCAGGAGCACAGAGCCTGGGCAAGGGTGTCTGCCTGGCTGCATCACTTGTGGCTCTCACGCAGTCCGCAAGAGCCACGCACAATGGAGCCGGCAGCCTGGCCCCATCTCAATCTGGCTCTCCGATCCCACCCACTATACCCAGACCCCACCACGCACACACACGCCACACACCCTTACCACAATATACAATAGGACTGTATTTTGAGCTATAATGCAGTTACCTCTAGATACACTTTGTAAACACATAAATCAGTACAAAATATTTTTAAATATAAATTAAAATAAGTTCTAGTAGATGTTTTAATTCTTTGTATATGATTTGGGTTTTTTTTTCTGGTTTCAAGATTACAGCACTCTTCCTCCCAAAAGGAGTATTTCCAGGGCAAGGGGAGGGACTTCCAGTGGCAAAGATCAGGGGCAAGACTTCTGGTTTCAATATGGCGTCTGGGGGTGAGGCAACTGTAAAGGGGTGGGGCTACCCGCACGGCCCTCAGCAACTCCCCAAAACTCAGTAAGCGGCCCTCCGCCCAAAGTAAATTGCCCACCTCTGGTCTATTCGTTCTGTGATAGCCTTTCTCCTCAAACAGTTTTACAAAAGCCTTCCCAGCATATTAGTCTGTCCATGAAAATACAGGTGGAGGACAATATTTCTATAACGCTTCACTAAAGTGTGTTATATTACTTCATATTATGGAGGCTCTGGAGGTGACTCCATAGTTAAAATCATATTAAAAAGTGCGCACTTAAACATATTCAATCTCCTTGCTTTATATGAAAAAATACACTGTATCCTTCCCAAACAGAACATTTATCTGAGTGCTGAATGCGTGTTCCAAGAACATAAAAGTAAAGATCAGTTTATGAGTAAAATCAATTAAAATTGGGTCTTTTAGACTTTTTAATTTGTTCGTTTTTTTCTTTATTCTAACTTACATTTGCTTAAACAGGCTTAAATACACAGCTGATCATAGCTTAAATACATAAACTCTTCAGACTTGTATAGACGTAAAACACATATTGTGGCTAGACTATACTTCAACAGGTAGTGAATCAGTTATCAACAACTGTTACATCAAATTGCTATTGTTATACAGGCAAGTAACAGTTTTGGGGCAATAATTCAAGAAACTGCCATAGTGACATGAGAGGTAACTCAGCCAATCACATGGGTTTCTTCATAGCTAATTCCAGAGGGTATATAGTTCATTACTAGTTTAATGGCAATTGCAACGGATTCTATGGATACTACTCACTCAGGCATCCATCCTTGAAATACTCCATCTAGCACTGAGGGGCCTTTTCATTCTGGGACCCTCTTCCTTCCTGAATCGTCTTACTCTTCTACTTATCAAGTTATCCTTCCTATTACATTTCTCTTGTCCTTCAGCTTAACGCAGTTTTGCCTCTCCTCTTTTTATAGCCCTGCTCCATTCCTTTTAGCATTCACTTTTTTTATTTATATATTAAGTTTTTCCACAAGCTATTGTGCTATTAGTTACCTAGTTTAGCTGCAGCTGCTTCTTTGTCAGACCTAAGGAAGAGCACTTCATGCTCAAAGGCTTGTCTAAAGTTTCTCCCAGCTGCGTACTTGGTTCAATAAAAGATGTCACCCCAATAATATATTCTTGCCTCTTACATATTTCCTGGACCATCATGGCTCTGTCACTCCAACATCACCTGTGTTCTACATTTTAGACAGTGTTGGAGGGGAAGTGAACATAGGGAAGGCCCTTAAAACGCAGCTCTATTGAGAAACAGAATGAGTTTGTAGTGCTGGTCTGACTGACATCCTTCTAAGCAACCAACCAATTGCAAATGAAGGGTCTGATTCACTGGTATACTTCAGCGTTTTTGGGCTGCTCTGGTAATGCAAAACAGCTGTAAGTTTAGTTTGGGTGCCTAATGTGTCTCAGTATTGTGGTTTACGGGTGCAACTGCCCTTAAAAATTAAATTTACTTAAAGTCACTCCAGGTTGATATTGCATATCTTCAATAGAAATATCAAGAAGCAGTGTTGCTTCTGCTTTTCTTGTGTAGTATTCCTTTTCAAAATTCAATGCTTTGAACAAAAAAGCCCTAAGGAAATATTATGTATTAAGTAGAGATAAGTCTAGCTGCATACATGGGTAAATTAAGGGCAAAAGTCATTACAGTACAGTGGTATGCATATGGCATAAGGGAAATAAAATCAAAATATAATAAAACAACTTAATGCACCTTCAAACATCAGTCTGATGTAACATCACAGCACAACTCTGACAGACCAGAGGTAAGTTGCTTCCTGGAAACTGAGGTGAATTTACTCTAATCATAGACCAAGACAGTAAACTCTAATGAATTTAAGGCATATAGCTAGAAAGGATGGAAGTACAACAGTTGCAAAGGCTAGTGGAGGAAAACAGAAATTATATCTAAAACCTAATCTTGGCTCTACCATTGATATATTGCATCATCTTGGATAAACTAAATAATCCCTCAGGATCTCAGTTTCCCTGTCATTTATAATGGAGAAAATACTTTTGTATGGATAGAAGTGGGATGAGAATTGGTGATAAATCTTCGGTTCTTTAAATATTTAATGTTATGTCAGTGCAAGTATTATCTTTCCTTTATTATAGAGAATGCATAATTGATTATCGTATACCATAACAACATATAATGATTATAAAGTTGTATTTCCATGTGAAAGTTTTGATACGGTCTCATTGACAAAACCGGCACTTTATAATCAGCTTCAGTCTTTGTATTATGCTATTATATACACAATGTCCTTACTAGCCAGTTATTAATGAGCATTCTATTATAAGCTATGATTTTTTTCACCACAGATTATGAATTACAGGATCAACCAATTAAATATCTGTTGATATTCTAAATTCACTTTATGTAAAAATAAAGAAAAAGGATGGTTTTCCCTTTGATTATATAATCTTTGCTTGCCACTTATTTTGGAGGCTTGAATTCTGAGTTCAGCTTCCTGTTTCACTGAGCATAATTTTAGGCTGGATCTATAACAAGCAGTATCATCCAGCCTCTAAAACTGAGCATTCACAGAAACATTTACACTTTGCACTCCATGGAAGAGAGGAATGAAAGTCTTAATGTGAGGGAACTAAGCAGCAGCAGTGTAAAGAAAGCATTTGTTAGGATATAGTGTTCTTTTATCTTGTCATTTTATATATGTGTAGGTCTCAAAGTACCTCACAAAACTGGTTAAATATCAGTATTCACATTTTACAGGCAGGGAAACTAAGACATGAAATTTCACTATCTTGCCCAAATGCAAAAAGAGGGTGCTTAGCAAAGATGGGACAAACCTAGACTTCAAGAGCTCCAGCTCCATGATCTGTTCTACAGATCATTCTCCATCAAATAGGATGTCATGAAAATTAAACAAAAATCTTTAAATCAGATCTTAAGTGTTTAAATTGAAAAAGCTCTTTTAAAACAGTCTATTTAAATTAAAGTCTAAATATACTATTATCTATTTAAAAATTGAGAGTAAAAAATAATAGTTAACTTATACATGTTTTCTGCTGAAGTTAAAGAAAACCAAATCACTGAAGTGAAGTAAAGGTTGTTCAAGTGTACAGTAAATTTTGGGACCAGTAGCATCTTCTGCTGGTGCAGAGGGGATATAATTTTGTTTCAGTATATCATAGAACCATAGAAAAATTAGGGTTGGAAGGGATCTTAGGAGGTCATCTCGTTCAACACCCAGCTCAACGGAGGACTATCGCCAACTATACCACCCCAGTCAAGGCTTTGTCTGGCATGGTCTTAAAAATCTCCAAGGATGGATGTCCCAGGGAAAGAAGTAACAAGGGATACTTACCAGCAGCAGGAGACGCAGCACAGCAGGGGCAGAAGGAAGAGCCCACGTGGCTCATCAGCCGCCTCTTTATTCAATTAAGGCCAACCGGTGAAGTCAGCCTCAAACACTGGCTGGCAGAAATAAAAATGGTGGCCAATGCCGCGGAGAGGGAGGAGGAGAGCAGCAAGAGAGGGAAGCAGCAGCCACCTCAGGGAGAGGAGAGGATCTTCCCCATGGGACCCGCAGAGCCTGACAAGCCGGGGACAGAAATCGGCAGTGCAGAGCAGAGCACCCTGTCAGGAGCATGCACGGGACGGCAGGGGAACAACAGGCACTCTGGACTCAGAGACAGAGCCAGAGCTGCACCTGGAGCAGGTGGGAGTATTGTGATGACCAGGGTGAGGAGGAAGCCACATCAGAGGGAGAAGACCCTGGGAGAGCCCCGAGGGGGTTACAATCGGGGCGGGTATCACTGCCGGTCCCAGCAGGGCCGATGGGAGAATGGGAGTGAATCCCGAAGGCGACGGGCGAGAAGTAAAGTATTTCCCAAGCTAGAGCAAGGGGAAGGATAGTAAGGGGACAGGGCATAGCCACATCAGGAGGTGGCTCATCATTTTTTGTGTTTTGTTAATGCATTTTGTTTGGTAGCCCCGTGCAAAGGGGGAGAGTGGAAAGCGCGGGGATAACCCCAAGGAACAGAGCCAAGGAGGAGCCTCGGAAGGTTTTTTGTGTTTCTCCGAAAGAAGGGGTGGAGGCAAGGAAGGCCGAGGGGGCAGGCCCGCATGGGTGAACTTGGCCATAGGCAAGGAGCATCCAGATGTCAAGCCATGAGGCATGATCCCACCAGAGGGGACGAGGCCAACGGAGGGACAGCTCATCTGAGGGGCCGTGAGGTCAGGGTGTAGGGATGGTGGAGCCCCATGACTGATGACCAATCCTGTCTACTGAGGAACAAGTTGTGGCAAGCGAGAACGAGGGAGGCAACTCGAGGGGGAGACACCTACTTGGTCAACGACATGAGTCCGTAAGACACCTTAATGTTTACCACCAGAGCAAAGGTTGCACGAGAATGACTATTCAAAGCCTGGCAATCACAATGGAGATTCCACACCCTCTCCAGGCTACCTGTTCCAGTGTTTTACTACCCTCCTAGTGAGAAAGATTTTTCCTAATATCTAACCTCAACATCCCTTGCTATATCTTAAGACCATTGCTTCTTGTTTTGCCATCTGCCACCACCGAGAACAGTCTAACTCCATCTTGTTTCGAACCCCCCTTCAGGTACTTGAAGACTGCTATTAAATCCCCTCTCAGTCTTCCCTTCTCCAAACTAATTAAATCCAGTTCCCTCAGCCTCTCCTCATAAGTCATGTGCCCCACCCCCCTAACCATTTTTGTCACCCTCCACTGGACTCTCTCCAATTTATCCACATCCTTTCTGTAGTGGGGAGCCCAAAACTGGACACAGTTTGTCAAATAAATGGGAAGAAACTCTTCCCTTGATCTCCTGGTAATGCTCCTACAAGTGCGGCCCATTAGCCTTCCTGGCAACAAGGGCACACTGCTAGCTCATATTCAGCTTATTGTCCACTGTAACCCCCAGGTCCTTTTCTGCAGATCTGCTACTCAGCCAGTTCCCAACCTGTACTGGTGCATAGGATTATTCCATCCTAAATGCAGGACTTTGCACTTGTTCTTGTTGAACTTCTCTAGATACCAGCTGCCAACTCCACTAGATACCAGCTGCCAACTAGACATCGAGCAGTCCATTCATCCAACCCATACTTCTTTAGCTTGCTTGTGAGAATGTTGTGGGAGACTATATCAAAAGTCTTGCTAAAATCAAGGTACACCACATCCACTGATCCCCCCACATCAAGAGAGCCAGTCGTCTTGTCATAGAAGGCAATCAGTTTGTTCAGGCTTGACCTGCCCTTGGTGAATCCATGCTAATTGTTGTTAATGACCTTCTTCTCCTCCAAATGCTTACAAATCGATTGCTTGAGGACCTACTCCATGTTTTTTCCAATGACCAAGGTGAGACTGACTGATGTGTAGTTCCCTGGATACTCCTTCTTCCTTTTCTTAAAGGTAGGCACTCTATTTGCCCTTTTCCAATCATCTAGGACCTCTCCTAATCGCCATGAGTTTTCAAAGATGATGGCCAGCAGCTCTGCAATATGTAACCAGTTTATTTCAGACTCATTCAAACTTAGAAACTTACTGAGAATTGAAAAATGTAGAAAAGTTTGTTTTCTTCCTAAATCTATGAATAAAAATAAGGTGTGGTGGGCTGGGGTCTACTAGATCTAAAATCTTGTTGAATATGGTGATTAGAAATAAGAAGTTCAGTTTTAAGTATGACAATACTTTGTTGAATAAAATAGTTTTAAATGCAAACATGATTTTTTTATGTGTTTGGCAAGCTTAAGGTAATTTACTTGCCTATTAACAAACAATTTTAAATTGCTAATTTGTACATATTAACTGAATTCCAATTTCCATCCAAATACAGCTTGACACAAATCATGAGCAACAAGTTAATCATCCAGTGAATAAAGGATAAGTCACGTTTTTTCCTCACATCAAAATGTTAGGATCAAAGAAACTGGAAAAAATATATGTAGCTATATAATTAAATAAATATGGAGAAATATAGTATATCCTTCTAGTTAGCAAGTAATAGTATAAGAAAGTAGTTGCAAATCAACATTTCAAGACTAATCAACCTTTCTTTACAAAAAAAATGAAATAATACAAAGCCAAAACAAAATTCACATCAGTTATTTAAATCAGGGTCCGGCCTATCTTGATTTAAATCATGCTTAAATAAGAAGTTTAAATCAAATGATTTCAATAAAAAAAATCCTGTATTGTCTCTTATCCGGAGTTTATTCACAAGGTTTTTTTGGGGTCTCATGCAATACATAACTTCTGCATAAGAAACCTAACCTTTTCTGTCTAATTTAGAAATGGCTCTTATAAATACAATGGCAGTGTGAATAGAAGTACCTTTTGAAGTTGATTAAGAATATTTAGAATTTGCTTACAGAACAGCAAGTGTTACTTCACATACGAATTGCTGCTCTGGATCACATCACATTGCATTCCTAATCTGACAAGGGCACAAAAAGAGGTTCTTCTAAATCTCAAGCACTTACTACGTTATGCTCACCTTCTCTAAAGTCAGAAGTATTATTATGCTATTACAGCCTTAAAAATGCATACAATATGAAAAGCATCAGTGCATGCTTGGGGAAAATTAACCCCAGGATTTTTTGTATACATGCTGTCCTATACTCAGAAACAGTAATACCCATGTAACATGATCAAAATCTCTGCTGATTTTTGTTCTTTTAAAGATGTCATCCCCTTCAACTAAAGTATAATAGCACAGGCATTTCTATGAATAAAGAAATGAAAAGGGACTATGTAGCTAATTTGTAGTACTTCAGTCTGTAATAAATTGTCCTTTTATTTCAGTGCTGCTAGGCATACAATGAGATACATGAGTGCAATATAGAAGTCTTGTAAATTAAAACAGCCCCCAGTTTGCACAGTCTATTCACCATTGCTTACTTCTTTCAGTCTCCCGAAAGTTTCTTCTCCTATTACTCTAGTATTATGACTACTGTTTTAAACCCCTAGTATAAAAGTTTAAATAGGCAGTTGTATAACCTCCTGCTGGTACTTATGACTATAAATTATAATCCTTCATATATAATTAGTGTAATGTACAATATGCTGGCTACTTAGTGGAGTGCTTAGGGTAAATTATTAGGGGTGCAACGATAGAGATTTTGGGGGCCAATACCGATAGCCAATATTTAAGGAGGCATATCAGCCGATACCCATTTGATATCTGATATACCCGCCATCAGCTGGTAAGTCTGATGTGGTGGAAGGATAGAGGGGAGACAGAGGATGTGGGGGGCAGATCAATACCCCCTGTGGTGAGGGAGGAGGCAGGGCAGGTGCTGCCCAGCTGTGTGGGGGGGGCGTGGGATGGAGTAGCAGTTTATGGGGGAGGCAGCTCCTGCCACTGCTTGCACCCTGGGAAGGTGGCAGGGCGTGCGCCCCCAGATCTGCACACTACAGGGCAGGCTGCAGCTGCAGAGTGGAGCTGGAGCTGGAGCTGGAGCTGGCTCTGCGTGGGGATGTTCTCCCTGGGGGCTGGGCTCAGAGCGGGCTCCAGCAATAATGGGAGGAGGCTGCAGCCGCTGCAAATTTTGCCACAGCTCCACTCCCACCCCTGCACCACCAGCCAGCACAGCCCCAGCTGAAACCCCGGGAAAAGCCTCCACCCAAGCCCCAGGAAAAGCCACAACTGCACAGATCCAGGGGCACATGCCCCTCCCCCCTTCTCTCCTAACATGCAAGCAGCAGTGGGAGACACCTCCCACCCCACAAGCTGCACCTCTGTCCCATGCCCCCCTCTGCCCTGGCTGGGCAGTGCCTGCCCCTGCCCCCTCCCTCACTGCAGGGGCATTGATCTGCCCCCAACGCCTCCTCCACCCTGTTTTCCCTTCTGACTTACCAGCTGGAGACAGCTCTCCACACTGCCGACTCTGCTCCATGCTGCGCTGCAGCTGCACACAGCACGAGCATTTATTGGCCAAATTATTGGCCCCATAGGGCCGATATCCAATATAGACAATTTTCTTCACATCGGTACAGATCTGATATGGGACCAATGTATCAGTGCTCCTCTATAAATTAGTATTTTACAGAATGCATTAAAAAGCTACTACTCTGAATGCATTGATTGTAAGTAACTTGGGTTACGCTTAGTTTTTAGTTTGATTGATAAGAACAACATAGTGTACCTGGCTGCGTTCTCTATAATCCCCTGTCAAATCCCTAAAAATAAAGCAAAAAAGAAATGGTATCCACATGTTAGTGTAATATTACATAGCTAGGCCATAAAAAACAAAGGCACCATATTCCCCATTCCCTCCCTTCTTTAGTAACATTTTATCAACATGCACTTTGCAATTTGCCTTTAAAGGTCAATAGATTCAGACCACTGTGAACCACCCAAGCCTACATCACATCTTTTGACACAAAAGTTTTTAATGTAACCCTGAAGATGCAGAGGACTTGAGCCTAGGCATTTTGCATAACCATGCTCACAGGTACATCTGTGGCTGTCCTTTTACCCAGTGCATGTCCTTCTCCTTCAGAGCTTTATCTTTGTTGCACCCAGAATATCTGTCATCTTCACTCACCCTGCATTTTATGAAAGAGGTTGTGGGGTACCTGTGAACATATGCAGGCCACGAGAGAGAAAGCTGTCATCTGTCATCTCTCCTTGTTCTTCTCAGCCCTTCCAAGCAGTGGTCAGTCACAGTCACTTCATTCCCCAGATAACAGGAACTGCTGTCTTACTATTTCCTATAGCTTGTTAGTCCATGTCACTGTTAGGATGGGGTCCCTAGAGACAGCTGTGATGCCCTTAGGGCCCTGTGACCATGCCAGCTTTGCCCTATGGGTGCCTTCTAGTCTCACCTGCCACATCTGGATGGTTAAGATAATAGATAGTAGATAGGGAGGCTGCCCTCAAGTTGTTACACAGTCATGGTCCTGGTGGACCCCACTAAACCTTGTGTGTTCCTAGACCCCTTGCTGGGTCCATCTCTAAGTAAGTGCCTTGCAGGACACCCCAAGCCTTATGGGCTAGAGGCATGGCTCCAAAACTGCCCCTTTTCCACACCCCATGCCTTGCAGCAGGTATTCAAATGTTGTACCTCTGAGGCCTTGATCTAACTTGGCCTCCTGTCATCACTGGGCCCTTGGCCCCTGTCTGCATGTCCTCACTGGCACTGGACTCGCCACAGCCCTATCTGCATGCACGCACTGGTACTGGGCTCTCCACACTGTAATGTGACCCCAATGAGGCCTCCTCCTCCCCAGTAGCCTCAGCCCGGTCCACTGGATTCAAATAACAACGTAAATACAAGCTGCTGGGCTATAACATAACAACATCAATAACATTGGAGGTCACACCCTGCCCCTTTAGGGAGGCAAGCTTCTCCCTCAACAATGTGTGCCTCCTAGCTCCAGATACTTTAGGAGCTCCTAGAGCCCATTAGTCTTACCATCAGCAGAACAGGCAACCAAGCATCTCTAGTAGCGTTTCTGCAAGAGCTCCTTCCCCCTGGTTGCTGACAGAGAACTAACCTCCTGTCAGCCCCCGCCCTGGGTCTTATATATGCCCAGGGCCCTGTTTCCTTCCAGTCACCTGACTGGGTGCAGGTGTACCCTGATTAGCTCACAGGCAAGGTAGCCTGCAGCTGTGGAGCCCTGCCTACCTCTTTGGGCTCCCTAGCTAAGCTGTCTCTGAGCTCTTGAAGGAGCAGGCACACCTTAGCGCCCTGCGACAGTCCAAAAGCAAGATAGCAGGCATAATGGACATGAACATCTAATTACTGGGCCTTTCTATGGCAGTGGGGAAGGGAGTCATACTAATAGGCATGTTCTCTTCATGTGCTGCTGAACAATAAGGAGTACCTTTTGTGCGTAACTGGGTACTGTATACAGACCCTGTTCATATTGTGCATCTTCCTTGCTTCAACAGAGAGCTATTGCTTAAAGGCTCGGTAGAGCTCTATGGGTAATAACTCAAATAAAACTGAATTTTAAGAGGCAATAAACAGATAACTTTATGTGCTAACAGCATCTTTTGAGGTAATGGTTTTCTGGTAACTTTCTTATTGCAGTGATAGCTCTGAACTAGTCATGGCCACTTGTATTCCCATTTTACACTACCAGTGAAGGATGGGAATTTAAAATAACAGGTTAGAAGTAGCGTTGCTCAAAATTTTACAGCAACATTTTCTTCAGCAGAAATCTTTCAACTAAACAAACTCCTTTCTAAAAATCCATTTTTTTCAAAATATTAGTTTTAAAGATTTAATATTTGTAATGAAAATACAAAAATGAATAAAGACAGTTCTCTACAAACAAGGATTTTCATTTTCATCATTTTTATGTAAAAATAATTTCCTGGTCTGCTCAGACTGTAGCTCCTACAAGAGTGGATGCAAGATATCTAGAATTTAGGACCCAGGTCAAGGGTACCTTTCCATTTCTGGATGGACCTACAGATCTTTGATGCAACTTTATTGTTTCCATACTACACAAAGGTATTGTCAAGAGGGTCATAGCTTAAGTCCTGAACTCCACGTCTCATTGCACAATCAGCAGGTTAATTTTACCTTTAAATATATTCTTTATACACTACAACTTACTGTGCTGTTATCTATTCCTTGAACAACTGGAAACAGCTTAGCATTTCCCATTTGGGGTGGGGGGGAACAATTTTATATGCACACATGCTACCTCTCTAGTATTCAGCTAACACTGCTTAACACTGAAATAGATGGACCTCTGTTAGCAATTATACAGTAATATAGGCCAGTATCAATCAACAGGAGCCACTTGGGTTCTCTGCATTCAAGCTCCGCAGAGTGAAATAAACCAACTATTGTTAACGTATAATTGCGTGGGCACAAACTGTGAATCTATTCATCTTTCGCAATGTCAGCTTTAACACCTGCACATACATGAAGAAAAAAAACAAAGGTTAAGCAATAACCTCTTTCAGTATGTCAATTGCTTAATTTACAGGCAGACGACCAGTCAAGTTTCTCTGGATATGAGAATACAGGAGGTGAGTTCCTTCTTTAGTATAAATGAACACATTCATTGTAATGCTCTTAGTTACATAGTAGATATAATGAATGGCATCCAGATTTTTTAATGTGTAAAAAGCACGTATTAAACAACTGATGGAAACTCTATTTTATCATGTGAATTCTCTAACTAAATGCAAATGAAGATATGCCAGGGAGGAAGATGCCTCAACCCAGTATACTGGGCCCAAAACTATTTGGAAAAGTTGATACCAGATCCAACCCTGTGTAATAGCAACTTTCAGAATTTGGTAAATGGCCAAAGACTGAGGTACATTCTGACTTGGACAATTCTACGGGCATCCTGAATGCTAGTGAGTACCTCAGCTCCTAGTGTTATCTGAGAATTAGAAATGTGTACTCGTCTACCTATTATATAGTGAAAAAATAAAATCAGTAATTCATAGGCAGTAGTTCTGGACTGCAGCTACTTAGGACATAAGCATTGCGTAAACTAAGCCAGATCAGGCAGACAAGTTGGCCTTCTATGAAGTTACAAGCTATTCAGGACATAACACTGGACAACAGACTTTAAAGAGTTACCTTTTTTAAATGTCAAGTTTCAGTAGATATAGTAATTTCAAGAATAAATTGAAGGTAAATCCCTGTTTGAAAATACCATAATCCAAAGTGAGTTACTTCTAGTCTGGCTAAATTTTAGATTGACTTCTTTTGTTCGTCATAAACAGCATTCAAGACAGAATCCAAGAGGATGTGGAAAATGTTACATACTGCCCTTAATTAAATTATATGTCCAAAATAAAAGAAAAAACTTAGTGTCTCACAATGCATATTGTTAACTCAACTTCATGTGTTTCCTGATTTTGTTTTATGTAAAAATTTGGTTCAGACACAATGTTCATCACATGAATATGAAAGATCTGTCTGTTTCCTTCTAAAATATTTTATACCATCTACAAAGACAGCTACAAAACTGGAACATAAGTGAGATTGTGCTTAAGAGTTCATTTTAGAATGAAATACATCCAAGTTGAAAATAAAAGCTAATTTAAAGAAAATCTCCCCAAAAGTTTTTTGGGCTGGTAAAAAACTAAGCCTATAGAAAGAATTAAATGAGTCGTTGCTGCCAACAATAAAATATATTTAAATTTTATTTAGGTTTTACAGGAGATTTGAGGCAATCGACCATCATTTTTGTAATTGGTGAGTAAAAGCCTTGATATGACTGTTCCATTTGTAAGTCTTGTTAATTAGTCATGAAGTTTTGTTTGTTAATATATAAACACATGGCAGAAAACATGTGGTCAAAATCTCCTCCCCCAGTTGTCTGCCTCCCCTTTATACATGGGCTAATGTAGCTGTACTGCTTCTGATACTGAGTTGCTTTGTTTAGCACTATCTCAGACATTTCTGACCATCACTGCTCTGCCCTAAATACAATATATAAACATTTCGTTAAGCCTCACATAAACACTACAAATGTTTAAATACAAGCTCTAAACCATGCAGGTTACTTGAAAAGGGCCATAGCATTTTTTACCACTTCTTTTATCGAATGTTCTCTGTAAATACACCTTTAAGTACTACAAATGCATGACCTGTGAGTAATGCCAATAGCATCACTGGAACTAATAACAGCAGGTAAAGTTAAGCACATGTTTAAGTCTATACAGGATAAGGGCCTTAGTTTAAATTTTAATTTGTTGAAATCTCTGGAAGTAAGGTCATTATGTTAGTGTTAGTTACTATGTAAGGTTATAAATGACTTAATTAGACTAACTTATGTGTTTAAAAGTTAATAAATATTTACAAATTACTGCTGACTATTTCGTACTCAGTATCCAGAAATAATGTTTTTGTATCAGGCAGGAATATACAGGATCAGGTTGCAGTAGCGCAAAATAGCAGCATCTCATCAAAATGCTGGGGACAGACATAAATGTTATATGAAAGAACTGGTGTGTATATTATTTTTTATAAGCTAGAAATGGGAATTTTGGAACAGAGCTAAGAAAAGTAAGAACATTTGTGCAGAGTTCAAAAGACAGAATATGTTTGTGTGCAACAGGGTTTTTTTTTAAGTCCTGTTACTAAATAACAGTAGAGCTAGGTCATTTCAAACCTGTGATACATATGAAAAACTGTAAAAAGTGAAGTTAAACTGTTACACAGTTATTATGATAACCAGAAACTTCCTTAAAGGGAAAATGAATAGGTTTCTATTTCATGCCTTTTGAAACAAATGCAATCCTGTATTTTGTGTGTTAAAGCAACATATTTTCATGTGGTCCCTCTTCAAAGCTAATCATTTTATCAGGTACTAATGTTTGGATCAACAAAAACAAAACCAGCTAGAAATATAATTTGTAACAAATAATAGAAGTAATTTTATTTCTTTCTGTACATGAATTGCCCACCATCAGACCTAAGCCCTTTTAGGTATGATGGTCCTGTCTAGTACTGTAACAAAGAGGGCATGCAAGGCACACCAAGAGAGGGAAGGCAAGCCTCTTGTAAAAAAACATTTTTTTAATATTAGGAATATAAAGGAATGAGGAGAGTAGTTGAAAGTTAAAATAAATATGCCCCTCTTCAGTAACTGACAAATTGAGATACTGTTTATAATATACACACCAAAAAATCACCAATTTTCTTTGGAACTTGGAAAAGGAAAAGTGGTCTAATTAGCAAAAGATTTGCTTCACAATTAATGCAGGAATTACTTGAAAATGCATTCAATTTAAATTAATCAAACACTGCCTTTATCCAGACAATTGAAACAAAGATGTAGAACAAGAAAGACAAAAATGAGAGAGAAAACTGCAGGGTAACAGAAAATGACAAAAAAAAAAAATCCATTTCACTTAGGAACACTAGTTGAAGAGACGGTTATGAAACTAAATGTAACCAAATAAGGAGTAAAATATTGGATTCTTTTTCTTTTGGGTGCTAGTGCTTTACCCATGTATAATTTATTCCTACTATGATTAACTGCATCTCAGTAGCATGTATAAGAAATAAGCTTAGTTTACTGTCCTGGAATAAATAAACCTGAATGGATAGCTTTTAAATTACTTACCTAGCATGATACCCTTTACTACAGCTAAGACAACCAGCATGATTATAGAGTTTATTAGTGTGCAATAAATGTCCTCACCTGGTTTGGAGCAAGACAGTAGTGACAGAACCACAGCCTAGCAAAATGAGGAGTATTTTCATCAAGTGCATTGGACTTTGGATCAAATGCCAGATGGTCATGGTCACCTTTCTCTGAAATTCAAATTTAAGGATGAATCAGAATAACTGGTCCTCTTTCTAGAAGAATTGTAAAAATGTGCATGTAGACAAACTGGGTCTAAGATTTCGTTAAAAATACATAGACTGTTTTTGCATAACATGTACTCATAATAGCTACTAATAATTTAGATTAAATAAAGCTTTGGAGGGCTAATGTATGATGGTTTAGGTGGCATTACCAAGTTGACCCATCTGTGACAGTCAGTTCCAGCAAAAAGTATAGTTGCATAAGAAAACCAGGATGGACAACTGTTTAACTGTATGTGCAAACAAGAGCAGACTGTTTTCTGCACTAGCGTAGAAAGCTATCTGAATGGTACTAGAAATAAATTGGTTCCACCTACTGTCTCAGCTAAGACATTTTTAGCATAGTTCAGCTACATTCATTAGCCTGTTCTGCAGTGGGGGCATTTGCCAGAGAGAAAAAATATGCTAAAATACACAAAACAAAGTTTCATTTAAACAAGATAATATAAGGCTTTGCCTCCTCTGCTATTTTCTGGCAGAGATAGGGTTAACAGCATCATGCCAGCTTTAGAAATTGGTGGTCACTGCTTTCTCTGACAACCCATGGAAACAATTTCTCCTCAATCATTTCAGCTATTCAGATTATCCGTCTGGCTTTTTCAATGCTCACCGGAAGGATTGTTTTATGCTGTAAACTAAAATAATCTTTTAAGTGGAATTTGGGAAATAGTGTTTGAATTGTATATAGTTTCACTTATTTGCTAGATGCCTGAAAGACAAAGAAGATACTATTGCTGTTTGGGCCCTGAAATGGCAAACTCCTAAGTGTAAACTTAATTTTTTTTTGTGTAAGTCTGGTTAATTCAACTAAGTAGAGCCGTCCGGTACTGCCGTCAGCTAAGCACTCGCACATTACAGGCTCAAGTCTTTTGATGGTAGGTTTTTCAGAGTAGGGAACCTATCTTCTGTGTCTCACAGTAGTATCATGCACACTGTTAATAAACACACTTTACTGCTAAGTAAAAGGACTGGTATGATATGTTCCATCTTAAGAATCAGTACTTTAGGCCAGAGGTCAAAAACCTATGGTCATAGGCTATATCTGGCCTGCAAATCAGCCTGCAAACCCCAGATATCAACATTTAAAAGTTAGTGCCAAGTGATGATGACTATTCCCATGGCACAGTCTCTAGGGCTAGGGACAGACATTCAAAAAGCCTGAGCCTGAATTGATTCAATCTTTGCGGGTTAGTCTAACCTGGCTAGGCTGAACCAGTTTCCAAGTGCACGTACATTCCTCTGGACTGAAAAAATGCAGGCACGTGCCTACAGTGACTCAGGCTAGAAGCCGGAAAGCACTACAGCAGCTTCCCCTCTCTTCCACAGTGCTGAGCTGGCGGCGTTGGGGGGCAAGGTCAGGTCCCGGCAGGACGCTCTTAGGGAGGGGTTCCCGCCTCCCCCCATACACACACACACTTCTCCTGATCAGCAAGGGAGCTAGCAGGGTACTTAAACAACTTTTTCCAAGGAAGGAACAGAGGGACATTACCAACTGACCTGTTGATTAGCTCCAAAAAGCCTTAAGTGGACACCGTTCTGTCTGCCTTACACAGACACCTCTCAGCATTACGGTCCATGCTGTGGGAGAGGGGAGGTGGGGAATCCCTTCTTGAGCAAGAGAGTGGGGAGGGGGTGGCAGGGGGAAGCCAGGCAGACCCTGCTGTGCCTGCATTTTCCACCAGAGCTCCAGATATGGAGCAGAGGGGCAGGGGCAGGCCTGCTCTGGAGCATACAGCCCAGCCCAGGGCTGCAAAGCATCTGGGATGTTGGGGGTCTCTGGTTTAACTTAAACTAGGAAGAAGATCCCTCCCTTGTGGACTTCTGTGATATCCTGCATTGTACCTGCACGATACCAGGATATCCTCCCTCCCCCATTCAACACACTGTTAAAAGACAAGAAAAAGTAAATTTGTTTCCTTTATTCAGAATGGAAGGAAGTACAGATAATTGGAGACAGAAATAAAACTTATTTCATAAGAATTCACTTGAAAGGAATACAATTTCTACAACTGCAACAGCCACCTGCTCAGCCTAGTAGCAACTGAAATACTCCTGGAAATGTCTGGAAACACTGTGAGTTTTCAGACTGAGTTTCTAAATGAGGGCACAAGGAGGCAAGTGGAGTCCTAAATTCTTCAAGTAAACCAATTTTTTCCTTGTTTTGGACTCCTTCCAAATGTCAGCAGGGTGAATTGAGCAGCTGGCAGCTACTCATGAAAGGCTGTTCTCCTGTTGTTAAGTGATCCATTCAGAACTAGCAAGACTTGGCCTAGGTGGATTTAGCTACTCTCTTTCCTTTGTTTCAAGCAGAGAAAGCAGCACAGCAAGAATAAGGAAAACCCCTGTGATTTTTACCCTTCCAGAAGTAGTATTTCATCGCTCATAAAAATAGCATTTACATGGGCTTGTGCAAGGCATTCATACAGTAAGTGCTGAGTCCTCATTGTTCAATACTGGTAACCCTAGACTTTCAAAAAATGTTCAGCAGGCCCCTCACTGATAATATTTGGAAATATTCTTCTTAATTTGGATGCTGGTTTCCTAGGCTTTTAGTTAAACTTCTTTATATTGTAGCATGAATGAAGTGTCTCAGAAACTTTATGTTTAGAGTTAGAGATTTTTTTTCCAACGAAAGATTAGGCTCTTGCACAGTTTTACATAGCTTTGGGACCTGAAGCTGTAAATAAAACCAAATGTCATATAACTTTCAATAAATTAATAAGAGTTGACAACAATGGAAATAAATTTCAATTATTAATGCATTATTGCCTATGTAAGTAGGCCTTTGATACTTCCCCAAAACATTCAAACTACTGTAATAAACTCACTTTTTATATCACTAACAGCAATATAATGCTGAAAATATTTGGAATAAGCTATGGAGTGAGGCAGTTTGCTTAATTTCTGTTTTATATCTTGCTTTATTTGATATTTCGAAAAATTAAGCACTTGAATGTACAAAATGAAAATACTGTGTCTGGCAATGAAGAAGACACAAGGTCCACTGGTTTCTCAGGGTAGATAAATCCTATTTGATCATTACCAAAAAAACCCATTTACTTCGTTAGTAGTGAAACAAGTCCTGAGTTGTACAGTCCAAGAAACATTCTATGTTTTGTTTCATCATCATTAATTTTCTTCTTTTACTGAGGGACACTGAGGTTGACCACACAGGTGGGTAATGGATAAACAGAACATAAGTTAATGGTGACAAAGAAATAGTTCCTGTTTATAGCATGGTATTTTTATTAAGAGAATTCAGTCTCAGTTACAAGTTTCCCCGTACCAGCTTTAAAGACTGCATACATACAGTTGGAGGAATGTCCTGGTTTAGCAATGGACTGAGGCTTAAGAGCGTTTGGGTTCTGTTCCACATTGTGCAATATACAAACTATGCAATCTCAGGAAGTTCACTTACTCCCCTGTTTTCCTCAATTTCAATAGCTGTGAATTGAATCCTGCCTCAAATATAAAGCTAAATTAGCTGAGGGCTGTAGATGCAGTCTTGAGAACCTTAGTAGCTGGCACTTAGACTTACCTCTTCAATTTTGGCATTTGGTACTAACCACTCACTCTTCAGAGGGAGCTAGTCTTTCTTTAACTGCTGAACAAGATGAGGATCAGCCAAGGTTTATTAGCTAACAAGTGACAGTATTTCCAACAGTTGATGTTGAATCATTCCTGGCAGTTAACCCACCAACTGCCAGCCCTTGTTTGCCTTGATGGGGTTCTGTATCATCTCTGGCTAGTTATTTAATTTTACAAGTAACATGCACAACCAAGACAACACAATCATACTGGTGAAGAGCATGAAATCAATGTAATTACCTGCCATGCTGTTTTGGTCATAGGACAGGTTTGTAATGATAAATCTTCCAAATCAGCTATTAAAGGAGTTGGTGCTTGTTAAGAGCTTCAGAGCCAAGCCCCGCCCACTTATAACACAGCCTTCCAGTAAAGGAAGTATGGTCAGGTTTTTGTGCTAGTAGGCCTGCTCATTCCTTGATCCACTTGTGCTTCACCTCCCCGCTATGCCTTGTACACTGCTGCCCAAAGGACCCACATCAAATACGATTCCATGTGACAGCGAGAAGAGATCCCCCCTGTAGGCTGCTATCGGTAGGGTCTGGGCAGATCACAGCAGGGTATGTTTGGTCAAGCTAGTTGAGCTGACCAGTTTTACTTTTGCTGTGGGCTTTGGCCAAGGACACACTGTTCAGGGCCCTGTTCTGCTGCAGCCAGCCTAGTGGATAATACCCAGAGGCCACCCCAGGCTTCTTAGCATGCAAAACAAAGAAAGGAAATTAAAAAAATAAGTTAGCACTTAGCTGTCTTCCAGCGGTTCTTCCGGGCTTCATCCCCTAGCTGCCTCTTATCTTTCAGATGCTTTGCAGAGCCTGCAGGCTTGTGCAATAAAGCAAATGATAGAGCAAGCAAGCAGAGAAGAGCCCTGCTCTGGGCTCTCCTGGTGGCTGCTTAATCCCTGGCAACTCCAGGCAGCCTGCTTCCTGGCCAGGTGCAGCCGCTTGAGGCTGCTTTCAGTGTCTTTTATCCTTCCCACTCTGGGCTCATATGGCTAATCCTCTCTCACTCCCTGGTGAGTTCTCCCTGGTCTGGGGTGGGTGTGCAGAGGTGCTTCTGGGTTGTGGGGCTGTTCATACTCCCCCGAACACCCTTACTGCAGTTCTCGCAGTTTAGAGATGGAACTGGGATCAAAACCCATTGTTCTCAACCCCCAAGCCAATGCTGCACCAATCAAACCACTGCTTCTTATTAAAAAAAAGTGAGTAAATGGAAAATTCAGGGTCCTTCATAGCTAATATTTCCATTTGTGACAGAGTCTGATTGTAAAAAAATATTTAATTTTTGGAGTGGATGGAGAAGAATGACATGCCTAGTCCCCATGAAAGAGTATTTTTCTTTTATGCAACCACCCCACTGGGTTCCTGCCTGTGACAGTTTTATATTTGAATATTGTGATAAAGCAAATATATTTACTGTAATTAAATTAGATTGAACAGAATATAAAATAATCAGCTGTGGCTCAAATACGCCATGTCAGTTCAGTTTCTTTATTATTTGCACAACAAACTAAAGTATTTCATGCTTACTAAGAGACTAATTGTACAGTCCTGAGCTCAGTTACTGGTCTGCGTGAGAAAGAACTGCAGAATAGGATCCTCGGTTGTCAAAGTTTTCACATCCCTGGGTTTTTGTTTTTAATTGCCAGTTTTCTGTTGGTGTGTCTCATACCCATCAACTGCTGATGTGTATAGACGGACATTTTTTTTAAATCCGGAGTCCACCCACAAATTCCACACACCAGTTGTAAATCATAACGCATTCATACATTACATGTGTGAATTTACTCAGGTTCACTTTTTGTGTTCCTCTCATTTAAAATCAGAAAGATAATATCTGAAAGCTGTTGAGTCAGTTACAATTAATCATCCTGTCATTGGTTTAAACTCTTCCTTCATCCAAAAACATGTAGGTGGAGCAAAAGATGACAGCATATTAGAAATTAACAAAGAGTGTTATGCCTTCACAACAAAAGTGAGAGCACATATTGCTCCTTCAAATGTGACATAACAAATAGGCCATTGTGGAGTCTGTTAATTGATTTTTCAGGTCTTCTGGTTTGCTCCGTCTGAAAAGCAACACAAAAAAGCTGCAGTCAGAGATGCAGAGATTTCTATCTAAAGATTTCTTGGTGTTTAATTTTTATTTTTGAATAAGAAAGCATTGCTTCTTATAAAGTTTAATGTCTTTATTTAATACACATCAAGCATTAGGAAAAATTCACGTTCTCCTTCTATAGAACATAGCAGGCAACAGTCAATCCTTTGGATCATGGTGTATGTGTAAGGGGTCTAGTCAGGTGCCTGATAAATCTGCTTGTATGGAGTCCTGCAACCATCACACTAAGACCTTTGATGAGTATGGCTAAGCAAGACTATGAAGGAGTGGAGGCTGCCCAAGACCTAGCATCCTCCCTTTAGACCACTGAGACAGAATCCATTGGCCAGACTGGGTCCAGATGTTAAATGCCAATGGCTGTAGGTACTGCTAGAGAGCAACAGTTAAGAACTGCTGCTGACTACTTAATGCCTCACTGAGGGTGTGTTTCTGTCAGGGCAATGTCCCTTAGCATTTCCCTAACCCAGGAGAAAGGTGCCCTATACTCACCTAACTCGGGAGGTTGCAACACTGTGGTGTTTTATAGGACCTACCCCATGAATAGCCCTACCACATTACCGCCAGGCCTTCCTGTCGGATGCAGTAAACAGTCATACCCAGGACCATACCTATATAGACCGGTATATTATTCAAATCAAAGACATTGAAAAAGACGAAATATATATTTTGCTACAGCATTTTTACTGCACAAATTAAAAACTCTCAATCAGTGCCATAGCAAGGAGAGGGCGAATGGGGCGACTGTCTCAGGTGCTGAAGCTAAGGGGTGTCAACAGGTGCTGCCCAGCCAGGGCAGGGCACAGGACAGAGCCACAAGTGGCTCATTTGGGTGGGCACAGGGACAGCAGGAGGGTGGCTCCCAGCACTGCGTGCACTCCTGAGCAAGCATGGGGTGGGGGCATGTGCCCCCCGTATCTGTGTGCAGGGTGAGGATGGGCTGCCACTGCAGGTTTTGCCCCAGATGTCAAACTTACTTGCCACAGTACTGCTCTCAATCCATTGTCTAGCTTACAGTTAAGGTTGTGTATAGTTAATCCCATGAAAAGCAAAGAAATAACAATAAGGCAAGGTGGCACCTTTATTGACTAACTTGTTCAGAGAGGCATTGGTGCCACCCTGCCCTGCCTCCTGCCTAATTTTTGATAACATGGATAATAACCGCTCCCTAACAACAAAGGAACCTTCAGTATATACCTTTGTACCTAGCCATCTCTTTGCCAGTCACACTAAGAATCTGCAGGGAGACCCAAGGTAAATTAACTAATGAAGTTAATACCATAAATTAAAGCTGATTAAACATTAGTGTGTATACATTCAGCAGTAAAGTAGCCTTAGCCTGCTATAACTTAACCCTTGGGATTTTGTATTGTTCTAGTTTCTTAACCAAAAAATGCCATGAAGTACTGACTCCTGTGCCTTACAGAAGTCTAAATGCATTACATGTACACTAATATTTTGTTTTTCCAACCAAATGTGTAATCTCATCAAAATATATGCCAAATTATACAAAATCTTTTTTCTATAAACCGGTGTTAATTGTCATGAATTATATTGCCTGTTTTCATTTTTTATTAATAAAGTCTCATAGCAGCTGATCTATTATTTTGCCTAAGATCAATGTCAGGCTGACAGGTTTATAATAATCCAGGTAATCCCTTTGCCATTGAGGAAAAGAGTAGGAGAGTAAGAGAGCAGAAAACTAAGCAGACAGACAGACATAGAAGAAATGAAGGGGGAGTGAAAAAGAGATAATACAGTGGGGCGAGTCAATATAGTAGGCAACTCAAGTTTGCAAAAAACAGAATTAATGAATGACCACAAAGAAGGCTGGAACATAAATGACAGAAGAAACTATATATCCCAAATTCTGGAGTCTAGTGAATATATCAGGAGCAAGGCTGCGTGGGAACTGGTGTTGTTCATGGAGAACTTCGTGACTTGAATATATTTACATGTTCTAAAATGAGACAAAAAAAGACAAGAGAATCTTGTATAACAAAATTAGTTAAATAAATATTTGGTCAGTCAAAACAGTTTATTTTAACAAATCAGGATGTTTTGTACTGGGCTAGGCTTTATATTTTATATCTTAATTTTTTTTTAAACTTAAAAAAAAATTGAAACAGAAGTAGAGAATTAAAACATTATTCTGAAAAGGCTGAAGAGGACTATGATGACTTCTTTCTGTGGGCCCTCCTACCCAAAATATGACATCACTGAAATTATTACACTTCTCTAAAATAGCAGTTTTCAACAAAAGTATGTTCCATAGGAAAATTTCTAAACCACTCTACTCAAGAGGCTCTGCAAGCTTGTTTTAGCTGCCACACCCTCAAAGGTGTTGAGACGGAAAGCCACTGGCCTGAGTACTTCAGGCATAGGGATAGTTGGGCCATACTTCCCTCCATCATCTCAACTGCAGCCAGCATCCACATATTGAGCCCCCTCATTTAATTGAGATGTTTCTGAGTTTGGGCCCTGTTTTAGGTGACATTGCTCTGGGTATACCAGACCTCTTTTTGAGTAGGGCCATATAAGAGTTGTGACCTCATGTGATGCTTAAAAAATCCTTAAATGACGTAGAGTGGCCGTGGACCTTTTCCAATTAAATATTTCTCATTACAGAATATATTACTAGATTAAATATAGCTACTGAAAAGGCAACGGATTCAAATCCAAGTCACTGCTTCTCAGCAATGACTGTATATAAGTACCATTATCCAATTATGCCCTCATCTCTATTCTGGTAGGTATAAAAGTGGTTCAGCATTTTAACTTCAGCCTTGTTGGAACTTTGTAAAAAGTAAATATGTTTAATTTTAACGAGTCTTACTGGATAGAGTGAAGGCATACATTTTGCATAAGACATTATTTTAATGGCAATCTTTTAATATACTAATAGAAATGACTATGGTATAGTGTAACAGTGAGCCCAGGGCTCTCTGTTACTTGAAGACAAAAGCAGCCTAGCTGGGGAAGCACTGCAGGCTAGGCACCAGGCAGGGCAGCAGCAGCCACTCACCAGGGCGATAGGCTAATGGAGTAATTAGCAGGCACTTGCCAGGGGGGTTGCTGACTGGATGCAGGCTCATAAGCCCAAGGCAGGGGCAAGCAGAGGGGGCTCTTCCTGGCTGCCACAGAGGAAGGAGCTCCTGCCTGGGACAGCCACCCAGGGATGCTAGGCTGACCATTGGCTGCCTGTAGAAACATTGAGGCTCGGGGAACTTACAAGGAGACTATGTTGGGAGATTTCCTGGCACAAGGGGAGAAAGGTTTGCCTTCTTAAAGAGACAGAGGACTCCTTGCTGTGTTGTTTATGCTACAGCCCAGGAGCTTATGATTTACATTATTGTTTTACCAATGGTTTGGGATGAGGCTGGAAGGGGAGGTAGGGAGGCCTTGTTAGTGCCCAGGAGAGCAGGCTTAGGGCTTGAACCCTTAACGAGTCCAGAGTGGCACCAGGGAGGGCACAGCCGCGAGGGGCCGGGGCCCAGTCTGGACGGGACAAGTAAAGCTGTGCCTCAAAGCCAGGTCTGATTCAGTGGGCCTAGGCAGGAAGGCCTAGCTAGATTAAAGGGGAGAGGCTGAGGAGATCAAAGGCCTAACGGAGGGAATGACATACTTGTAACACCCACAGGGCATGAGGCATGGTAAAGGGGAGGATTTGGAGCCACACAACTAGCCCTTAAGGTTTTGGGTGCCCCACTGGGCACAGTTGACTACAGAGAGCCAGCCAGGAGCTTGGGACTGAGGCCTAGCGAAGGCGTGTGGGCAGCCTCCCTATGTATTATAAATAACATCAAGGTGTGGCAAGAAAGACTGGAAGGCATCCTAGGGGCAGAGCAGGGCACAGTTGTGGAGCCACCAGGGAAGTCACAGCCACCCTGGGACCCCAGCGTGCTACATCTAGGGATGTAGATTTTTTCTGAACATATGTCTGACATGCAGAACATAGAAGTATCATAGAGATATAATCCCCAATTTAAAGACTAGATTTATGAAACATTTAGTACTGTGAGCTCTCTGATCATAAACAAAATAACTGTAAGGAAAGAGAAAATAAGGATGTTTGCAGCCTCTCCCACTGCACACATTTAACTTGTTATAGGTATATGCAATACAGAATTATTCTAGTGTGGCAGACTTACCCGACTGAGCTCCAATGTGTCCTGGGGATTGAGAATCCTTACTTCCGATTGGTAGAGCCAATCTACCAATCAGGAACAAGCCGGGGAAAGCAGGCACTGCCCCCTTCCTGAAGGGAGGGGGAGAGGAGCTCCCCAACCGGATTGTGGACTGCAGCACGGCAGGTCCACCAGACTTCGGGGCAGAGCCCCTGAAGTATATAAAAGAGTGTGCTTGGTACACAGGGCAGACGCGGCAAGGGCCTCGAGAAGAGCAGAGCTGAGACAAGCTGGGGGGAGGTGCCCCAGCAAGCGATAGCCCGAGGCTCCTGAAGACATTGCTGGAGGAGCCACTGCCAGAGCCTCGGCCCTGGGAGCAGGAAGAGCTTGCTGGGCCCCACATGGTGCGCAGCCCAGTATACAGGGACTGACCCTGGGAGCTGCAGGAGGCAGCTCGGGTCCCAAGATACTCGGTGCACATAGTGGTGCACAGAGCCACCAGGCCCTGGATGCTGCACAAAGTGGCTCGGGTCTGCTGCCCTCGGTGTGTGGCCAAGAACCCCAGCACATACAGCGGTGCACGGAGCAGTACACGTGGCAGCTCAGGTCTGCTACCCTCAGTGTGAGGCTGAGGACTCAGTGCACATGGCAATGCATGGCATCCCTAAACCCTAGGAGTGGCAGCATGCTGCTCGGGTTTACAACCCCCTCACCAGTATGAGGCCAGGCACCCAGAAGGCACCAGTAGGAGGTGGTGGGTTTCCAGCAGTCCGAGTCTAGGTTTTGGGACCTGCACAAGGCAGCCCAAGCCCCAGAGAACAGAAGGCAGGGCCCCGGGCAGCCCCGTCATGATCCAGGAACATCTCCCCGCCTGCTCCCTGGATCCATGAGTACCTGGGGAGCAGGTCCCCCTCCCCAGGGGGGGAAGACCTGAAAGGGGAATCTGGCAGGATCAGGAACCAGGTGGACCCATCTAGGAAAGAGGAGGTACTGGGACCCTCCTCCCCCTGGGGGTTGCCAGGTTTGCTTCCCTAGGGGAACAGTAAACAGTCTCTGCCACAAGGATGCCTGAAGGTGGGGGGAAGACTTGCGCCTCCCATGGTGTAAATAGTTATATTTATATATAGATAGATAGATCTTAATGTAGCCTGGCTTATGTCAGCCAGTTAAGGTTTGATTGTGTTATTTTATTGTTCTTGCTTGAATTTATCTGTGGACACCTGCGTTTATTTGTGTAGCTATATTTGCCTGTGGTTATTGTACACATTTATCTGTGTTTTTATAAGTCTGTAAATATTTATATTAGTTGTATATTAATACCCATTTCTTTTTTAAGGATTTTGGCAAACAGTAATAAATTTGTATATTGTTAAGTGCTTTGTCCCAACCTGGCTCTATAGAGAAAAGAGGAACTGCTCCCCAGTGGCAGACCCCTCTCACAGCACCCTTGCCTGACCACCCCATCCCTTCCACTTGCAGACAGGGCACGCCCCTGCGTGTACATGGGCTATACTAGTGTTACTCAGACAGCTCAGAAGACTGAACTCATCTAAAATTGAACACTATCATAGGCAGCAGCAATACAGGTATTGGACCTCTCTCCCTGCCCCCAAATTCAATATGCTTCAGCCACAAAATAAAAGGAACATCTTCAGGGCTAAATGAGATAGGTGTCTCAGAGGAGATGCCAAGAAGACAAAACTAATGGATTTGCAGTGTGGAATTTTACACTAAACAGACTTGAGACCCCCAAACAATCATTGCTTCTATGCTGGGAAAGAAGGGAAAGGAAGCAAAGAGAAAGGCAGATATTCTGTATTGAAAGATGCACGTATGTGTTAATTGTTTCACACCTAAAAGCTAGGCATATAGTGGTTGGTGTAGTTGGTGGTAGCACCGCTCCCACAGAGGAAGTGGAATCCCTGTGCAGTGAGGATGGCAATGGCATTAAAGAAATGAAGTGATTACTTTGATTCAGCTTTCATTTAGGAGGAGGATATTGAATAAGGGGTGGGCAAAGGCAGGGTAGCTAATGGGAATGAGGTTACAAAAACAGAAATTTCCACAAGTGTAGCAGAGGTAAAGCTCAGAGTCATAGGCTGGGAGAACTCTTTGATTTCCACTCTAAAATTTGGAAAGAACTGGCTTATGATATTACAAATCCAGTAGGAAGGATCTTAATAAATCTATCAAACTGGAACCATATTATTGGACAAAAATACTCCCCACATTTAGAAAGGGGGAATGTATCTGGAAAAAGTAGGCTCATTAGTTTGACTGCAGTAGTAGCAAGGCTTTACAACAAATTTTGAAGGGAAACATAATTAAAGAGATACATGTAAATAGAAAGTGAAAAAATTGCAAAGGTAGATTGTGCCAAAATAAACTGATACTTTTCTTTGACCAGATACATTTTTTGCAATAAATCATACCTGCATGGACCAAAATAAAGCATTTGACACGGTGTCTGGTGGAAAATAAGTAGTAAAACTAGAGAAAATGGGGAGTCGGTCAAAACACACAGGAATTAGCTGATGATCAAACAACAAAAGGTTGTGTTAAAAGAGGAATTATCAAGTCAGAAGAAGAATTTTATACATGAAGAACTAGATGACATTCAGCAGCAATAGAAATGGAAAACTCTTCAATCCTACAAAATGCAATATCATGCCCTTAGAAACCAGTAATAGGAATTTCTGGTATAAAACGAGCTTATCAGTTGAAAGTGATTTGAGGACTAGTTGCCTACAGGATGACTAAGTCGCTGATAGGGTGGAGTCATGAAAAAAGACAATTAGAATGCATTGGGCAAGGTACTTATAGTAAATATAGTGAAGGATTGATGCCACTGTACAAGGCATTAGCAAGACTTCATCTAAAATACTGCATCCAGCCATGGTCCCCCCGTTCTAGGAAAATCATCAGACAAGAGGACCCCGAATAAACTTAATTTATTATGTCCAGAAAACTACAGGCTAAAAGTGGATAGGATTGTTGTCAGTAAGTGCAAAGAGCAAAACACCAGAGAGGGAGAATAAAAACTTGTTTAGGGTAAAAGACTGTGGTGACACAACATTGTGTAGACTGGCCATGAATAAATTTAGGCTGGAAATGGGAAGAAGTCTTCTTTCCATCAGAGGTGTGTGATTCTGGAACAGAGCAATAGGACAATAAACCTAACTGTTTTTAAGATGGAACTTGATAATTTATTTAGAAGTTTTATATGACATGGGTGTCTGAAATAGCAAGGAACTGGACTTGACTGCATAGGAAATCCTTTCCATGTTCTTCGGAAAAAAAAGCAGGAGAGTAAAAGTTACTAAGGAAATAATGCATTATCATCTTTATCACACAAGACTGGTTGCCTTGTGGAAGGGAAGGAGGAAAAATCATTAAGATTGGGTCTCTAAGGGGACAGAATTAAATCCAGATGAGCCAGAGGTCCTCTTCACAGAGGACTTCCATGTCTTCAGAGGCAGGGGATAAAGCACAGTGGAAATTATTGCTTCTGCTCATACTCTTTACCCAGCTGTGCTCCTCCCCCGCCCCAACAAAAAAAAAATAAGGAGGAGAATCTGGCCAGATAAGTTCAGAGGGAGGAATATTTCCTTCTAAATGTATATGAGTGCTCCAGGTTCACAAACAGTTTGTTTTCTTGTTTTAAGAGATAGGGAAAGCACTACAGTTATGAAAATAAACCTCACTTGGAAGAATATCAGAGAAATGGGAAGGAAACATAATACCTGTTCCTACAGTGCTGTCCTTATATTTATAATTCTATTTCTCAGACAGTGGCTTGGGGGAAAGCTATTTAATTCTGGGGCATCATTCCTGCAAGGAAACCTGTAAAAAAAAATTTTAAAAGTGACTGTAAATGTCATTTTTTTCATTACCTTGCTCTCTACTTCCATCCAAGAGAAGTTCTGCACATCAATTCCTTGTGACAAATGGAACAGTGGGCGGCAGTTATATATCATCACACAACTCTTCATTATTCCTTGAGAAACTACAGTGACTGATTTTCAATTACATTGTATCTAGTAATATGTAAGGGCCTATATAGCCACTACAGGTAATTATTGCGCCCACAGTTTCTCTGCAGGGGAGTAGTAGATAGGAAGTGGGTATATTTTCCTTTCAAGGGCTACTTATAAAAAATACATATACTGTAACAACCCAGATAGGGAAGGAGGAATATCTTCTTAGAGTGAAGAAAATGAGGCTATGCCAAAATATTTTTGGCCAAGCTGAAGTCTGTGATTCTTTTATTGTATGCTAATAATGTTAATTGTAAATCTGCAATTAAAAGGCCGTGGATTTGTACAACACAACCAGCATTGCTCTTTTGCAACTATATTATGGCCCAATTTCTGTGCTCTGTCACACTGAAGTCACTTCACTGAAGAAAATTTCTGTTTAGTAGCATTTTCCTAAACTGAGTATAGAAGCTGGGACAGTAATATTTTTGAGCTGAAAGGAGACAATGGACTAATTCAGTAGCTTCTCTATGTTCACACACTGAAGCAATAAACAAAGAAAGACCGGGGTTCATCAACCTGTGGAATTACAAGGATCTTGGAGTCGCAATATGGAGCACCCTATTCGGATACAAGGACGTTACTATTGCTGCAGTGTTGTCAACCCCAAAAGCTCAGCTTTTATCAGCCACACCCCAAAAATCTTGAGGGTTATATTTAAAGTTGATATTGGGGTGGTTTGGTCTGTTTTATGATTTTCCTGCTCCTTCTGCTCCTTCCTCCCTCTTGTGAACAAGCATTGGCTTCTCCTTCCTCAAAAGTCCTCAGCTACTCAGAGGATGGAGGACCTTTGCTAGTCTCCTGCTTCAACTGGGATTGGCTGGAAACAGAGATGGAGGAGAGGTTTTTCCTAGACAGAGCGAACATATCACTTGAAGACTGGGGCTTCTGCTTGCACCAATGCTGGTGCTGAACGGTGCTCGTTATCTGAACCTTGACTCAAGAAATGGGCTTCTTGCTCCTCACTCTGATATGAGGTAGACTGGTATGGACAAATTACAAAGAAAAACTGACTCCCCGTGGAATGCTTTGGTGCCTGTGCTAGCTGAATCTCCTAACAGAGCAGAGCAGATACAGTACTGCTATCCTAACTGGCATTTTGGCTGGTCAACTACAACAAAGGCTGGTCCCTTCTCTGGCACTGGTTTCACATTGGTGAGATTCCCATGAATTCAGCAGAGGGCTGGAGATTCAGTGCAACTTCTCATACCTTGCAGTAATATAGCACATCTGGCTGCTGCCTAGCATGTACAAACTTGAGCATTTTATTTCATACAGGATGTATGAATGGTATTTTCATTCCATTTTTCTAGTTAAAAAGATCCAGCTGTTCAGCTCTTTGGAATTTCTATGTTCCCTAACCCTAGATGTTTTTCTCCTCATGTAGGTGGCCCGGGCTCGGGAAAAGGAACCCAGTGTGAACAGCTAGCACAAAAGTATGGATTTGTACATCTGTCCATTCATGATCTTCTCCAGCAAGAATCATCCTCATTATCAGAGAGGAGCAAATTGATCAAAGACATCCTGGAATGTGGGGAGCAGGTGCCTGGAGTAAGTAATGTGATTGCAGAAGAAAGCAGGAGGTCCCCCTCAAATAAGGGAAATAGGAGAACAGAGCTGAGGTGCTTTTCCATTTGAGGAGGAGTAAGGTCCCTGCCTGGTAAAGAGGTGGCAGTCTTCTTCATTGTGTTTACCAGGAAAAGATACTCTTTTACCTACAACTTGCCCATAAATTCCCTGAGAGAGAGCAATTATAATGAACTCTTTTGTATGCTACACCTTGCAGAAAACACAGCTTACAATGGGGAAGTGAGATAGGCACTTTTGAATTCTAGACTGGTGCAGGCACTGGCAGGAGCCCCAACTTAAGTTAAGGCCCTAGCAGCCATTTTAATTTATACTGCTTCTAATTGTCTTTATGGATCTGGCTGGCATCCAGAACAGTGGGAGTGCAGAGCAATGGGACTGGGTTGTAGCATAAGGCTGTTATACTAGCCATTCCCTCCCAGAGCAGCCACCTCCCTAATTCCCAGGAAGCAGACATCCTGCAAGCTATGTAGATTTATAGCCATATTAAACTGTATTGCAGGCCAGAACCAAGGACAGTTTGAGCTACAGCAAGTGCAGTTAGATTAAAAGATTTACGTGTTAATAAAATGCATCAAGAAAGGAAATTAAGAGGTATATTGGGTCTGGGCTTGTTTCTCACTTTCAGTAATAGGATCAGTTCTATTGTCATTAATGCAGTCACAAGTTTTGTGCATTCAATTAAAATGCAAAATGACCCTCCCCTCCCCCCTCCTGGAAGAGAAGATCATGGAAATCCAGGACAGATGACAAGCCTAACCCTGGATTCATGTGACACAGCTGTTTCTGAGAAAATGCTATTCAGAGTCTATAGTCAATTTGGTACTACTAGAAAAAAAACTTACTTTCAAGGGGTCTGCCTACGGGAAGCAGACTTGCAATGGTTCCCAGAAACATGGGACTAAAGATGTTATAACAAAACCGTTTAAAACAATGCGTATCGGTAACAAAGAATTATTTTTCTTCAATGCAGGAAATTATTTTGGAGCTAATGAAGGAAGCTATGGTGACCAGTTTAGGAGAGACAAAAGGATTTCTGATTGATGGCTATCCCCAAGAGGTGAAACAAGCAGAAGAGTTTGAAGAAATGGTAAATAGCTACTTATTATATTATTACTCATATATAAACAATCACTTTCATTGGACCCAAAAAGCAATTAATCAGATATCCAGCTTTAACAGGTGTGACTCTATATCATAACATTGCACTCGAGTCCAAGAGCGTAGCCTTGCTTCTATCATTCAACTTCTGGCATTCAAGAAACACAGTGAGTCTAGCTCATTTTCTCCACTGTCCTGTCTCTGCAGGGACAAAAAGAATGAAAACAGACTTCAGTCATTTAAATAAGGCTAAATCTGAATTGTTATGTTTAAGAAGATGTGCCACTTCTAGATTAACTCTTCAACCATAACCATTCTGTCAGTTCCATGTTGCCACTATACATCCTATCGTGCATCATTTTAAGTGCTGTTTGATGTAGGTCTATGCATGTATCATCATTATAATTATTCTTTACATTGAGTTAGATGTCTTAGTAGTTACTGCCATTTTGAATGAGCAACACATAGGCTTTAGTTGTATGATAGACAGCATGTTGAAATATCCATGAAAATGGCATTTTTGCAAGTTATTTGTGTGGTAGTTTACAGGGAGTAAGAAAGGTATTGATTTCTCAGTGTATTCACAGATCCACTGAAAATACTTCATTATTTATTTTTGAGCCTGCAGAAAGTATTCTCTCAAAATAAACACGTAGACTGAATGTGTTCACACTCACCAATACAAGGAAAAAGCAGAACAAAAACATCTGATTGGTTTATATCAGTGTGTTAAGGCCTAAGCACCAACATACACATCACTTACAGGCTTGTGTATCTGCCAGCATAGGCCCATCTCAATGCTTGCCTTGGGTGAATCCTCCCTCTAGACAATTCAGGTTGTTTACAAACAGAGGATGTAGAAACTGTAGCCAGATTCCCGCAGATTTCCTGAATTAAGTCCATGGGCACTGCACTCAAAGGCTATGCAGTACTGAGTCCTCGTTAGCTTTCAGAGCAAAATGTAAAGATCCAGATATTTAAAATTTAGCTGATAAAAATTAGTCACCAATTCAACACTTGTGTAACTTCACTGAGGCTACTTAAATTACAGCGGGGTGAATTTTAGCCCTCAGTGACTCAATAAGTCCTTGAAATATTTTTAAATTGGTTAGGTCTGAGATAATGTTCCTAGGAGAAATAAAACACTAGAGTAATTTTTAAAGGTCATTTAAGGAAAATAGCCATCTGCATCATAACTGAATGAATAAAAAGAAAAAGACATCACAGGAGTTTTCTGAGAGTGTATTAATTGGTGGTGACACTGCGCTGGAACCATCATATACAGCATACGCTGCCAGCATTATAAGTATCTAAGAACTGTCTAAGATTCAGGAATAGCTCTCACAAAAAGACAGAAATAGAATAAAAACCTTTAGTTTCCTAAACTAATTCTCTCATGAATTCAAGTGCTTCAGGCTATCAATATGCATCACTGGTGCCTAGCTAGTATATTTTTTTCTATGTAAATGGCCCTGGTTTGATGATAAATTCCCTTGCAGCTTGAGGGACAGAAAATCCTTTTTGTTAGAGCTTCAGGCTAGTTCGAACTAAGCTAGTATCATGTGAAAGAGTAAATCACACAGGGCCAACCTGAGTAGTATCTCACTCTTCAAGTAAGACCCAGCCAAGGATCCAACACACAGTCAATACGTATTGAGGGCAGTCAATAGCTTCCTAAAGATTTTGCTTCTGGGTTAAAGTCCATGGGCCCTACAGGAGCCCACCAGAAGTTATACAGCACTGAGTGCATATGGAGGCAACTCACTGCCATTATATCTGAGGAGCTTCCATTCATTTTAGTCTCACAAAACCTTTGAGAAGCAGAAAACTATTATTCCAGTTTTAAGATGGGAATGTGAAGCAGAGAGACATTTATAACAAGGGTGACCATATGTCCCAGGCAACAGGGAGACTCAACTTCTGTAGCCCAGTCCCAGCTGGTTGGTCAAAAGTCCCAGAGCAGAGTCCAGCAGGGAAGTGGAGCGGCACAGTGCAACAGGTAAGTGGGTGGCAGGCACTGCTGTGGCTGGCCAGGGGGAAGGCAGGCAGACTGGAGCAGGGTGGCAGGCTACGGCAGCCATGAGTGTCCCGGTTTGCCCAAGACACATGGTCACCCTACTTATAGCCCATCACTCCCTCTTTGGTGCAGTAGCAGACAGTACCATACATAACAAGACACATGACACCTATACCACTATCTCCTATATCAGAACTAATGAAATCCCCATAGGACAGAGATATGTGCAAGGCCATAAGTTCTGCTGAGCAACAGAGCAGTGGTGGCAACACCACTCCTCACTAATGCAGCTATGAACAGAACAGAAAATCAGAGAAAAGGTGGGAAGAGATGCAGCCTCTGGAGAGCTCAAGGATTTTCAATTTTTGCTTTATCTGGTAAAAGTTACTTAGCTCTATCAGAGGAGCCCAGGCTATAATTTTAAAACTTGTGGTCATACCAGCCAGTCACAACTGAGGGAAGACACTGACCCATGGGATTTACTTTATGTGAATTGCAGGGAAATCTTAACACATAAGATAAATAGCACAGATAAATACCAGACCATTGGTATTCCTCCTAATTTGTCCACAACTTTATCTATCTAAGGTGACCTATGGACTTATCGGTCTTAAATTCAATAGGCCACCGGTAATCTTTTCTGGCCTGAGCTGAAAATTATGGGCTGACAAACTGGAAGTGACCATTGGCTAGGGACTGAGCCCACGGCACTGAGGTCAAATAATGCATGGGGGTCTTGGCTGCCTGTTAAAAAAATGTAACGAAGCAGAAGTGCCAGCAAAAGAGTTCACAACCTCAAATCCTTTCATTGTTACTCAGCTACCGCAGGCCTCTGTGGAATACTTCAAAACCCTATCTGTCGGGTAGTTCCTGATTAAAAGAACTGGCAGCCTCTTCCTTTTTGGGAGGGCCACATGCCAGTCATCTGCTGTTCTGCTATAGCCAAGGGCAATGCACTATAGCAAAATGTTACTAGTGAAGAGAATCTACGTTCTTTTCTTGACTATTTTTGCTTGTCCTGCCCTACAGAGAAGCTATCCAAATAACCGCTGGAATCTAAAAGACTTAGAAAAGGGACTGGAAAGTGGCCCTTTCACTAATAGCATATAAAGGACTTAGCACACAGATCCCTGGAGAATAAAGCCTGTGACAGGGATTTTAGATCTTAAACATTGCCTCCATTTATCTTACTAGAGTGGAGTTTATTATATGTGTCTCAGACCTCTTGCTCTTACTCTGACAAAACTCAGTGTGAATAGTTTTCCCTGAGTAAGCTACGGGGTTGGATGCACTGCAGCGTTCTTTCCCCAAGGTACAGAAAATCATCTGGACCTACCCAATAAAGTGAATTATAGGAAATGAGGCTTAAAGTTCATGTAAGTTATTTTTCACCTGGAAATCAGTAGAAGCAAAGCATTCATGTAGCTACTTTTGCTATTTAATAGGGGCAGAGACTACCTCTCTCCTTGCCATGTCTCAAAAATAAAAATAATTCTTGTTTCATTTAGCTTTGGTTCACTTGAGTCTTCCACGGAAAAGGTCAGAGCCTCTCCTGGGAAGGCAGCCACACAGGCTGAGAAGCACACCAGTACTCAGCTTTTCTTACAAGTTGAAAATAGTACAACATAAATACAAAATGAGATACCACATTTCTTCATTCATATCACGATTGTTGTGTTGCAGGTCAAATTAGACATAGAGTGCCATGAAATACCTATGAAAACTTGCATGTATAAATTCAGTTACCTGTATTGGATGGCATTCCCAAACCCTGTCATTTGTTGTTCTGTTCTATTTTGGCAGGGAGGGTTGCAATTTCAGAAATGTTTGGGGAAACTCCAACACAAAAATGTGTGTGTTTGTATATAAATGCTTTATTTTGCCATTTATTTATACTTCAAACCTGGGCAAAAACAATCCCATTCAACTAATCAGTCATCTGCAAGAACTTGTATTGAATAAAGAGTAGCTGACTTCTGTTTGCTTAAAGCATTGCTCAGACAATTGCAAATGCTGAACTAGTAATGTTATAGTCTGGTTCCCAGATTGTAACCTCTTCAAGGCAGGTCTCTCTCTGCCCACCACAGCAAGGTCCTCATCCTGACTGCGGTCTTAGCATGCCCTGTAACATATATGGCTGTTAATAACAACTCTAATAATTTTTTTGCAGACGAACAACAAACAGAAAAGGACTAAATTCATTGAATACATTGCTTGCTGAAAATAGGCGGTTTTGCTCTAATTATTTGCCTGCAGGCAAGCCAGTTTTTCTTGTTATCTGTTAAAACAGAATTGACAAACAAAAGCAGATTTTGCAAAGCCAGTCCTTCTGACTATCCACTGTTTCTCTGCTGCTGTAGGTTGGGGAGCCAAAACTTGTGCTCTGCATGGACTGCTCCGCTGAGACTATGAGCAGTCGCCTTTTGACAAAAAGTCAGAGCTGTGAGTGCTTTGATGATAATGCTGAAACTATCCGGCAGCAAATTGAAATATATTACCAAGCAACAGAGCCTGTGATTGCATATTATGAAAAGAAGACACAGTTATGCAAGGTAAATTGCTCAAAATTTGAATTAAGCTATTGTTCTTTTCTGCCATTATATGAACGGTATTCAAGGATTAGTGACATGAGGCCATTTACAAACTGTGCTCAGTTCCTGCCAGCCAGAGCTCATTTTCCTGGAGCTCATTTTCTGATTTACTCTCATCTTCCTCAGTTTATTTTCTCCTGGGTGCAGGTTGTCACTGGCAATTTCAAAGTGTATCTGCAAACTATGCTGTTCCTTTCAACATGCAGTGGAGCCTTCTTTTTATGCAACATTTGCAGTTAAACCTCTGAGTTCTGCAAAAGGATTTGAAAGCATAACAATATGAGACTTGCTCAGAATGCCCTACATCACCACACACCATATTCAACAGCAGTGCTGGAAGGCTTTTCCTTAAAGGTCTAGGCATTGGGGCTAGGTATAGATATTATACTTTCACCAGTGTAAGTGATTGGAAACAGGTCTATAGCTGTAACAAAACAGAAGTTCAGCACACATTGGTTCCACTATTTTTAAACCAGTCTATCTAAGGTTTGCACCCCCACACACCCTGAAGGACAAATGTGTGTTACGTTCACGACCGATCTAAACTATGTTGCCTACAGAAAACTGCACAACTTAGAGTGATTCTGCCTCATACTTTTTGAATGTCTGTACCTAGCCTTAGTGCGCTGCATGGGCTTCCAGAAATAGGGCACATGATCAAACCCATACTAAGCACTTCAGCATAACAACTAAATCTTCCTCCTTTTCGGAAGGCAAGATTGCATCCACTAAAATAAGAACACACTTCCAGACCAGACTTGTGGAGACATTAAAGGAGGAATCTTCAGCTACTATAAATGGCGCAGCTCTGCTAATGCCATGAGCAACTTCAGATTATGTTAAGGATACACATCTTGAGATTTTGAGAGAAACCTAAATGGGCAGGTGTTGAGGGTTTCAGATCAGTTTAAGGGACCAAATCCTGTTTAGCTTCACTAGCTGACTTTGAATATGCTGGCTTGTAATTTTTTATGCAACCTCCCTCAGTGCCTGACTAATTTCATAATTTTTTTTTAAGGGACGTTAATGATCTTTTTAAATCCAAATGCTCAGTGTTATGGCTAAGCAGGAGCATAATCATACTGGCCTTTCAAGAAACAGACACTCTTTGCTTTAACATTGAGCAAATGGGCTTAACAGATAGAAAAAGACATAATTGATTTAACCATTTTTACAGAATTTTAGTTCTTGGGAAAGGTGGCTGATAGGCATCCTGGATACCAAATCCCCTCATTGAGCCATAGCACAAGTACAGCACAGGGTAGTGACAGTACAAGTTTACCTGCACTTAACCGCTCATTAGTCTTCAACCCTGGACTGCAGGTGGCTACATGTTCAAGTGTGACATTCATCCCCTATGCAAAGGTCCAGCACAACAAGCAGAGTCAAAATAGTGCATCCGCCCCTCTGCCCAGAGGTTGAGAGAGAGGAGAATGAGCTGTATTTTCAAGTTCCAAAAAGCAGCTTGGTTTCCTCGTTGGCTGTGTTGGTTTACTGTTAGGAGACACATGGAATAGTCCTAGAAAATAAGGTGGCCAGCCTGTGGCACACATGCCCAAGTGGCATGGACAGCCTCCGTGTGGCACAGCAGACTGAGAAAGGGTAGGTAGCACAGTGGTAAATAGGGTAGGGAGAAGAAAGCAGAGCAGCAGATCAAGCAGGGGAAGGGTATTGTAACAGCACTCAGGGATGGCACTGACCTTAATGTGTGGCAAGCCAATCAAAAGGTTGGTCCCTATTTTTGGAGAACCATGGGCATCCACAGTCTGATCTAGCTCCCACTAAAGTCAGTAGAAGTCTTTCCCCTACTTAGGATGCCCTTCTTTTGCTTGTGCCTATGTTGAATAATATGTAGGGAGCCGGAAGAAAAGCAAGGGCAACGTTGGACCCCTGCTAAACCAGATGGGGCAACTGACAACTGACGCCCAGGAAAAAGCCAACCTATA
>NW_017728907.1:42816954-42834629 GCF_001723895.1 Crocodylus porosus | reverse complement strand
TCCTGCCCTTTGGGCAGGGGGCTGAACTCAATGATCTCCCGAGGTCCCTTCCAGCCCTGATGTCTATGAAATCTATGAAATCTGTGAAGCTGCACATATGTAACCTTAACCACGTTCCCTGTCTGACTGCTAAAGATTCACAGCCTGCCTGAGAGGTTAATATGCAATTAACAGGTTGGTTGAGAAAGCAGAACAATCCATTTCTGCTGCCACCTGAACAGGAATAACAATTTGACAATGTTAGATTAGTATAGCCAAAAAGCCAGGTGTTCATTTGAAGTCATTCTTTGGGTAAAAGGTAACTGGTAACTGCTTCTATTCAGCAGCAGAAGTGTTAAACCCAGCAAAAGGACTGTACTCTTAATATGCAAATGTTTTCCCTGTCTGCAAACCTGACAGGAATAAATTATGGTGAACCTTTCACAAGCTTAGTGAAGCAGAAGGACTGGTAATGCGCTTTGCTGGCAGGGGCATTTGCAGAAGAAAGCTAAACAGAATTAGGGGCAAAGAATCACAGGGCTTGGGGAGAGGGGTTGCAGATGTCCTATCAAGGCAGAACACTTTCAGACCTTATTCTGGAAGGCAAAATATCGGTAGCAGAAGAGTGGAAGTTATTTTCTAGCTACCTAATAAAAATCCTGAATTTGGGACAATTCTCTTTGCTATGATTCCTTTCACACTCTATTACAGAGCATCTACCAGCTGGTAACATCATACAGGCTGTTTTAACAGATGATTCCTACTATGCATGTGGGGGCTGAAAATACTTCTCAAAAGAATAGATTGTAACCGCCATAAATCTGAAGCATTCACCCTATTCAGTGTAGTTTTCAAATACAGAGCCATTACACTATTTTAATTGCATGAAACGGAAGTTGTTATTTTACAGTTATTAATTTTCAGTTTCACAATTTGTGATGACTTGGCTTTTTTGTGACAAGTCATGCAAGTATCAAGTCAAAGCTGAAAAAAGAAGTAGTAAAATTTATAATAGAAGTACAACTGCTAAAATGTAGTTACTCTTTTTTTTTGTTTGTTTTTTTGTTTTTTTAGAGGAGAGGTATAAACAAGACGCACTGCAGTGGACAGGGGTTACAAACCTGTGCTAAATTCCTGGTTCTTCCACTGGCCCATCAGGTGGCCTCAAGCTAGTCACTTCCCTCCGTGTGCCTCAGTATTCCTACTTATAAACTGGAAGTAAGCATAATGACTTCCCCATACAGTGCTTTGAAGTATATGAGTGAAAACTGCCGTTTGTAAGGGCTAAGTAATTAGTACTATACATCGTTTGCTATAAAAGGTTTTTATAGTTGTGTTGGATTTCCTAGCACATGGTAAATTACAGACTTGGAAACCAACAAAGTTTTTAGTGGCTCCAAAACTGAATTAATTATCCACAGGGTCAGGGTTTTTGGAGCAATGGGGCTATAGATGACTTTTATAACATTTTTGCATGGAGCAGAGAGGATGGGCCACACTTGTAAAGATATTTAGGCACCAAAAGAAGAGATATGCATATGGGGGATTTATAGAAATGCCTAATACCTCTTTTTCCTTGATTTCAAAGGGAGCTAGGTGACTTGGTGCCTTTGAGGAATCTTACAAGCATATATATGCAGCTTAATACATCTCACCCTCTGCCTAATGTACTAATCACCTATTAAGCCATTCTTCTTATACTAATGGAAAAAAAGACAAGAAATCTGATTATTCTTAATATCTGACTCATCTTTTAAAGCATCTTTTATTGACAGTATGTAGGAGTGCAATAAGTAATATTAAATGGAAAAGCATATCTAATGAAGCAAGATAAGAGCGATCCCAACCTGGTTTACAGCAAACGAGTAGGCGTCTTAAACAGGAAACTTCATGTTCAAATTGACAGCTAAAAGAAATGTGTGTTTAGTGAATTATGCAAGCAACCCAACGCAAAGGATTTATACAACTTCACTAGTTAAAATTGAATAAGATCAAAGGTTAGCTTAGAAGATATCCACAAGATCATCTACAGGGGTCTACGCAGATGTCAACCCCATTGCAATATCTTGCTTCTACTCTTAAATAACAGGGCTGAAAAACAGTCGAGTAATTTGATGCCCAAGGACCTGTAGAATGCATTGTTGGTCACCTACTCCAAACTTGCACAGCAAGTACAAAACAAACACAATTATTCATAGACATTGGCATCTGGGTAGATGGTCAGCTATTACTATCTGGTTTCTGGTAGTGGCCAAAAGTAGATGCTTAACAGGCTGCTTTTCAGGCTAACAATTCTTTATTTGAGCTAAAACATTTTTGCAAGCCCCTTATAGGCACTTCAAAAATAAAATGTATTAGTGGTGATAATGGCTGTCTCTATATAATCTATTAATTTGCATGTTTGGAAAAGCTAGCAGAGAATATGTGCCCTTGAGAAGCGATGATAATGATTGAGGGAACAAGATTTTGTTGTCTTTAAATTGCAATAAAATATAATGCCTTGTAATCCCTCCAGCTTCTGCATTATTGTCATGACCCTGCCAGTCTGCAGTCCAATCAAGTAAGACGATTAGAGACAGGTGTCAATCACCAACCCACAGGCAGAGATAATATAGTCTTAGAGGGAGTTGCTCAAAATGGAGGTAATTGTGCAGCAGACAGAGGAAAGGAAATCATGAACATACCTTGAGAAGAGTACCATCTTGAAGGTCTGTCTGTGGAATCTGTCATAATACTGAGGGGACAAATACTCCACCTTCTTTGCCAGACTTTTAGTCAGCACTGCTCACAGGTTACAAAGCTGCTGGCCAACAACCTGCAAGCTGTGCCTGTCTCCTTCCTGGCTGCTGCAATCCACTGCTGGTGAAGGGTGAAGATATTTTTTGGTGAATGAGTAGGAGGGGAAACAGGGTAGCAGCTGCTCTGCAAAAGTGTTACAAGTTCTCTACTCAAGAAAACAACTCTTCATTCTGACAGTCTGACTGGAGACCTTTGTCTCCAGTTAGGAGAGTAACTGGGAAGGTTGCAGCAAGGCAGCTGCACCAACTGCATTAATTAATCTCTGAATCAACAAACAAATATAAAATAGCCATGATTCCTGGCCATGTATCTACAGCTTTTACAACTGCTGGCATGGAATTGCTGGCAAATGCTAACAGGAGCGGATGGAAACTTTCACAAGCACCCAGCTGGGGGATTCCACAGCACAGCTGCGGGCAACATTCTGCTGCCCCAAGGGCTTTCAGAGTACTCCTGGAGTTGGATAGTATCACCTGTGTTGTTCTGTGCTTATTTGACATCTGTACATAGGACAGTGAGAGAGAGAGAGGCTCCAAGCCTCAGAGAGAAAGAGAGAGTGAAAGAAGTCTTGGTTTTAGCATGTATTCCTCACTGGAATCCAGACATATATTTTCTTTCAGACATACCAAAAAACGCTATTTTTTAATTTTGTTGCAAGAATGGAGACGAAGTAGATGGATGGGCCTTTCTTTACTTTATGACATCAACATTTTGCATTAGATGGTCACTGGGCAGGAGATGGCGGAGGCCCTCTTCCAAGGCCTAGGTGGAGTCATGCTGCAGGGCAGTGGGTTGGACCCTAGAGCCCTGTGAGCCTCGGTCGAGGTAGACAAGTAGACAGATACCTAGAGTTGCATTTAACAAATTACAAGGAGTGAAAAAAAAATTATTTGTTCTCATGGCTTCATACTAAAATTATGCTGCTATAATGCTACCTGTGTGCATGTAAAGAACTGAATTTCATGCTTTCAAGATGTAATCGAACTGGAGACTGAAGATTTTGTTCCGATATCAAATTATGCTACAGTAAATTTCTCTCTAATAAATTGTATTAGGTATCTAGTTCATTGACACTGAAAATATACAAGATACTATAAAACATATTTTTACTAAGTACAGATTGAATTGGTAAGTTACAAGACTCTGAAATAATTCCCAGCACATTTACTGGCTAGGAACTCTGTTCTCCACTGAAAAACATGGATAACTATTTCACAGCATGTGAAGAAATTTAAATCTTTGGTTTGTGTTGAAATGAGTTATTGAAAGTGTTTGGAACAGCCAAAGAGACTACAGTCAAGACAGAATTGAAGAACTCAAAGGAAAAACCTCAATAGTCTATTTTACAGAAAGTGAGCAATGGAACAGAACAAAAATAGTGGCCCGCTGCAGAGCATACACTGCACAAAGGTCATGGAGAAATGGAACAAATTCACAAAGTTTGAAGTACAAAAAAATTCCAGATAGGCAAGAGGGGCTGGAAGTTGTTGCATGGAGTAGGTCACAGTGGGCATATCTACACATGAATTTAAACATGCTTAAATTTACTGTGCGTTAAGCTAATGCACATTAAGCATTTTTTGACAGAAGTCTATGGTGGCAGGTAGCCAGTACCCTGGCCATGGACAGTTCACCTGCGGATCCAGGGGGCCACGGTGAATGCCAGGGCAGGAGGTGGTGGAGGCCCTCCTCCAAGACCCAGGCGGAGTCCTGCTGCAGGGCAGCAGGTTGGACCCAGGAGTCCTGTGGGGCCATGCCGGGGGGCCTGGCATGGGGAGCCTGGATATGGTTTCCATTGGCCAGCCCTGGCCAGTTGCTGTTGGAGGAGCTCTACACTGTCCTGCTCCAGGGCCTTCAGCCAGGCTTAGTGCACCTGCTGCACCCAGTCCTGTGCCTCTTCCCAGGCAATCTCCCAGGTGACATCTTCCTCCTTCCAGGTCAGCTCCCACACCACCTGCGCATACTGCTGTCCCTTGTTCTGTGCTGTCCAGTTTTCTACCAGTGCCACCAGCTGCTGGAGCAAGAGGGTTCAGTCTGTGGTATGCTGCTGGCGCACCTGGACAGCTCCAGCAGTGGGTGGCAGTGATTCTGAATCAGCACTTCTGCAGGGCCCTACAGCCTCTCTCCTACATCCAGATGTTGGCCCTGCAGAGGCAAGAGACAGCAGGCTTTTGTGCAAGTTTGCAGCATTGCAGAGATAAGATGCTCTGCATCAGGGTCCCTTAGCTGCCCAGGCTCAGATTGGAGATTGGCCATGTGCGAGTGCCCAGGGAATATGGTAAGCTGTCCAGGCAGGGCTGGGCCCAGGCAGCTGCCAGCCAAGCCCCGTGGCCCCACTTGCTCCCTGGGGTTGGTGGCTGGCCTCCCCTGCCCCCTTCCCAGGGTGGGCCAGGCCAAGCTGCTGGCAGCACCTGCTGCCACAGCTCTAGAATCCACGCCTCCCTTGTCTGCAGGCCAGCTGCTCTGCCACCCAGCCCAAGGTGCTGGGCCCTCCCCCCCAGTGCAGGACTTATCACGTCTGGGGTTGGCGAGGGTGGTGGCTCAGCTCAGGGCTCCTTGTCAACAATGGCATCTGGCTACACCCAGTGTTCATGGCCTGCAGCAAGCCAGTGCCCAGCCAGGGCCCTGGCCTGGGGAGGAGCTGGTGGCCAGCAGTGTCCTTCTGGTGGGTTCTGGGGCCAGGCCAAGGGCAAGGCAGCTGCTGGACAGGGCTCCCTGAGCTGCCAATGGATGCACCAGCCAAGGAGGTGGGCAAGGCATTAAAGGCCTGATGTCCCCTCCTTTGGTGACACAGAGGCATCCAGGTGGGGAGCAGGTGAGGGCAACTTGCCTGTGCTGGTGGCACTCACAGGGGGTTGGGCCCATCTTCTGGGGTACCAAAATGCAGGTCAACTTCCACATGAAATGCATGGTCTTTTTGCCACGACTGGGCCAATGATTGGTCCAGTTGAGGGCCCAGGCACTCAGGATGGACATAGGCATGCAGGCGGAGCTGGGGTTCAATGGGAATGATATGCTGGACATACTCTCTGGGCCCCCATGTGGCTGTCTGTGTGATGCGGCCATAGAGGGCTGCCAGCAGCACCCTGACCAGGAACTGCAAGCCACAGAGCAGAGGCACTTCACTACAATGCCTGCAAAGAAACTGAGCTTGGGGTGAGGAGCAGCAGGAAGCAGGTGCTGGGAAGAGCAGGGCTCACAGCCCTGGAAGGAATCTCAGGGCTGGGCAAAGGACACACCAGGCTGTAGCCTTTTGCCGCACACACCTGAGGCCAAGAAGCAGCTCTGGCTAGGGGATGGAACAGGCAGAGGCTGCTTGGGTCCTGTCCAGGAGAACACACAGGGCCTCATGGGAATCCTGCAGACAGCACTGACTCCTTCAGGCTCCCTATGCTGTGTGCTCCAAGGCACAAAATGGCTGGAGGCTTATAGTCTGTACCTAGGGGCTGCCAGACAGCAACCCAGCCAGCCAGAAGCCCTGGGGCTGGACTCTGGCTGGCTCCCTAGTGGCTGGGTAGACCCAGCACTAAAGTCCCTGCATTAATGCACATTAACACATCTACATGTGCATTAATGTGCTTTAACTAATCATGCCTAAATTTGATACTTGGTTTATGCAGATATCAAATTTAGGCAGAATTAGCTTAAAATCACCATTTTTAGGCACGTTAAGGTTACGCACATGTATATGCAAGTTAAATTGGGCTAATGCACATGTGTAGACACACGCAATATTATCAACTGTGTTACTTCAAATGACCAGAAAACAGTAAACAAGTTGGTGTTACTTATTTATTTATTTATATCTTAAAACCATCACATGCGGTTATTTTATTAAGTTGCTTGGAAGTTAAAGAAAAGTTAAAATAGGAATGCCACAAAAAATCTGTGGAAACCTTTCTATATACAGTAAAAACCCTGTTTTTTGGCATGAATGGGGAATGGGGGGTGCCAGTAATCTAAAAAGGCCGGTTACCTGAGACACAGGGGTTTCTGGCTGGACACTAAGGAGGGGGAGGAGAGCGGCAGCTGCTCATGCAGCGGGGAGTGTGGCCACATGCAGAGTGGCAACAGCACAGGGCAGTGGGTGGTAGCAAGCTTCCACCCCCCCATCTCTGACCAATGAACCTGCTGGAAGTTCCAGTTAATAGAAATGCTGGTTAGCAAAATGCTGGATAACAGGCCTTTAACTGTATTTAAAATGTTATATTTTAAACTTCAAAAGGACTCTTCAGGAAGAACTGAATGGTTTGGCAGTGTTCAGAACTTTCAGAAGCTGCCATCACACAGTCGCTTTTCCTCTGAGGCGCCTTTATGACAGCACACAGATCAAACTACAAGACCAAATATCTAGAATATGGGATTTTTTAAAACCAATTACTAAGATTACAAGGGAAAATTACAATTATTTACTGCAAAACAGGCACCTAATATACTTTCTAATGTTCTTTTAATAGATAAATGCCGAAGGAACACCAGAGGAGGTTTTTCTGCAAGCCTGCACATCGGTTGATCTTTTTCTGAAAAAGGAAGCAGCAGCCTCTTCTTTTTCGGCAGAAATACAGTAATGGTGTACAGCATTTCATTTCACATGTACACTTGACAGTTCTGACTAAAACGCTGTTCAAAGCAATACCTGCTGTCATGAGAGGTATCTGGAATTAGTGCATGTGCTATTTAATGTGATTTCGAAGGCTTTATTTTATCCGTATGTATACAGTACACTAAATATAAAATGGTATCTATGCTAAAACAATACAAAGTACTGTATATTGTTTATCAACTTGTTTGCACTTCACAGGTTTAAAACAGCATGGTGAACAGCAGGTCCAGTTTATATTCACGTGTTCATGTATTTGACTATAATCAGAGGTGTTGCAGTTAATGTTGAGCTCCTTCAACTTAACCAAGTTAGTCGCCACATGAAACTGCAGGATTGTTGCATAACAATACTCATACCTTTTTTCCCTCTTAATTAATTAGTGCTTTTCATTTCTGTGCCAACACTTAGCTTGTTCTTAATTCATAGTTGTTGAATTTATTCCTTGCCATTTTGCTTAATGCTGGAACATACCTGTAATTTGTCAAAATAATTTATAGAGCGCTATGGAAACTGAACACACTTTTGACACTTCCCAAAAATACTGTAAATGAAGTGAGCAAAAAACAAACTGAATGTGAAGAAATTAGCTAATACTGTACAGGTCTGTCCATCTATTGCCAGGGAGCAGACATAATAACTAAAAAAAGCTTTGCCTTGCTGTTAGTTTTCAGCACATTGTAACAAGGATTTTCTAATGATATGCATGCGGCTGGGGAGGGGGACAGTAAATACAGTGACTGAAAGTACTGGTGCAATTCAAAGTGCAAGTAGATTATTTCCATGCTAATAACGGTAGTTTTCATTGTTAAAAATTAGATATTGAGCAACAGCCAGAATGTACAAAAGTTAAATGATTTAATCATTAAATCATACTCTGGAAGTATTTCAAGCATAAAGTTCAGTTGCAGATCATCATCTGTTGTCTTTTAGCAGCATTGCCAAAGCTTGAAAGTGACAGGCCAAAAATATATATAATAAAAAGAGAGAGAGAGAAGATGTCGGGGATTGTGCAACTCCCAACATATCCTATATTTAACAACCCACTTTTCCAAAATATCTGAACAAAATTATGTGAAACCCTATTTTACATCCATTTAGTTAAGATATTTTTTATGCCACAGACAGCCAAATAAAAGCTTATTTGACATTTTTGTGAAGTAATTGTATCTTCCTACTAGACCACTGGACTAGTCCACAGTTAGAAGTGATTGCATGACTGATCTTTCTGTTGACAGTTGTACTTTAAATGAGTATTTATGGGACAGATTTGTATTTTTAAAGTTACCTTTCTTGTAATGAAGACATAATACAAAATAAAATGAATGGACAAACATAAAGAGAAGTATTTTGTTGCAGTGCATATAAGTTTAGTTCCGCTGAAAGTACAATAAAACAGATTGCTGTAAAGTATAATAAACGAAATTAATAAGTTAAACAAGCATGATTTTTTACTTAGAGAAGATTCTCCTGTTTTTGTTTTACTTCTATTACAGTGAATGGTTCAAATATTTACTAAAGACAGCTTTAGACTTGCTCTCATCTTTTAATTGTGGATGCCCTTACTTTCTTCATTTTTCTGTGTTTTTTTTAAACACAAATTAAGCTTTACTGCTGACACCAAGCAAAATGCTAGACAGACAGACATCATGCTCTGCTAGCTAGTTCAATGTCTAACAAACCACTTTTTGAAAAAAGAAAGTTATCTTCAGAATGCAACCAATTTCCATCCATTCAAAGATCCTTTCAGCTTACATTTAAACTTGCAGGTGCTAGTGCCAATCCTCTTATGCTATTTCTCCATTAATTAAAATAGTCTGAAATAATCATGAGGATACAAATTATTCTGAGCAGAACCACATCTAGATATTTCCAGTAATTTTATGGGCTATTTCTCATTAGAATGATAATTCAAATTTATGGAATGGATTGTTTCCATTCCCAAAGGACAGTGGCAAAAGTCAATTGTCAATTTTTAATTCTAGAAGTCAATTACAATTTTAGTTAGTTCTCACAAGTCCCCTTCAAGCTTATTAATGTAACAAATACTACATACATGTGTGATAATTTTTTTCATTCAAGAATTATGATTAATTGGAACATGTTAAAAGCTCATCAGAAAAGAAGGATACCACCACAGATTTTGTCTCTGGTATTTACTCCTCCAAAAAGCTGCTTCTTTACCAAGGGTGCGACTTCTGGAGAAGGGTGATCTTCTGTGTTTTTACAGAAGAGTGTCTGTCTCGCAACAAATCTCTTTTGTTTGTCATTAAAAAGTGAAATACATCTGGTGAATTTTTATATTATATTTCTTTAGGTTTATTAAATTTCTCAAAGTATATGAGATGCTTACAGATGATGTATTACATCACTCAGTGTTTTAGTAACTGTGCTATATTATCTACTAATATATTAAGTGCTTACACCTTTTCTCTGAAACAAAAATGATTACACCTAGATAAATTATGAAAATTAACACTGTAATCAAGCTACAAGTAAAATTATTGTCAAATGCAACCCACCAATTAACGTTCTTATTGCCATACTTTTCAGCTAATGTGTTCCTTCTGTACTCTAATCACTCTGAAATTCAAGTCTGTGCGCGAGTGGACATCTATTACAGTTAAAAAATGATCACTGTTTCTGAATCACAAGCTATACATTTCATTAAAAAAGATATATTAGCTAAAAGTATATCACAATAATTACAAAGCTCCTCAGACATCAGTACATCTTTAGGCTAATACACTGAAGTTGCTAAAATGTCTTCCTTTAGTCAGGAGTGGACACAGGGGGATGACAGTATGGTATAACATACAAGAAACTGAGGACCTAATCCTACAAGAGGCTGAGCACAGTCTGTAAGGAGCAAAGTACCTTCAACTCCTACTGAATCAAAAGTAGTTGAGGGCACTGAGTCCCTTTGCATGGTTGAGCCTTTTAAATATTCATATGACCTATTATAATGTACTTTTTTCTATTGTTAATGTCGGTTGAAAAGTCAAAATTTACACAAAAAGGAAATCACAGCAAGCATTCTATATATAAACAGACTGTATCCACATATTTTATTTCTCACAGTTCTCCTGACAATTGAACATTATTTAAGAACATACTGTATACACAGATAAGAAGAAACATACAAAATGTTTTAAATGATGCACAACAAAATCCAGCAGTATAAAAGAATGCATGTGAACCCTTGCTCACTGCTCAGGCTAAATTTAATCACTTGTTTAAATAGTAATAAAAATACAATCTTTCATGGATCTTGTGCAGACTACAAAAGAGGAAAATTATTACCATATATATGATTTATAGTAGGCAGTTTTCTTTGATGAGTTGCACTAACAACTCCAAATACAGAGGCAGAAGGCTGTGTATTTTATTTTAAAGGAGTTAATGTTGAGTATTAGAGACTTTACACAGTTACTACCACTGGCACTTTTCACCATATTTTGTACACATCACATGATCATCTTATATAACATTACATTTAAAAAATATATCTGAGTGACAATTTTATAACATTCACACACCATGAGCTGGTTAAGGAAGCAATGCCAGAGTTGCCTCCTGTAGTGCTTCACTGTTGGTAAATAGAGTTCATTGTGGTTAAAAAAAAAAAGTCAATGTGATTAAGCAGCTCCAATTTAATGAAGGCCTGTAACCAACCATCATTGGGACAGTGAGTTTTTTTTGTTTTTTTTTTTTTTAGAGTATATCCTACAAGCAAACACTGTCATTGGTTAAAACCTTGCCTAACATAGTCAGTTTCTGTGCCGAAAACTATTTCACAACAAAACTGCAAGCTACTAAACTGATTTTATATAAATACTTCATCTTCTCTGGATCTCATTATAACCAAGTTCTTCAAAGCCTTTGGAATTTACTCTCGCTTTAATGTGTGCTCTCATTTCTGGCTCACCTTCTTGTATTTATTTTTTGTTTAGATTCACCACCTAAAAATAACTAATGTGGTGAAACGAAAGTCTCCCAATGAAACCTTCTGCACACTAGGAATGTTCAGCTGCTGTTCAGTGATCTAGAACCATGACAGTTCAAAGCTGTAGTTTGACAAGTACACCCAGGAAGCTGTCATGCTGCGAGTGACATTTCAGGGAAAGCAGTCTTTCCAAAATGTGCACAGAATTAACAATGGCGCCATTGTTATTTTTCAAAGATAGTAAGCCCCACATTGTAAGTCTGCTTCCCATGTCATCTATTTGCTGGAAAGTAGTTTGGGTCAAGGTAATTGTAACTTGTTCCTTGCGACATGCAGTAGTCTCTGTCTAAAAATGTCTCAGCTCTGTAAATAGGTTCTAACTGGTGATCTTCTTTGTGAATCTCTGTTTCATGTAGACTGCAAAGAAAAGAAAAGAAAATTACTCAGAAAATGAAATCATGTTTCCAGGTTTTTCACTTCCAGAACAATAAATAGATTTTGAAAATGCATATCTAATTTTACACAGCTTAGGTTTTAATAATACAGTACATGCATTCCCCAAAACTGACCAGTATAAAACTACTTTTATGTCATAAGGAAGCCCAGCAGGGACATGTCACAGTTATACTCCAGTCACCTCTTACTATGGAGATGAATCGTTGATGAAACCAGGATTAGTCCAATATATACAATGAGTTTATTTAGCAATTACACCTTAAGCAGGTATTCAAGTAAATTACATATAATAAGGATCAACAATTGCAGCTCACCAGTCTGAACAAGAATCACAGAAATCCAAGGACATTTCTTGAGGACAATCCTGGCAGTGCCATCGAACACCTTGAATAGGTTCAATGCCGCAATTATCACACTGTGAAATATATAGAACAAAAGGGCACTGTAAAAAGAAACCTTTAATATGCAACTTAAAAGCTACATTTTCATTTAGAGCAATGCACTGCACTCAAAGACAATGCATATGATTTATCCTGAGCTCGAGAGAGAACCGTTTCCTCACCACCACCCCCACACCACTACCCCCACTGCTCTCTTGAAGCTTTATCTTGAAGCTCTCATCTTTCCGGTTAAGAAGAACTGAACATATTTCCATCTGGGACACATCAGTTCTAAACCGGTCAAAGGAATTACTGCAAAGTAGTACAAGCAAATCACCGTAACTCGAGGATGAGGCATGATATACCTACACTTCCCTTTGATCTGAAATGCCTGAAGTTGAATCCAGTTTCCATAATATATTACACGTCATAATATATTAGACATCAGCCCCTTATCAACCAGACCACTGATAAGGATAAGAGATAGTATCTTCAGTTATTCCATTACACCATTTTTATGTTTTGTAAGTATAACTTACTATATATCAGGGGAGGGCAGCAACACTTATTATGAAGGTTATGACACTTCCCATTGGGGGATGCTGTTTTCAGTTGCTGATAACTTGGGCTGAAATGTCCTAAGCCAGGTGTCTGAGTAAGCTTGATTTTTTTTCCTGGAAAATTTCAGCCAAAACAGCACAGCCGATTCCAAGAACAAGGCTAAGCAAAATATGTTTTCTGCCTGCTAAAATATTCTTCAGACCTTTTCTTTGAACAGTTCTACTCCCATACTTTGGAACCAGGTCTTGAAATCTAGCAGGAAAGTGGTGTGTGAATATCCCTGCCACTGTTGAGAAAACCTGCTGAAATGTGGCCATTTTAGGGAAACAGGCCTTAAAAAAAAAAAAAATCACACTTCCCAAATGCTCCAAAGACTTCCCCAACTTTACTACTTACTTCTTCCTCACTGAGTATTTTCTCCAGTTCTTACACTGTCAAATGCCAACTTCAGCACATATGCACCACAATTAGCTTATCATGATCCAGCCCAGAGCTACAGTGGGAACCCAGACTTTCCCTGTAAGAGCTGTTGCTGGCTTGCTACACAAACTACCAAGAGGAAACCTGTCTCTCTCCTGCTCTCAGTGACCCCTGTATTGGCATGCAGGTAGAGCAAAGGAGGAAGAAAACTACCGTGAATTCAGAAGGGACAAAGCTAATTTAGGGTAAAGGGAAGGAGGAGATTGGAACAAAGAGCCTGAAGAGACTGAGACTGGATAGGGAGAAGAAATGGTGCCTATGAGTTGGAGGAGAACCTGTAACTGGTTTTGAGTAAGAAGATAAATTGAACGGCAAAGGATGGGGAGGCTGCTACAGGAACTGTGGTACAAAAGCTAGTGCTAGGGAGCCTAGGACTAGGAGCTGTACAGGGAATGGGAGAAATAGGGACTAGAAGATAGTTGGCTATGTGGGAGGTACACCAAAATCAGACGTAAACTAGGTACAAGGAGAGACTATGAGGGGCTAAGAAACCAGCCTGCTTCTACTAAGCATGCAAAGGAAAAAACTGAGAAGGGAGCAGGTACAAGATAAGATTAAAATGATGATCCAGGAGAAAGTGGAGTTGGGGGAGGGAGGCAGGAATCAAGACTAGAGAGGAATTCAAAAGGCCAGACAAACTGAGAAAAAGTATGCATGTGTACATGCACACAAGCACAGAAGTCCAATCAGATAAGAAGCTAGGGGAGAGAATTAGGACTAAGCTGGACAAGAAAACTTGATTGAGAAGTCTAATGAATGGAGACTGAAGCTGGGTAGACAAGGAAGAAGCCACAGTGGAGAAGATCCAGAATTTGGAAGGCAGCCTACTGGAAGAGACATGATGGAGGGAAGCCATACTGAGGGCATAAGAGGCTTGTACCCACTAGGGCTAGGGACAGAATTTACACAGAAACCATGGTAAGTGATCAGAAAATGGTTCACATCTGTAACACAAGAGAAGTTTGGTGCACATAAACCACTTTCAAAATGGCTGAAACCAGTTTAAGATAAACTGGGCTGTATATAGTATCAGACTAACTTAACTCAGTTTACTGAATTTCTGTTCGACATCCCCTCAAGATTCAAGTTAACTCACAGTTCTCCAGTATCCCAGAATGCTTTGCACACACCCCCCCACCTCAGGGTAGGTTGGCTAGCCTTGGCCCAAGCTGAATAGGGAGGTGTGCTCTAGCACCCCTAGCCACTGCAGGTATGTGGCTGCATTTTCAGAAACAAAAGTGAATGTCTGTTCGCTTGCTTATTGGTTCAATCTATGCAGCTTAGACTAACCTGCAAAGATTGAATAGATTCAGCCTCAGACTTTTTGACCATCAGTACTTAGCCAAGGCCTGAACAGGATCTCAACATTTCTAAGCCTAACCATTAGTCTGCTGGTAGCAAATATCTATGAAATCCACTGTCACTCCCTAGTAGTGCTGGTCTGCACAGATAGTATTACTGCAGTTCAGCATACAGGACAGACCTGCTCCGTCTATGAGACTGGGCTGAAAAAGGGATGCTGTCTGCTGGAACCCTACTTCACTTGCTGCAGAAGTTGAAAGGTATGACCTGAGTGGAGTGAAAGAGAATGGCCAGACACTTCAAACAAATGCTGCCTGGGAAATCTAGATTCCCTCTCTGCCATAGCTTGTGCGATGCTAAGCCACTTGAAACAGATTTTTCACAGGCAGTCAATGGATGCATGTTCCTCATTTCCTGGATGCCTACCTTAAGCCCATGTGCTCCAATCTACAGAAGTGAGAAATACACTCAACAGTAATGGAAATCAAAGGAACTATGTTTTTCTTATATGAAGCAGTATTAGAGTAGGGGTAGACCAATAGAGAATTTTTGGACCAATAGCAATGGCTGATTTTTAATGAGCCATACTGATCAATACTGATCCAATTCTGATATGTAGCTGGGCAGCATGGAGAGCAGCGTCTGGCTGGTAAGTCTGCTGTGGAGGAAGGGGGGAGGGAAGGGACATGGGGTGGGCAAATCGAGGCCCCTGCAGTGAGGGGGTGAGTGGGGCAGGAGCTGCACAGCCAGGACAAAGCAGGGGACAGAGCGGGAGGGGGAAGTGGGGCTCCTACCACTATGCGCCCCCAGAGGCATGGGGGGGCGCATGCCCCTGGATCTGTACATAGGGGACAGTGGACTGCTACTGTAGGCTGGGGTGGCGCTGGGCCGAGCTGTGCTCAGGGCAGGCGGTCGCAGCACTAGGAGGCGGCTAGCGGGGGAGGGGGCTGCAGCTACCCAACATTCGCTGTACCCCACCTCAAGCCCCCTCTCCCAGCACTACCACTGCCCACCCCAAATGCAGTGTGGCCCAGCCCCCTCCGGGGAAAGCCCGGCGCCACCAGTCCACAGCAGCAGCCTGCCCTTGCCCTGCGTGCAGATCTGGGAGCACATGCCCCCCATGCCCTCCTGCGGTGCGTGCAGCGGCAGGAGCCACCACCCCTTCTCCAAGCCCCCCTGGACAAGCTGCTCATGGCTTCATCCTGTGCCCCACCCCAGGTGTTCAATGCCTGCCCCTGTTCCAGAGCCAGCCCCACTCCCCCCTGCACTGCTGGGGCCTCAATCTATCCTGCCACACCCCTTCCCTCTCCCTTCCCCCACAACAGACTTACTAGCCAGACCTAGCTGTTCTCCATGCTGCGCTCCTGACCACCTGCATGCTGTGCTGAAGCTGCACACATGCATGGGGCATTTATCAGTGGCATTATCAGCCACTTCAGCCAAGAAAAGCCTATTGTCGATACAGTCCATTTTCCTTATATCAGCGTCGATCCAATATGGGATCGATGCATCAATGCACCTCTAGTATACACTGCCAAGTACTCTGAAACACCAGATCCCACAAGTCATCTTAAGCTGGGTGTCTAAAGGTAGTGAATTTTTTAAATCTAATTTCTGTGCCTCAGTTTCCCATCTGGAAAACGGAGATACAAGCAGTCTTGTATCCGGAAATGGTGCTGTAAAGATAGATTAGCTATTGGTTATAAAGTGCTCTCAACGTTTGTAGGGATGAGCATAAGACAAGCATAGGAGGGAATAAACTGTTTTGTAGAGCCAGGTTTGAATAGTGTACTGGAAGTAAGGCTGAGGGCAACATACTGAGCAACATGAATGAAGTAAAATGTTGAATGGCTGCTTCAAGTCAGCACCGATTATTACCCCATGGTCCTAGTCCATGTGGGCACTAACGATGCGGCCAGGAGGAGCCCTGATCGCTTGATGGAGGACTACCACGCTCTGGGGTGCGTGCTGAAGGAGACGGGTGCACAGGTGGTTTTCTCTTCTATCCTGCCAGTGAGTGGACGAGGCAGACAGCATGAAACGTGCATCGCGGAGACCAACTGGCGGCTACAGGAATGGTGCTTCGAGGCGGGTTTTGGCTTCTTCAGCCATGACCAGCACATCACAACGAGAGACATGCTGGGATGGGACGGGCTCTACCTTTCCCCTAAAGGTAAGCGTGTGTTCTCTTTTAGGTTGGCAGACCTCCTCCGGCGGGCTTTAAACTAGGCTCGTCGGGGGAAGGGGTAGACAAGGGTGGAGGAAACATCAGACTGCCAGACCAAACAGCACCCACAACTACAGCCCAGCCCAGACCACCAAGCAAAGCAAATAAACAGGTAAGAGATAGGGGCCAGGGTAACGCTGGGGCTAGGGGGTCAGTACACACATCTACAGGAGGCCTCAAATGCCTCTACACAAATGCTCATAGTATGGGTAACAAGCAGGAGGAACTCACCCTCCTGCTGGCTGACACCAGCCTGGACATAGTGGGGATTACAGAAACGTGGTGGGACTCAACGCATGATTGGGAGGTGAATGTCAAGGGCTATAGGCTGTACAGGAGGGACAGGATAGGAAAAAGAGGTGGGGGCATGGCTTTCTATATTAAGGAGGAATACACATCCTCATCAATTAGTAAGGAGTCAGGAGAGGGGCACTCTGAAGTGCTTTGGGTTAGGGTACAAGGCAGTCGAAGGGAAAGAGACTTAACGGTGGGAGTCTACTACAGACCTCCCAACCAGGGAGAGGAGCTTGACCAGGATTTCTTGGGTCAGCTCACAGAGGTAGTGAAGGCTAAGGATGTGGTAGTCATGGGGAACCTGAACTTCTGCTGGGAAGAGCAGTCAGCCAGGTCAGATCGTTCACGTAGGTTCTTAGACAGAGTGCAGGACCTCCATCTAACCCAGGGGATGCATAGCCCCACCAGGGGAGACGCCTTGTTAGACCTAGTGCTGGCCACAGGTGATGACCTGGTGAGAGGGCTGTGGGTGCTCGACCACCTCGGCGACAGCGATCATCACCTGCTAGAATTCACCATCCAGCGCAAGGTGGCAAAGGCAAGCAGTAAGGCAGTGGCCCTAGATTTTAAGAGGGCAAACTTCAACGAGTTAAGGAGGATAGTTGGAGAAGTGCTGAGATCCCAGAGGGGAGGGAAGCCAGGTGTCCAAGG
>NW_017728907.1:42770540-42816854 GCF_001723895.1 Crocodylus porosus | reverse complement strand
TTTAAGAGGAGGTTAGATGAACACCTTGCTGGGGTCTTTTGACCCCAGTACTCTTTCCTGCCATGGCAGGGGGTCCGACTAGATGATCTGTTCAGGTCCCTTCCGACCCTAGAAACTATGAAACTATAACACAACCTGAACAAGGCAGGAGTTCTGGGGAAAAACACTATTTGATCATAGTTATAGATGTATTGTCACACGATTGTGTGTTCACATATGTGCATACACATAGGTCCAAATTAAGGCCACAAAGCAACCTTCATTCTGGCTTTTGCTAGGTTTGAGCACTGGACTTTGAAATGCTGATAATATTTTTTCAGTGTAATATTTTGTGTGCAGTTTCAAAAGGAGAAAATAATTCATTTTGTAGAATCATATTCCTGCTGTACAAAACCTCATGTTCTGAGTGACAATGACAATAACACTTCCAAAGAGCCTCAAATCTGCATACCAGAGCTCTGCTCCATCAGTGTTACTACGGTACTGATCTAGCCATTCAGGGTCTCCAGTCACCCTCTTTGGAATGGATGACCTTACAGGCTCAAAGGAAAAACCAGCAGCAAAAAGAGTCCAAAAGGCCTTCCCCATTTCTAACAAGCCAAGAAAATTCCTGGAATACCCCAGACATGAAAAGTAGCTACACAGAAGATGACTGCTTATTACTAAATATCCCTCCCAAGCTACAATATGTACTCTCATAATTCCCTCCTCCTCAGTACTACCTACAGATGGGTCGCACTGAGAACACAACATCTTTATAGCTGAAGATGATTGTACTTATTTCATATAAGACTCCTTTCATTTCTTTGCCTCAATCCTTCCCTTCAAGCATTGCCTGCAGCTGGTATTTTTCTCTGCAGCAAGATCCTGACAACACCACTTGTTCCGTTATCATACAGTATTGCTAGCTTTTCTTCCTTCCAAGGAAGAAATGCCTGATGGACTGACTTCCCTATTGCTTTGAAAACTGCTGCTGTTAACTGGGAATTGGTTTCATTCTCTAACCTAAGGCAATCCAACCTTTAAGTGGCTGGGGGCCACAGAAATGGAGTCCACATGCCCCCTGCCCCTACTGTACTATGGGGTTGGAAAGGACAGCAGGCCCCGAATTCAGTTCCTGACATTCAGTAGCAATCATTTATTCACAGAGCCCTAGCAAGCATCCGCTCTGGACTCTCTCACACTTCAGAGACTCAGTGCATCTTATGAAAACAAAAACAAACACACCACACAGACAGTCAAAGAAAAAAAGGACGCTAGGATTAGAAGTGCACTGCCAGTGTCCTGCCACTGTTAATGGCAAAGAAGTTACTATCTTAAAAAAACTGGAAACTACCGGATTGAAAAAGAAAGTCTCTTTCCTATGAAAACCACTGCCTGCTAGGATAATAAAAAAACTCACATTAACTGGAAAAAGCCTTACCTTAAAGCCTACATGCTGCACAAATCCACTTTCTGCATGCATCTGTTGGAGTTTATGTTTTTTTAATTTTTTTAATTGTAGCAGTTCTTTGTATTCCGGTAACTCTCTATATGTTATTGGGATGCTCTCCTCATCCTGTTCAAAAAAGAAAAAACAAATGAATTAACTTCACAGATATACTACTGGAAAGGCCTAACTTTCTTAAGCATAAAAGTATGAAATCTTTTTCCAAAAAAACACTAACAAAATATGCTCAGTAAAAGGTGCAATCTAGGAATTACCTTGAGGGATAAAGACACAGGTACAGAAACAAAGAAATATACAGTTAATTTCTACTTTCATAGATCACTGGTAATAGGAATTAAAATATTTGAGAATTAAAAGCTGAAGTGAAAGAAACAACTCCACAAAACTTGCTACCTGTTGAGAATGTTTGGACAATGCCAACACTTTGAAATGCCTAGTGCCAAGAGAAGCATACTTTTAACTGGAAATTTTTTACTGAAATCTAGCATAAAAGCTCCTGGTCTCATTTTCTGACCTAGAGCATAAATAAGTGTAGGAGAGGCATTTTTGAAGCCCCTGGCAGTATGCTGGGATTTCGGTGGTGGGTCCTACCCTCAAATTCCCGGCCCTTTTACAAATGTATGTGAAACAAAGTGATACAGAACAAACAGCTCTTTCAAGATGAAGAGATGCAGATTGACATTTTATAAATATTTATTTAAAAAAACACTTGGAATCTTCTCAGCATTTAGACTGGAATATAACAACTTATGGCTGTAAAGAAGGAAAGGAGGTAAGAGAGCTCAAAACACAAGTAGAGGGAGAAGACCAAACATATCTGAGGACAACAACATTTAGAGCTGGACCAAACAATGAATCCATAAGCATTAAACTATTTAAGAATAATATACCCATGCAGTGCCAGTCTAAGGAAAATGAACCAATTAATCGAGAGGCCTCATCATCTTGTTACGTGTCAAGCTGTTGACTAGTAAAGCTTTCCCGTTCTCACAAGGATAAAATCCCTAGGCCTGATCCTACATCTGACTTCAGTGAAGCATTGCTGACTTAAACAAGATGACGACTGTGCCCACATCCTCAGCAGTTCTTACTGTATGGAAAGAAGTGTGGAAATATACTGGAACTTTTTTGTACTTTCAAATTGCAAACCCAGAAACCTACACAACAGCTTATATAATGATGCCCTACCTGGGTCATATGTGGTGACCCCTGCCTCTGCACGGGCTTCTATTGCCTGAGCCAAACAATCAGGTCTGTGAGCTCATGGCCTAAAAGACTCAAAAACCTTAGTCTGGTTTGCAAACAGAAGCAAAATTCTTACTTCATGAAGGATGTAATTATATCAAGAAATACTGAAAGCTCTTCACTACTTTTCCTTCATCAGGTCTGTACCCAGAAATACGCCAGCACAGGTCATGTGGTTTTTAAAACAGATCCATCGTCTACACGTTTATTCATGTACCGTAGTTACTGCGCATTAAGTTTAGTACTTGGTTAACTAAGTACTAAATCAATGTGGAGTAACTCATGCTACTGTGCAGTAGCGCTGGTGCATAGGTTTTTAGTGACACTTACTGCATAGCAGCCTAATACTACTGTGCAGTAGCATATTGGCACGTTTTTTTTCCCCAGCACACTACTGTTCAGTGTTACTAGGCTACTGTGTAGTTAGTGTCTTCTGTAGACGAACCCTCCAAATATCTTTCACAGATGTGAACGCACAAATATAAATTTTCAGAAGCTGTTTTAATCCCCTGGGGTGGTGGGTTTTTTTTCCTTTTATTGTTTAATCCTCTCCAATGTTGCCCTTTTTGGTTTGGTCTTTGATTTTTCTGCGCTTGATTCCTTATTCAAAAGAGGTGTCTGCAATTCAAGCTGCAGCTCCACCTGACTTACTATTGTTGAACGATTACTTAGAACACTCAATAATTTAAGACACACTCAACACTATTTACTTACAACAGAAAATCTTATTTCAAATATCATTCATTAAATAAGTGAAGACAGATAGTGAGAAAGATCCTTTGTGATAATCTGAAACACCATACCGATATTTCCTCCTCTGTTGCAGCATCCATATGGCTGTGAAAACTTGATCGGTCATCATCCTCATCCATATAAACTGGAGGTTCGTGGGAGGTCATGAAAGTTGAAGGTTTGAAAAGATGCTTATTTAAAGGATGTTGCCGCCTACTTGATGACTGCAGTATAAAAAAGAATGACATGAAATTTCAAATTGAATTCTTCTATAATTGTTTGGTAGCAAGTACTTCCTACCAAAATTAACTATACAATTGTTATGCTCACTTGCATGAACCCTGCCCCACAATTTTTCACATGTCTACGACTGAATGACATCCAAGTGTTGTGGGATCACATTGGGAATGCTACTTTCTGCTTTGATGAATATTTAACCAACACAGTGTACAAGGGCTGAGACAAACCCCTACTGAAAAGGGCAGACAAAAGTGGAGGCAAGGAAATAGACCTGTCTACATTTTACAGACAGGATACTGAGAATACTGAGACACAGAAAGATCAAGCAACTTTCTGAGGTCACATAATAAAACTGACAATACAAGGCATCAAACAGGAAAGCAATTTTGCACTAGCCTTGGCCTCAAGAGACCTGGTTTCTGTTCCTGGCTCTGCCACTGCCTTGTAATGTGATGTTGGGCACTTCACCTCTTTATTCAGCTAGTTACCTCTACTTGCAAAGCTCTGAGATCTATTGATTGAAAGCTCTAAGACTGTATGTAAACAAAAGTTCATTACTGTTGTAAACCCATGCCTTGACCACAGACTTCCCTCCACAGACATGCCAAGCTTAAAGTAAAGCACTGTTTGCGGGGGATTCCCACATCTGTAAGCAGCCATTATTAGAAGTAGTCAGGAAAGCTGGGTATGTTGTTCTTGGGGCTAATAAAGTTTAGGGAAAAGGTTAAGCAGGGCTATATACTTAATGTTTCCATATGATAACAGAAGGAGGTTGTGAGTAAAACTAGGTGTCTGATTCTTAACTGCCAAATATTTTCTTCCTTTGTAATGAAGTCACAGTGCTTATATTTCTGAAAAAACAAATCATTCCAACTGTTAATTAGCATTAATTCGAAAGGAAGGAAAAGTTCCAGCAGTAGTCATAATTAACTAAATGCTGAATACAAAAATCAATAGGACTCAGTGAAAGTCAAATGGACTATTCATGCATAAAGAAAAGCACCAATGTAATTCTTTGCTGGATCAGAGCCATGTAATATCACCGAAGATAATTGCTTTTACTGGGGGGGAGGGGGTTTCAGTATCCATTAGATGTCTACATTACTGCTTATCTAAAATCTTGTCATTTTTACTGTGATCGAAGGCTGAGAAAGGAAAGCCATTTTAAAATAAATCATTCAAAAATCAGTAAGATCCAACCGCTTTTACGCCCTGGAAGAATATTTGATATAGAACAAAAGCACTTTACTTAGTGCAACTGTTACAACTTTTTACTTGGCTGCCATCCAGACTGGCACATTAAACTAATTCAACAAATATTCTTTACCTAACACTGCAAAAGCAAATACTCCTTTTTTAATTATCAGAAAGGTAACTTTACACTGAGTTTAGATTCTATCAGGGACATAAGGGAAAACATACACATTTTTCCCTGTTGTTTTACTTTACAAGATTTTTCCTTTACATAATGCTAAAAGAACCTAAAACAATTAAAAAACACCCAACACCAACACAATTTATCTCCAAGATGCAAGTGGGCAGCAGTAAATAACATGCAGTAAAACTGCATGACAGCTTAGGTTAGAAAATAAAGACAATGACTGTGTTCTGTTGAGAGAGGTTGTTAGTCAAGTTAAGCTATCCTGCATTTTGTTGAAACATAAAAAAGAGTTAGGGCAAATGGAAGGCAGGTACCCAGACTGAAATTCAGCCAAGATACTGCAGCTAACACCATTTAATCCTCTGAAAAGCAATAATATCCTTAATGGCCACAGGAGGTCAGTAACTCAGCTTTACAGCTCAGAAATGTTGCTTGTAGCATAACGTTATAGTATTTTCTAGTACTTGTTTTGTACTAGGTAAGGTAAAAGCTTGAAACCTTCAGTTTTATGGCTTCCACTTTCGTATACTTGGAGCTATCCTACCCCAAAATAGTGATAAAGCACAGCATACTTAATCAGACAATACTTCATTCTGAACAGGCAATATTAATATATATAAAGAAACTAGTCTGAATTCAATTAAAAAGTGTTTTATTTAAAAATGAAAACTATGCCTCACTATAAACAAACACCAGCATGCGCTAGCAACAAGGATTTCTAGTCAAAGCCTGTACTGAAGATTTGAAATCACTCTTTAGCAGAACACCGCTCTTGGCTAAGTTAGGCACACTATTAAATCAGTGATCTATGTAGGAACTCCTCCCCTCATCTTATCTTAACAGCTCATCTGCCTGTTACGTAATGTCTAATGCTTGCTGTATGACAAAATATAAAACTCAGGTTACAAATACTGAACTAAAGAACAGGACATACACACTCATTAATCTTTAACTGCTAAATCTGCGATTAATTTAATTTTGATTAGTAATGTATGGAAGCTATCTTAATCAGATGGCTGTCCAGTAATTTGAGTGAATTACACATTACATTCATGCTATGATTAAGATGTAACCATTAACCCTGACACACATTCAAGTCTATTTATGGTGTGATAATATAGCAAAAAAGCAACAAAGTTATTCCACATATACTGTGCAACATCTTTCTGGCTTATTGGTATCACACTTTAAATTGAATGTGCAACATGCTGGGGCTGTCCCATGACAGCTGAATATAAAGATCCAGCATGGTGTCCAGGACACAACTGTCCTCTACCCGATCTGTGGGATCAGTCTGAGGTACCGTTGGGTCCTGGCCCCAGTACACCTGCCCAATCCCTGCAGACAAATTCTGGGGGGGGGGGACGATGGGCATGAACCTGACATCACAGAACACCTTCCTGATTTTGGGCTCACTGTGCCCTAGACCTTTAAAAAGTGGTCACACAGCTGGGCAGCCCCAGATCTCAAACCCAGACTCCTGCTGTCCTGGCCAGGGCTGACAATCAACCGTTGTCTGTCAATCCTGCTTGGGCCTGCAGGCACCCAGCTTTCAACTTGCTGGTATAGGGGAAGCCTAGGATCACAATCCCAGGCTCCTCCTGCACTGGCAAACAGTAATGGCAAGACTGGGATCTGATCCCTAATCCCCAAAAATCACACTTCCTGCTATGCACATGTGGCATGGGAAGAGGTACAACTGTAGGGACTGGAGATCAGATCCCATTACACCATTAAACAAATGTGTGCCAGGGGCCTAAGTAAGGGTATGGATGCATGTACATCTGGAACAGTTTTAAAAGGGCAGCAGATGTTACATTCCAACTGTTACCTGTGGACAAACATGAAATGATACAAATACTGTATACCAAAACTACTCATTTTACACTGCATGAGGCAGTTAAAAGTTGGATCAGCTTTGGTACATTTGTATGGTTCCTGGCTTGCACATGGGTAACAATCAGACTGTAACAGCTGCTGCCCTTTTGAAACATATTGGAAAGCTGGGCTGCAGCTAAAAGTATGAAGTTCAAAGCTGACAAGTGCAGGGTGCCACACTTTGGGAAGAATAATCAAAAACAGCAATAGAAAATGGGTGACCCCAGGCTGGACGGCAGCACTACACAAAAGGCTCTGGTACATCATGGACTCAATGGGCGCGTTTGGAAGTGCACAGACGTTTGGTTCCCCGCAGACAAGTGGCGGCAGTGCACCTTGCGCCACCACTACATGTCCCTGGGGAATGCCCATGCCATATGCGCTTTGGCACATGGCAAATTACCCCAACTTCAAGAGTAAGTCTAAAGACTGAACAAGTCTGGAGACTAAACTATACTCTCATGCTTCAGCTCCAGACAAAGTCGCTTGCAAGTTACTGTCAGGAAATATGAATGACTTCTCACTGTGGTGAATGTATTTTACCAATACAGTTGTGTATTTTCAGCCTATTATATTTCCCTCCCCATTTCTATTTAAAGCAGATAGGTCACTATCCAGTTTGCATACTTTTAAAGTTGGGTATGAAGAAGGTACTGACTGCAGCCTGCACTATGTTTGTACATTATGTATAGAAGTAACAATTATTACAGTATAATCACAATCCAAGCTTTCAGTACTACACACAGCTTCCTTCTACCAATCTGGGTTACCTCCACTGGAGACTTGGAAGTAACCAGTGCCCCCTTGTGGTGCTGCCATTCTGTGCTTTCAGTAGACAACTGCACTGACAGATTGAGGGGAATTTCCCACCTGTAGTACATCTTGATTTTTCCCTTCCACAATTATGTTTTTCATTGGTTACAAAGTGCTGACTAAGAAGCCATACTTCAGCAGAAATGCTAGTTACAGTGGCCCTAGGAACACCACGCTGTCACAGTGGAATTTCGTAAAAGGTACAAGTTGCAGTTTATAACGGAAATTCAATTAATTTGAATTAATATCAAATTCAATTTGATAAGTTAGGGCTCCGTACTAATATAGTTTTTTATATTGACAGGGTGGCTGAGTGCCAGAGAAATTAGAGGATCTCTTTCAAGTTAGGAAAAAATAATATTTCTAAAAATACGAAACTATTGACAAAATGATTAATAATACCTTTATGCAGCCGATGAAATGGACCAAGGGCTGTCATACTAATAACATTTTCTGTTGAAACTTGGTTGAAAAAAAAGTCCTCCTTATCTGTCCTCAGGCTATTAAACATAATAATGGGATATAAATGGCTAAAAACACTGATTTTTAGAATGAAGTTTTCAGAAGTGGCAGCAGCATCATTCTTTTCTGAACTGTCATTTGTAGAAGTCAGATGGTGACACATTACCCCCAAAAAACTGCGTGTGTAATTACCTTAATGCACAAGAAGTCCTACAGAAGCCATGTGCACAAATCTTTACAAGATTTACAAGCACATTCAACAGCTATCAGATTTGCAGACAAGACCATTGCACAAACACCTCGAAATTCTAAAGAGAGGGAAGTCTCCCTTAAAAATCGTAAATAGGGCTTACCCTATAGTCAAGTTCATCAGTTTATATATATTTTTTGTCAGTAAATGTCAATAAATGAATGATAATGACTTGCTTTGTGCTACAGTATATACAGAAAAAAAAGTAAGTATATAAACATTTGACACACAGCAAAGAACAGATCAACAACTGATTCCCTGTATAAATTCGTCTAAGTGACTTACCCTTTTTGTTTTTCAATAATTACTGTCTCTCTTTGACCAATGTGGAATATAATTACTTTCATCTCACTGAACTATTATAAAATTTATTTTAACTTTTACTTGTAAAGGAGACCCTTGGATGGAAGTAGTAATATTATTTTTATTCTATAAAATTGATTGTGGTAGAATTCTACAGATTTTTTTTATAGGACCTACAAAGAAGGGAAAACTAGCACTGCCCTTCTCAAACCATTCAAAATGTTATGGCTCTCACTACCTCATCTAACAAATCCATGTCAGTCCACATTACTGATCTACATTCACGTCAGAGCTTTCTCTTTTCTCTACTATCATGAGGAATTCTCAGAAACTTCATTGATCTTATTATCCTTTTGTCCACAATTCCATGAACAAGAACAGTAGATTTTATTTTAGGAAGCGGAAGAGTGAAGGAGACATGCCACATTTAAATTTGATTTGTGTGTGCTGCCTGTAATTTCCAGTGAGCCACAGGAGTTGATGGTTGATGGTGACTGTATGCCCACTTTCACAGAAGTTCATCATCAGCCATGCATTGAAGTGTTCTTTTTATAAAGGTGACTGTAAAAATGCCACAGTTGGGGTTCTGCATGTTGTTTCTGGGTGATCAATAGACTGAATTTGTTTGGTTTACAAGTAAAAAAAACTGCCAGCTTGCAAACTCAATCTGAAAGCTGTGTTCTCCTGGCTGTGTTCTACTTCAGCTCTAATAAAGTTTCTGTAACAAAAGCTTAATCAACAAGTCTGCTGATGTGCAAACTAAAACAGAATCCAGTTTACTCTGTGATGCTACAAGCAAAAAAAGAACCATCTTGTCAGTGAAATCAGAAATAGATGCAACTCAAGGCAAGCAACATAAGGAAGGTGGTGCCATGCCAGACTTTAAAGCAAGATGCTTAATATTATCAACATATTTATTATCAGGTTAACACCCATGCAAACAGTTTTACCTTTTTGGAGTACAAATATAAGTTTGGAGTTCTGCCTGGTACTGGAATGCCAGCTTTAGTCAGTTTTATGAAATACTTTTGCACCCTGCTGGCAACCTAGGAAAAAAGAGAAAGGATATAACAACTTTCAGGTCAATGTAACTGCCAAACAACCTAAAAATATATATTTAAATAGCCATTAAAAATTACAGTATGCATGAAGCTTTTTTTTAAAAAGACAGACTTCCATAAAAGACAAAATTTACAGAAGTTGAAAAGACATGTTACTTTTCTGCAAAAAATATAATTTTTTTTCAGTTGAATACAACAGTTAAGTTTCTGATTTTGAGATTTATCAGAACGAATTACAGACCTAACCAGTTCTATTGGTGAAAACAATAGTTTGCTTGCCATTCCACAGTGCAGAGGAAGAAACTGCTCTCCATAACGTCTCCTGCTGCTGAGAATTCAACTGAAACCTTTACATTCACAATACAGGCAGTCCTTGGCTTAACGACAAACAGCACTTATGACCTTTGTAAACTACAACAGTGTTTCGAGGGTCCAACAGGGTTTCAACTTTACAATGTTGGACACAGCTGCATCCAGCTAGTAAGTTTGTTGTAGTGGGGCATGGGAGGGCAGATCAACGCCCCTGCAGTGAGGGAGGGATTGGGGCTGGGACGGGATCTGCTCAGCAGGCAGGGGGGTTGTGGTGGCTCCTGCTACTGCATGCCACCAGTTTGGGAGGGTACAGGGGAGGCATATGCCCCCAGATCTGTGCAGGGTGGGCAGGGCTGGAGCTCTGGTGGGTTATGCTCCAGGCTGGCAGCAGAAGGCACTGGGAGCAGCAGCTACGCCCACCTGCTGCTCACCTAGCCGGGGCAAGTGGTGCACAGTGGCCGGAGCTGCTTCGGCCTCCCTGTGCCTCCTGGCCCCACCCTGCTCCAGCTGGTCGACCAGCTGCAGGGCATAGCGGGGCACGTGCCTCCAGAGCTGTGCAGGTTGTGCTCCGGGCTGGCGGCAGAAGGCACTGGGAGCAGGGGCTATGACCTCCAGCCGCTCGCCCAGTCGGGGGTAGGGTGGAGATGCTGCACTGCCTCTGGACAAGTGGTGTGCAGCAGTTGGAGCTATGCCAGCCTCCTCGTACCCTCTGGCCCCATCTTTCCCTGGCTGGGTAAGCGGCAGCAGGGCATGGAGGGGGGTATGCCCCCGGATCTGTGAAGGATGGGCTAGGCGGGTGCTGTACTGAGCTGTACTCCTGGTGGGCAGCAGAGGCTATGGGGAATTTTAGGGTGGCTGCAGCCCCCATAGCCCTGCTTTGCTGTCAGACCTGCCCTGATCCAGGGGCACACCCCCCCGCCACACCCTGCCACTGCCACTCACCGAGCCAGGGTGGGGCAGGGCAAAGCTGTGGCTCGTCTGGGAGAAGTGGGGAGGCCAGGGTGGCTCCTGCTGCTGTGTGCCGCTTGTCTAGAGGCAGTGCAGTGGCTTCGCTCCGCCACAGCTGGGTGAGTGGCAGGAGAGCATGTCCCCTGCTCCCAGTGTCTTCCGCCGCTTGCCTGGAGCGCAGCCTGGCTCAGCCTTGGCCCCGCCCTCCCCGCTTAGCTCCATGGGCACATACCCTACCTCCACCCATGCCCTCCCAAACCAGTGGCGCACAGTAGAAAGAGCCGCCAGACAAGCCACCAGACAAGCAGATACTGGACCAGCAGCCCACAGCAGCAGGAGCTGCCCACCCTCTCCCTGCACCACCCCCCGAGCTGGGCAGCCCCTTGCCCCAGCCCCTGGCCTAGCACGAGCTCCAATCCTTCCCTCGCCGCAGGGGCATTGATCTGAGCCCCCATGCCACACCAGAACAGACTTACCAGCTGGAGGCAGCTGTGTTGAGCATGGTAAAGGAACCAATCTGCCATTTATAACATTGTTCCTATGAAAAAATTGGTTCTAAATTGCAACATTTCGACCTACAACTCAGTTTTCAGGAACCAATTGCATCATAAGTCTGAGGATCGCCTGTAATTTAAGACTAGAGTTTAAAGTAACTGAGTCTATCAGGAAACAGTGCCGTTCTACTTCCTAAACAATGTTAAAGCAACACTATGATATTTTAATTAACAAAAATTAGATCTGGCAGCTTTGTCATGGTTTGTAGGCATTTATTAAAATTCTACATTTAAGTCTTAGAACAAAAGGTTATAAGGCTGTTCAGATCAGGTCCCTTAGTAGAGAAGGTTTCAGATGTACAGACCTTGCCAATTCATTTTTTCTTAAAAGTATGAATTAGCTGAACTGACAAATTTGTCAGGTTTTTTAAATGTTATCTTTGTTTTCCTAATTCTAAAAAGTAGGCCATGGACAGCTCCAATATTCATGCCACGTCAACTATTGGGATATAGCTATTGATGTCAGTAGTTTCACAGCATAGCCACCAAACTAACCAAAGAACTTTTTAGCAACATTTCCCCAAAGCAACTAAATCTTTTCCTACTGAAACACCTGGTGAATTCCTGCAATTCCTGTTTCAATTCTCCACACAGTTCAGCTTCTTACATTAATGTTAAAACATTTAAAAAAAAAATCTTTTGTGCCTTTCTTATTAATTGACCTGACTTTTTGCAAGGCAAATCTCACATGAGACTCCATTACTGGAGTGAAATACACAGATGAAAATCTCACAGCTTCCAGGGCTTACCTGTTTTGCTGTTCGATTTCCCAGTTCATCAGCTATCTTCTGCCATCGTCGGGATTCTACTTCCTCTGGTGGGTACTTCAAGAGTAACTGTTCAAGTTTTTTCTAAATCAAACACACGACAACATCAAAAAAAATGAATGCATCTTACCTGGAAGAGACCTGACATTGTCACTAAAAAGAAAATCAAATTGGTGCCAAAAAGAAATACGTAGGTACACCTATTTTTAAGCATTATGTGTTTTACATGTTTCTACACAATTTGATTTTATTTTTGTGATCATCACTATACAGTTACAAAATAGTCTATAAGCTAACTAGGGTTTCCCATTACCTGTTCTTCTACAGTCCACAGCTGGTTAAAAGTTTCGGGTTTGGTCTCATCGCAAAGTCGCCCTCTTATCATCTGCTTAAATACAGTATATAACATGGAATAGGTCTTTAGAAAAAAAGTTAGGATAACTTGACTTTAACCCTTTTTCCACCCAAGTAAAGAAAAACAAAAAAACCCCCAAAAAACCACAAATGTGAAATGCTCTTTTGGCCGAGGACTAAAAGGTTTGTGACTTGATCACATTAAAAATGACTTCATTGAGTATAAGTGAATTTTTGAACATTTGAAAATGGAGAAAGAATGAATTAAAACTACCCAAGTAATCCAGTACTAATCAACAAACTGCTTAACACTGTTTTGTAAAATTCTGTCTTTCTTTACAGTAATAATTACCTGTGGGCGACTGCTGGTTGAACCTTCTGGACCATCGCTTAAAGGTAATACAGAGTATGAAACAGACTCTCCATCCTTCTTAGGATCCAAAGGGCTTTTTGGTCTTGCGGGTAAACCTACTATAAGTAATGCAATAAAGAAATTATTAAATCAACATAGAACAAGGGTTTTTTTCCCCTTATAAATACACTTCTAAAAAAATTAAAGGTCAAAGAGCCTTTTCTCAGCCTGATTTGAAGTTACCTAATTATAGCTTGGTCAACTGGGCACACAGCTTTTACCACAAGTGTGAGGCTTGAACTAATGTTTCTGGAGCTATGGCAAAATGCCCTAAAACTGCTTACCTTTATCAAAAATCAGCTTCACTCTCCTACTATTACGTTTTCGGTTTTTGAATTCTCTCTCAAAGTTTCCAAGGCTGGTGGTGTATTGGTCCCAGGCAATCTCAGGTAGCTGGACAACCCTTTGAGGATATGGAAGCCCCATATCAACCTGAAAGAATAAGAATAAAAGTGTTGTTTAATGCATTGCACATCCAAGTTGGCTATATAAACCCTGAATCTCTTTTCAGCAAACAGCAGGACTTCAAACGTACCAGACAGCACATACTTTTCTATGGAAAAACATTTTCAAAGAGCAATACACAGCAGGGCATATAAAATATGCAGCAGCACAGTCAATAATGGCTTACTGGACACGGAGTTTAAAATTACACTGCACAGTTACAGTCAAGTGCTTCCAATTTTCATATCCTGTTACTAGCTATCTGATCAGTTTGTTAAATACTACAAAAAAAAGTATACTGTATACCCAGACTTGTGCTCCTTTTGGCAAACTAAGCCAAAAAATGAGTGTGTTTTATGCTGCACTTTCATTGTTAAACTGATTTTGCTATTCACTGCTCAGAATACAATTGCTGGCAATGCCCATGTTATTCTAGGGTCAATGATTTTACATTCACATATTAATTATTTGACATTATTTCTTTTATTTCTAGAGAGGAAAATACATGGAATGCTTTGCAACTGGCATTAATAGTCCAGGTTTGACCAACATGACTGTCAGAGCCCAATGCTTGGATGCCAAATGAATCTGTCACAACTTGCTTAGAGCTCAATTCAACACCACAAAAGTCAATGAAAGGGCAGCTATTGATTTCAATGACCTTTGCTCAGACCCAAGACCCTAAAAGCCAAGGAAAGGGCATTTCAAAGTATACAGCTCACCCTATACTGAAGCAGGATTCATTGTTGTCATACTACAAAGCCAAACATTGCTTTTGCTTATAAACAAACAGACAAAAAGACACCAGCAAGGAACTGAGTAAAACCCTTAAAAACCTGCTTTCCCTTTTATCCCTTTTCTAACTTTTTTTGAAAGCCTGAAAATGAAATCTGTCTCTTCACCAAAATTCATTTTCCTCCTACTTCACACCTGCACTCTGCTTTGGAGCAATCCCTGGTGCAGTGCTGGTCTGTGGCAGACTTTCTAGAACTCATTTTGTTTGCAAGTTTATGAACTGCTCTCTCTACCCAGCCTCCACTTAGTAAGTACCAGACATAAAAAGGAACTCAACCACAACACAGCATTTATGGTGACAAAATCCACAATTTCTTTTTGATGCCCTACAGAATATCTCCTTTCAGCAGCTCCCAAACTCTGACACATTGTACACCACCAATTTCAAATGCTACAACCATAAGTACCACTACACCAAATATTTCAGTTCAACCTTATGCACCACTAGCACATTTTTGTCATATAAAGTAATTATAATAAATCTGTTAACGTGTACTACTGACAGGTTGTCTGAGTACCACTGGTGGTATGTGTACCAGATTGGGAACCATTGATCTAGCTGGTTCAGAGAGGCGTAAGTTTTCACAGCTGTCAAAGCTTATGCCTCTCTGAGCCAGTTAGTTTCTAAGGCACCAACCAGTTCTTTCTTCTGCTTGACTTCTGGCTAGCACAGCAAACCACCTCCCTCTTATATCAACATGGGACTTCTAGACATCATAAAAAGTCTGTGCGTGTCAGAGGCGTAAGAGCAAGAATTCCACACTCCAGTGAAATGTATCCTACACTCCAACTGAAACTATACCCACAAAATCTTTAAAAATGCTTATATTTGACAGTATTTAAGCACCCTCAACCCTGAACAGGATAACGTTCTCTCATTGAAGAACTTTAACCCTATACAGCAGAGACTCCTTATGCCTGAAGAAGAGCGACTGTGCCCAAAAGCTTGCTAAAAACTTTTTTCTAACTACTCAGTTGGTCTAATAAAAGATCTCACATCGACTCAAAGAACCTTGCTTGCCTTAACCCTGGACATGTCAGTGTAAATTAGCTTTTACAGGTGATGAATTATTGGTTATCAAACATTTTTAAATAAAATTTTAGAAACGCCTATTATATACCTTCTTTTGGAGTCTTTCCACAAATCCAATGGGATTCTTCAGTGCTTCTCTCTGGTGTCTGCCTAAATTTTCAAGGTCTTGAACTGCTTGAGTGCGCTGAGCCTCGAGTACAGCAATCGTCTGTAACAGTCTCTGATAACTACAGAGACAAAGGAAAACATCTCACTAAATTTTTCTAGCAAAAAAAAATTTTAAAAACCCCCAAATAAGTTCTAGCTATCATTCTCTACGGCCTAAGTAATCTCTTGCAAACTTATCTGAAATAGTTTAGCAATGATTATACTAGAACAAAAAAGGTCTCAACTCATGTTTAAATAGTTAGATGAAGAACACACTAAACAAAACAGAAAATTCAGGAGCTCTGTTAATCTCAAATCCTTATTCTAACAGTTTTGCTCTTAAAAGCCTGTCTACAGAACAATGAGACAACTTTCCTGATTTTCCCAAGAGCTACAGGCAACAACAAGCTTTGCTCAAAAGAGAAGTAGAAGGAGGGGGCAGTGGGGGAAGGAATTCCTGACTTAATGTTTTTCCTTACTTCAAAATAAGTTTCCCTCCAGCCCAAGACAAGATAAGTGGTTCCATGTCCCTTTACCACCTGGAGGGTGGAAAAGAATGATCAAAATAGTTACGTCCACAAACAGAGCATTTTGTAGCAACTTCAGATGAAAATAGCATATTCATTAAGATGGATAAAACACCAAGAAACAAATAAGGACAAAAATAAAATATGCAAGAGTTTATTTATACCTCTTATAAGGTTACAAAAGGCAAAACCAAAAATAAAAAAATACTGGGCTCAAACATGATGCTGCTTACCAGCATCTAGATCAGTTCAATAATTGCTCAAGATAATCAAGATAATCCATTAAACACATTCTTCCTAAACTACCTTTCATCAGTTAATTTTGGGTGAAAGATATGACAAATTACTGTAACATGCATCTTCAAATAATATGATTTAACTGCTTTTATTAATTGTATAGTTCTAGCCAGTAAGAATTGGCTGAAAATGCCTCTCTACTGGTCTGTCCTCATACAATTACCAGTTTTGTTCCAGATTTTTTTTAATGAATTACTTTAATACCCATCTTTTCATCCTGTTTCTAAAACAACATATACAATGGAAATAATGGTCTAAGAATAAAATGTCAGAAAACCAATACCACTGCCAGTAGGTAGAACTGACAAAGTCATTGCCTGTTGCCCCTGAAAAACATTTACTATTTTATTTTATTTTATTTTATTTATGCTTCCGAGTTGTGTGGAGGCACCCATACATATTGTCCCAATGCTGCCAATACTTCCGCCCCGGCAAGATTGGTGCATTTTCTTTTCCTTCTTGTGTTGCTTTTTTGCCAACACAAAGTGAATTTCAGCAAATGTTAAGTAGTCAATGAAATTTCTTCCGTAGGCAATAGTGGGAACTGAATAAGGCCTTCGCATGTACATATCAGCACAGGCTTTTCATGTGCCAGATGACAAAAAAGAAACTCAGTCCTCATATTCTCGTGGTGCATCTTTAAAAGTATAGTTTTCCACAGTCAAAACATTTGCAAGTCTGTCAGTTTTCTACCCATTTTAGTATAAAAATGCAGCAATAGCAAAGACAGCAACATAAACCAAAATCCATGCCATCAGGTCTGCAGTCTCCTCATGAAAAAGAATATGAGGATCATCTAGCAAAAGATGTTAAAGTTAATAATAAAAACTTTTATTTAACACATCAGAAGCATGAAGCCAGTGAATCAGTGGGACCATTAGATGACCAAGGTGTAAAAGGTGCACTCAAGGATGATATGGTCACAGCAGAGAAGTTAAGTGAATTCTTTGCATCGGACTTTAATGCAGAAGATACTAAGCAAATTCCCATGCCAGAATTCAGCAAATTCAATCCTTCCTAGTAGACAGGTCTGACGAGTTGGATCACACTGAAGTGATACCAGAAGAAATAAGAATTAATAAATGTAATACTAATACATTATGATGACCAGATGACATTCACCTGAGAGGTCTGAAGGCACTCAAAGGTGAAGTTGCAAAACTGCAATAGCATGTAAACTACAATTTCGAACAGACTCTAGAAGTTTGTCAACATAATACCCATCTACAAGAAAGATTCAAGAGGTGATCCTGAGAACTACAGATCAATGAGTCTCACTTGCATCCCTGGCAAGCTGGTAGAATCCATAAAAAATTAGATCAGCAGTCACATGGACATATAAAATCTGCTGGGGAAGAGGCAGCAATTTTTGTAAAGGAAAATCCTGCCTCACCAATTCACTGGAGTTACTTGAGGGTGTAAACAAGCATGTGAACAAGGGGTATCCAGCTAAAATAATATATTTGGACTTTCAAAGAACTTTGGGGACTGTCCCTCAACAAAGGCTTTTTAAAAAACTGCACTGCCACAGGAATGGAGAGGAGGTTCTTTTGTGAACTGAGAGCTGGCTAAATGGTAGGAAGCAAAGTATAGGGCTAAATGGTCACTTCTCAGGATGGAGGGAGATCAAAAATGGGGTCCCAAGGAGATCTGTGCTGGGCTCAGTTTTAGTCAACGTTTTCATCCATGATCTGGAAATGGTGGTACACATTGGAATCTCCAAGTCTGCAGATGACACTAAATTATTCCAGGTAGTTAAATCCCAAGGTTACAGTGAGGAGTTACAGAAAGATCTCACCAAGCTAAGTAAGTGTGCAAAAAAACAGCAGATGAACTTCAGTGTCAACAAATGCAAGGTAATACACTTGCAGAAAAAGAACCTCAACTATACCTACACAATCCTGTTACAACTCTACAATGACTCCAAGGTCTCTTCCTGAGAGTTATCCAAAAACGTCAGCTAGGTGTGCAGCAGTGGTCAAAAAGCCAATAAGATTTGGGCACTGTAAGAAGGGAAGATGAAGAACATCATCATGCCATTTTACAAATTCATGGTGCACCGACATCTTGAATACTGTGTACAGTTCTGGTCTCTGCATCTCAAAAAAGATGTAGTAGAACAGGAAAACATAGAGAAAGACAGCCAAAATGATCAGGGTTATGGAGCAGTTGCCATACCAGGGGAGACTAAGCAGTCTAAGATTCTTTAGTTTGGAAAGGAGAAGGCCAAGCAGTGATTTCATAGACCTCTATCATATTCCTAAGCGTATGGACAAAGTGAACAGGGAACTCTTACTTGCCAGCTCCCAGAATACTAGATGAGTTAGCACAGACTGAACTTGGTAGAGAAGCATTTTAAAACTAAAAGAGAAAGTGCTTCATTAGGTAACACATAATTAACTTATGGAATTCATTGTCCTAGGTGGTGGTGGGGGCAGACAGTATAAACCAGGTTAAAAAAGACACTAGACAAATTCATATATGATAGATCTATTAATAGCTGTTGAACAAAATGGTTGGAAATGTTTCCTCTGGCATCTCTAAACCAGTAACATTAGATGCCAGGGAGGGTAATGAATATATCCCTCTGGTTAAGTGCCCTCCCTCTAAAGCATCCACCTTTGCCACCGTCAGAAATAGGATACAAGGCTAGGTGGACCATTGCTCTGACATAGTACAGCACCTCTTATGTTCACTACTATAAGACACTATTTTATTTTGGGGGAAAGAGTGTTTTTTTTTCTATACATACCAAGCAATATGCCTGAAAACCAAAATATTACCTAAATAAGCAATACTTCAGATTCCATTAAATAAATCTATATGTTTCCCTGTTAATTTCAGAAAGAAAAGAAAGAAAGATGACTCAAGTTCTTCCTCCCTTTACTGGCCATAACTGCATGATTCCATCAAATGCGGTTATGAAATCTGCACAAAACACTTGTGTATGGTCTTCATCCAATGCCCATGGAAGTCAGTGGGAGCATTCCCACTGACTTTTGTTAGCACAAGAATGGGCCCCCTTTAAGTGCTACACTTAGTCAACTTCAATTGTGTGTGCAGCTAATCTCTGCTTCAGACCAATTTAGGACCGGATTTCCAGGTGCTACTGGTTAAGATTAAACTGCATTATCAAAACTATAACAAGTTTGTTAGCACCATTACTTGCAGCTCTGAGCCATTCTTTTAATTCTTCACTTTCATGACCATTCACACATGGAAAACTGAAAACACAAAATTCCAAACAGTTTTTATTAAGATTTCAAACAGCTTCTTCCCCCCTCCTGAATATCTTGAAATGTTTTCCCTAGACTATTTAAACAGCTGTTTTTCAAAAGAAAAAGAAACAAAACAGCCATTGTGATCAATCACACTGTAAAATATTTAAGAAAAAAAAAGTTACTCAAAATTACTCCAAGCAGCACATTTCTTTAGGACAAATCCATATTAAATTGTCTCAAACTCCTCCTTTGTTAATGCCTTGACCTGTAGCCAGGAATTAGCATGCTTTTAAAGTAACTAGAAACCTCTATAACAGCTTCCCACAACCAATATCAAAATCTGATCATATGCATAACTGGCTCAACAAGGACTGAAAGATCATTGATTTGCAAATGATCCCCCTCTTATCTATGAAGACCAGAACATTAAGAAGATATCAAGAGAAGAATTTAGGGAACTTCACATCTGAAGACGTTTAGTCATGCAGCTATATCATGAAATGCCTTAAACAAAACAAAGGCTTACCAAGCAAATTATTCAGATAAATATATTTCCCAGGAAAGTTTTTCAGTTTCTACTAAAGTTTGCTCCTATTTGGAGATTATGAATATTCATTAGGGGAAAGTATAATTTAACTTCTGTTTCCTGATTGAGTCCTGGGCTTCCAGAGGCCTCCTATTACATGAAAATGAGAGCTGTCAAGGAAGGAAGGAAGGAAACTGAGAAAAGGGATAGGTCCTTGGTCTCGCAGTACCTAAGAGAAGTTTGAAAATGGGTACCGCAAAAATTCAAAAATCAAAAGGCAAATTAAAAGAACCTCATTTTTTTTTAAATCTTGTGATATTTAAGCCAATTTTGAATGCTTCAGAATGGGAGTATTGACTTACCAGCACAAACAATTCCCTGTATTATGTTTTTTTAACCTCACAACACACTTGCAGATAGCAGATATAATGAACGCTACTTTGTCAATAAACTGACATTCAAACTCAATATGATTCTTAACACTAGCACCTTCTCAGTTCAAAAACTCTAACAGCAGGTTTTATGTTACAATATTTTAAAAAAATATTAACACCCTTTCCAAGTGAACCTAATCTATATAATTAAGTGAATAAGTAAGCACTTTAATTCTTGGCCCAAGTATACATGAAATGACTAAATCTAAAATAAGCCTATATTAGGTTAATTACAGATCAGAAAATTGTATTTAAAATAGAAATGTCAAGTCCTTTATGTTTGAAATTGATTAAATTGTACTTTTAAAGTAGTGCATTCTAGTAAAGAAATATTTTTGTACTGATAATACTTATTTCACAATTACTGTCCTCATCATCCCTTATGATAGACATACTTACTATTAAAAAGCAGACATTTGTTTGTTTTTGAAAGAAACCAGTGTTTTTTGAAAATACACTATGTGGTATGATGTTTGTTCAATTATTCACTATACAGAATCACACACATGCAACTTGGAATTGTGTATACGCTGACATGCTGTTTTATGGCTCCCATTAATTTTTCCTTTCCCTTGATCTCCCATTCTGTCCAGCCCATCTCTACCATCAATCTCCCCTCTAATGGTCACAGTAGATGTTGCATAGGCTTCATAGATGAAAACATATGTCAAATTCCTTGACCGCAAAAGAAAGGGTTAAGAGTGCTGCATTCCTAATCAAGCTACAATTTTAAATCCTTCCTTGGCTGTTTTGGCCTCCACTCACAACAGATAGCCAACTGGAGTGTGACATATCATCTACTTGAGTAAAACAACTGTCGTAAACTATTTTTTTTCCCCCTCTACCTCTCACAGATTTGATACCACATGTTACAGATCCGTATCACTTTCTTGCCAGGAAGCAAAATGTCACCTGTGCATATCATATAAAAATACAGAATATAACATATAAAAATGCCTTATGAACAGGAACACGAGGGATCCTTTAAACAAACAGAATGGTTAAAGTCATTAATTTAGGCAAGCTGAACTGGTTTGAAACTCAGTCTATGAAGAGTGGAGAGAAACCATCTTTACACATTTCCTATTATATTCAGCAGCAGAATTATTAGACTTTGCTTACCCTCCTCTATAAATCCTGCAAGAGGCAAGGATTTTTCAGAGTGATATCTTTTACTGGACCAACTATGTAGTTGAGATGAAGCCAGACAAGCTTTCAAATCAGGACATTCTTCTTCAGATCTGACCTGAGCTTGTCTAACTTCATCCCAACTACATAGTTGGTCCAGTAAAAGATATCACCCTAAGAAATCCCTGCTTTGCATAATTTCTGGACCATGATAGTTACATCATCACTCTTACACTTATAGCTCACGGCTTCTATACACTACAGCACACACTCCAAACCAGGTGTAGGGCAGAGGTGCCAATATTGGCTACAACATCACTCTTACACTTATAGCCTTCAGTCACATGACTAAAAGTCTTCAGATGCGAAGTTCCCTAATCCTAGGGATTCACATTTAAAGTTACACAAGCACAAGTATTAATTGTCAACAGCCTCTGATTTCCATGAAAAATCCTTCCTTAAGGACTACCTTAAGTCAGTATAGGACAAAAGTTAAATATAGGTTTAAGTGCTTTTCTGCAAAGCCATATGTAACCAGGGCCGGATTAACACGTAGACAAACTAGGCACATGTCTAGGGCTCTAAGTGAAGATGCAGTCCAGCTCTGCTTAATTTACAATAATTATTGAGTGAAAAAAGTTGGGTCCCACGAGTTTGTTTGCCTAGGGCCCACTAAAGGATTCATCTGGCCCTGTATGTAATGTGTGTACAGTTTTAATGCCCATTTTAAAATAAATTTGGTTAAAGGATCTTACTATGCATATTTCAGGTTTGTTTTCAGTATAATTTATACCTCAGACTAGTTTCCAAATTTATGATAAACCTCAATGACAAGGGTATACTTCTTACCTGGTCGTAGTATTAAACAAAGTTGCCATATTTATCAGAAGGCATAAAGCATGCCAAATTCTCTTCCCTCTAAAACAAGGTCTCCTACAAAGCCTGGGATTTAGCACGTATGCATGGGAGCAAAGAAGTGTATGCACTGCTCCCATCTCTGTTATAGAGCATTTTCAAAATTAATACCATCATTTAGACGCACTAAAATCAAACAGGTGAGGAAATGTTATGATCCCTCAGTTCAGGAGTTTTCCCTGATTTTATGCACAGGACTCTCTCCATTTTGCATCTTCAAATATCACTGTAGGCCCAAAGCTTAGGGAGAGTAATATTACTTTGAATCTCACCTCAAGTAAAAATGAATTATGCTTTTGGGAAGGTGTTTATCTTAAGCAAAGTTTATACTTTTACCAGCAGGAGCTAATAAACTCAGCTTTTCTCAACACTATTTTACAACACAATTGCTTACTTAGTAATAATTTAATGAAAGCAAAAGGAGCTGTGGCTCTTTAAAATATTAGACAATATTTACCAAATCTGACCAGTAGATATGTATATGCATACGATTCCTCTGGCTTTGGGATAGGCAATGTTTGTTGAAAATATTGTTTTAGTAAGACAACAGCAACTTCTCATCATTTGAATGCAGTTATCTCTGGGGCCCAGAACAGTTAGTCAAATGTCACCTGTGATCTAATTATAAGCACACCACAGTTACTTACCAATAACTAGAGTTCTTCAAGGTGTACTGTTCTTATACAAATGCTCACTTGTGGGTGTGTCTTACACCCTGAGCTCTATTGCAGTGTCTATTTTCTGCTCCTCCATATCCTCTTAACAGCAGAGTCCTGTACCAAGCTGGCTCTGAGGAAGAGGAGGAGGAGAATGGAATTTGAATGTGCATATGAGTAAGAACACTAGGTACTCAAAGAACTCCAGTTATTGATAAGTAGTTTCTTTTTTTTCTTTTTGGTAATTATCCACATACATATTCTCACTGTTGGGTGACTCCAAAGCAGTACCCACATATATGGAGGCGAGTCTCAAGTCCCCTTAGGCCAGGGCTGTTAAACTCCTCTGGCCACATCAGGCCAGAAATTTGGCAATGGAAGCACTATTTGTATTGACTTCAGGAGCCACAGTAGCCGCCTCTCCCCTTGCCACCAAATTTCCAATTCTGCAGGACAAATGACACGGCTCAGCCCGAGGGGTTCCCTACAGGCCCAGAAATTTGGCAGCAGAATGATCAGTGGCAGTTTTTGGCTACAATTTTTGGCCCTGTGAGGAGCCCCACAAGCCAGAAGACAGCTCTTTTGGCTGGAATAGCCTAGATATTGTCCTTTGCAAAAAGTGACTGATGGACAACTCTGCCATTTGACATCCCCCCTGCCAAAAGGCTTCCATTCTGACAAGTTTGGTGACGGTGCAGACAGATCCCTAAGAGACTGCTCGGGATATGTCACTTGCAGGAACATCACACAGGGATGCTGGGCTGGGCATATTCCACTCACTAACCACTCATAGGACTCACTGTTTTAAGACAGCAAGGGCTCTTGCAGGACAAAAAGGGACCTTGTGGTTTTGGAGTTGCAGGTGGGCAACAAACAGTTTGCATTTTTGGAGTGCATCATCAAACCATTTGTTTAGGGGTAGATTATGCCAGGAATGGCCAACCTACAGGTCACAGTACAGGGGGCAGGAAACACAGGGGCAGAAAAAACAAGGAGCAGAATGCAGAGCAGCAGATCAGACTGGGGAAGATTATTGTAATGGCACTCAGGGAGGGCACGAGGCTAATTTATGACATGCCTGCCCACTAAATTACGGGCTAAAAAGTGACACATGGCTGGGGGCTGTGCCAGTGGAACTACTGCACCAAGTAAACAGTTCCGTTGGTAAAAAGAAGCCGGCATTGGTGTTGCAGAAGCAGTAAGTGCTGAGACAATCTTTTGCAACATGTATGAACGGTACTTGTACTTTCACCAGTTCTGCTATCTTTTCATAGACCCAAAAATTCTAATGAATCAGGAGGGCCTGATACTCAGCAATTCTGAATTGGAGGCTTGTGGAGAAAATGATCCTTTGACCAAACTGGTCCAGTTTCCCAGGGTGTGGACAACATAACATCTAAAACATTTCCAGGTGCAGTAGGCTTACAATATTAAAAAAAATATAGCATTTTAGCTGCCAGACAGACATACAGTTCCCTGATACACCTCCTGGGTGGTGCACTTCAAAATCATTCAGTGGCTTCATACAGCAGCATGTTCCCCAGCCACAAGGCATGCCAGATTTGGTGAGGGGAGGAGGGAATAATGGTTATGGTGAGTATAAATGTGCTCAGTTATCTCTGGAGGAAACTTTTTTTTTTTTTTTTATCTTCTGTCCTGGCACTGGAGCTGCAAAGATGTAAAGGTTTGCAAAGTTGTGTTAGCTGGATCCATGACTGCCTCCTTATGGGTAAGGCCACCCTTGCAGATCACGGTAATGGTAATGCAAGTCTACCAAGGAGTGTGACTCACCAATTTTTCTTAAGGGACTTCTCTAGAGAATCCTTAAAAAGGTGGCACCTCTTGAAATCAATTCAATGAGTCACCCAGTACACCTGGTCAGGGTATTAATTGACTTGAGGTGGTACCTGGTACTTTTATTCTTAGTCCAGAGACTGAACAGTCATAATGCCTGAGGAAGAACATATTATGGAAGTATCTGTTGAAATCCCCATGGCCAGACTCGTATCAGTGGGTATCTCAGACAATTCTATCAAAAGATTAGAGGCAGTGGGCCAATCCATCCAAAGTAAACATCGAGTATAGTAGCACAAGGTGGAGTGATGATCTGTACACTGGAAACATTTGATCTGCACCCTGAACAAAAGGGCTTTTCCAATGCTCAAGAGGGAGTCTGTGCTGAGAAGAGCAGGGAGACCATGTCACATGACAGCACCAGGTCTGGGGACTGTGCTACTCAAATATGTTGCCAGAGGGTATGAGGACCCTAGAAGTCTGCAAAGGCTATCAGTGCCAGATACTGGCTGCCTTAGCATCATGAGGAGAAAGATACTGTCCACCCAACTGCTAGCATCATCTGAGTATAAGTGCACTCAAGGACTGCCACTGTCTTTGGTGAGAGTGCTAGACCTTTGTCCATCAGGGAAACTGAGGAGTCTTGTCTCATTGAATCCTGAGTGGGATTGGTTTCTTGGTCATTTATACCCTGATCCACAGATGTTGTGCTCAATGGCACCAATGTGTCCATCTCTAAGCCTCTCCAAGCTTCTGCAGGCATCCTTCATGACCGAGAAATTCTGAAGGCAGAAAATAGTAGTGGGTTTGGCATTCCCAGGTCTTCAGGAGCCTTATCTGGGTCAAGGGATCTCATCTCCTTCATGAAGGCACTTTGCAAATAATGTCATGACTACGTAATGAAGGACAAAGGCTTCCCCCATCTGCCTTTGGTTGGAGAGCTAGATCTCGGTGAGGAGCAGGCAAAGGTATACATTCCGACAGTGTTAGTCTAGTAGGCGTAATGATGTGAGGTGTGGTGATAAGCAGCCCTGAACTCCAGACTGGATGTAGAGCCAAAGAACTCATCTATTCTGTTCCTGCCTTAAACAGGAAGATATGGCTGTCCCTGAGGAAGAAGAATATCACATACAGCTGTCAGAAACGTGGATCAGAACATCACATGAAGGGCAAGCCAGAGGCCCAGACAAGGATATTGGTCAAAAAAATGAATGTCCCCCAACTCCTCTGAAGGAGTATAATAAAGAGACAAAGGCAATAAAGGCTAAGTCAAACAAACCAACTGATTTTCTTGATAAAGCCATAAAATTCTGGTGCTTCATGGGTTTGTCACAAAGAAAGAGAGAGATCTGCAGGAGGTAAAGATAACAAGCAATAGCTGAGAGCTGCAGGCTACCACACAGTAAAAAAGAACTTTTAAAACAGACTCCCTAGAATGGCAAAGGTGGTTAGAAAAGTAATAAATAAATATATTTAAAATAAAAGAAGAAAGAATTGGTATTGCAAGCCACTAGGACAGATAAGCAGGCAGCTCTGTCTCTAGTCAAGTGTTTAAAGGGAAAGGAGGAGTGGAATGTGCATAAGCACCACTTACCCACTTAGGAAAGAGGTACTCATAGGAACTAGAGAATATTCTATGGTTAATAATATGGAAAAGAATCTCCAATCAAAACTTATTGGTTGGTAGACCTACCTACAAGTGAGCGTATGCATGTGCACAATTAGCTAAAGGAGAAGATATTTTTAAGTAGTCAAATATAGATATATGTGTAGAAATAAAGTATGTATTCTATGTACTGGTTCTGAAATAACTGTTTGAGTACTTTTCAGGAGAGACATTATAAAAAGGAGTGATGCTGTCAGCCACATCCTGTCTCAATGCACCTTTTGGAAGGGATAGTTTTTGGTGATAAAAAAAAGAAAAACCTTTTTTTCCCACCCAATATTGTGCTATATACCTGACGGTTGCTATGTTCCATCTCTCCACTTCAGTGGTTATCTAACAATAGTTTGCATTACATTAAGAACAGTCATCAATTTTGGGATCAAGGGTTTTAAACAAATGCATAGTAATAATTTCAGTTTTATCAGATTTGAAACACTGATTATCCCATTTCCTCCTACTGTGCATCTGTATGTATGATTTTAAATAAAAGAGTAACAAGAGTTTGTCAAAAAATATAGTTATATTTACAAAATATGTTTTAAAATATGGCTTGTTTTGAAAAGTATTTTTCTGATTGTAATCCCAGAACAACCTGCTTCATTTTTTCATAACATTAAATTCAATCTCTGCTCTATTGCCATCTACCGGCTCTCAAGCAACACAAGAAGTCTCTTCTCTGTTATTTTGGCTGCTGACAGACATTTGGGGAAAAAATGTAAAACAGCGCTTGAGTTTCAGCTCGATGCACCACCATACCAAGTGCAGCGTACGCCCACAAGAGAAACCGTGTTAGTTTGACCCGGCTCAACCAGCGCCTGTATAGATCACACACTTCAGCAGGGCTTTTTGTCACTGTTATCTAACAGCTGATTGAAAGCGCCAAAAAGCCCCACTGAAGCGTGTGATATATGCAGATACTGAGGAGATGGGTCAAACTGGCATAGTTCCTCTTCTGGTAAAGTGCAATTTTGGGGTTATTTTCCCCACATCTGTCAGTGCCCTTACAGATCAATTTGAGGTGGGTTTTTTGAGTAATTCAAAAGAAATCTCATAACTGCTGGACTAAAATAAGGATTAGTGTGTTGTATATATTGTATTAGTGACCTCCAAATTCATGTAGGAAAAAAGTAACGTGAATGTTCTTAGCATTTCAAAGGTATCCTATGGCAACTAGTATGAGATTGACTACCTACAGCACTCTGTAAATCAGATCAAACTTCTCTCCAAAGCAGCTGTATGTTTTCAGCTCTGAAATAGAGAGTACCTTTGCTTCCAGGTAAGGCATGAAATCTTCGTTACATGCTATACGTGACATGGCAAATGTGGAACTGTGCCAGTTGGCCCAAAGCTAACATACATCCAATATTAATTAGTAGATTGGGGGAGAAAGTTGGGACAAGCATGAGACTGATAAGAGCACAAAATAGCACATGGAAGGAAGAAAAAAACTTTGATGGAAAGGTGGTTTCTTTAGTTTCCGTTAAAAAAACAAAGCCCGTATTTATTTTACCTCAGTGAGACTGAATTAAAAAAATTATCATATTTGGGCTTGAAAAAAAATTAGCACCTGTAGGTAGCGCCGTTTGAAACCTATACTTGCAGACAGGACAACCCACGGTTTATTGCAACTCACTGATTTCCCACTAAAACTGTCCATTTGTTTCAATGCACAATGTACTCAACTATCCTCTGAAAGGTTTTTATGATTCAAACCTACATACAGCCCACTTAAAAAGTATCAGATAATTTCCAACAGGGGGGGAGAGGAGGTGGAGAGAAAGTCATTTAACACATGGAAATGTTGTTCTATCTTAGAAGTGCTTCAAAGACTATCATGTTTTCCCCATTAGATTTTCTCAGTTTACAGATGAAGTAACTGAGATATTAGTTAAGTGACCCGACCAGGACTACATTACAGTAGCAGTTCCATGATTAGAATTAACCAATTTCTTGGTCCTATTCTTGGGCTATAATCAGTATCTACTAATATTTCAAAAGCAAAAAGACTTAAAGACTACTGAACAACTTATATTGTCACTTTACAGAACTATTTGTAAAACTGAAACACTTAAAAGACAGGAAAACATAAAACTTACCTTGTCCATACATGGAATAAAATACACGTATTATGACTAAGTATAAAGAAATGCGTACTCATTACAAAACAGCCAAAATATATCGTTTGATTTCAGTAGTAGGCTTAGCTTTCATACTTACAAAATCCACATACTTGAGAAAAGATATAAAGGGTATTACAAATGCCTACACAGACAATCTAGTAAATACACACATTTCTTCATCTTCATTAAAAGTCTTAATTCTGATCCCAAATAAATACGATTGTATCTATTTATCTCACTATTAAAAAAACTAAATAATAATCATATTACTGCTACTAAATCATTGTTGAATGAGTGAATAATATTTCCCATTTAAAACAAACCAGTCACAGAGGGGTTTCCTCCAACAAAAAGGCAGAAGCTCAAGTCACTGCAAAATGGGCTCTAGAAGCAGTTTAAATTCTCCAACTCACAAAAATTACAAGGATTGGCAACGCAGATGTTCCATTAGGGATTTCCTTTAAGTCATGTATATAGATTTTCAGTAAACAAAAAAGTAACATGGCTACACTTTTGCTCTAAGAGTAAAGACAATTTAATCTGTCAGACACTGCACTATGCCAATCTACAGATTTACAACCTAGTTAAAGTGGATGTAACTTGCAGTTGTAAACATCTTAATGGAGTCCAAAGCCTTTTGGGGAGGAACACTGGGGGGAAAGGAATAGCCAAAGAGTAGAAATAGGAACTGATGAGTAAAAACTGTCATGGTAAAGTATGTGGATTTAACTCCTGGGCTGAGTTGTTATACAAATCAGTAGCCGAGTCTTACCTTGAACAATATTATTCAAAACCAAAAGAATAAAACTGAATATAGAAAAAGAGATGAAATAATGAGCAGTTAAAAGTCAGTTGATTATTCCTATTAAAAATAAAATGAAAGATACTAGAAATGTACAAAATTAACCCCACTGCACAAAAGGGCCCTGATTCTTAGACCTACTGTAAAGCAAACTCAGGCTACTTGTGGAACTCAAGGCTACAAATTTAGCAGCTCCTGAGGGGCATAGGATCAGAGAGTACAGATTAATATCTACATCAAAACCAAATCAAATTAATAGCTGCATCAAAAGTAAGAATACCATTCTTTTTTTGTGAGCTAGGATTAATTTGTATGAGCTGTCAAGCTTAAACTGGCACATATGCTTCGTGAAAATGTTTTCACTGTAATTATTTTGTTAGAAATAAGATTATCTTTCCTGAAATGAACATTATGCATCTTTGATTTAGTTAGTTTATAAAGTACTTCTCTACCCTGCCTTTCCTGAAATGGCTATACTTGTAGAACCCCAATTATACAGTTATTTATACCCATATAGAGAGTATAGGTTCCTGCCCTCCTTGTACCTTCTGGTAAGTATCCTAGGTACGAAGGACATTTTTAAAGAGATTACTCCCAACTGCATATTTTCTGGCATCTTTTTCTGGAGCACTTAATGCATGGCACTGTTGAAAATGGCATACCAAATCAGATACTTCTTTGCTTTCCGGTTTAATGGAAAAATCTCATGTTGACCTAATAGAGATCATCATAATATTCTACTGATTTTTCCCTCTGAACAACTGCATTTCTTTTAACCTATGACATATCCTATACCTTCAAAAATATTCTTTGAATCTAATTCTGTATCACCTTCCCATTTAAATATCTTAAATGGATTATGTACTTTGAAAAGTTTATACATTTCCAAATAACTAAGTGTCAGAAGTTGTTCTCATCCTTCTCCCCCAACTCCGCATGCCCTTGAGAGAGAGGATTTTTTTTTTTTCTCTACCAGACTGCACTGGTAAATGTATATTAAGAGGGGAGGGAAGTGAGGCGTTTCATACATTTACCTGGTATTTATTAACCTAATTAATACCACTATCATAGGTTTTTTAAAAAGTATATGTATTCAACCAGGCTTCAGGCCCATACCTCCTGAAATGTAAATAAACTGATTGTTTAATATCTAGTGCGTACTGGAATATCAAAAAACCCCTAAACTCCTTTTATTTTAGTTTGACTGTATTCTTTCTAGTATCACTCCATTTTTCCTTTCTCCCCCTGCCTTCTACAACATTTTTCCTCTTCCTGTGTTGCTTGCTTCTTTCTCTTCTCTCTCCAACACTGTCTCTTAAAATTTCTTCCTCCTCTTCCTTAACTCTTCCACCTTTGTATATCACACTTCTGTTTTCTATCTTGTTAAAAAGCCTTCTTTTTCTTCTGTGCCCATGCACACATAGGGACTGCATTCCCTTGCTTAATCTAATATACAAGCATTGGCATTTTGATAGATTCCTAAGAGCCAGACAACTGAACAATCTAGTCAAAAAAAAATCAGATGAGGGAGGGACTCCCACTGTCCAGGGGCTGAAGGAAAGTGGGGAGATACAAGATTAATATATGGATATCACCTCTAGATCTTTTAAAATGAGTTCCTCACCAATATTTCTCTAATAAACTGAAGTATTCCCTCCTCTGCTTCCAAAAAACCCTTGCTCCTGGAAATAACAATAAGCATACTCCTTCCCTCTGTATCCCTCTTGTGTACAAACAGTAAGGGTTCTCTACTTCTCTGGCATTTAGTTCAGTCTCATGGCTGCAATGATTAAAGTATGTCCCCTTTTATACTGTTATTTCAGTCTTTTAAATACCAAAGGGGAGTATTTACACTCCTACAGCTTTCCTCCAGCCTCCAATTATGAAGTCTTGTCGTCTTAATGCAGAACTCCAATGTGTCTCCTTAGTACTCACTGCTTCCTAACTAGCAACAGAATTAAATGGATCTGATTCTTGCCAGCTTCACTGCTGACCATAGGACTCCCTAGTTTGACTTCTGCAAATTAACAAAAGTCCAAACAGGTGGAAAGGAATGAAGACATCTACTTGCAGTCTCAGCAAAATGTGGTGACAATGCAGTGACTTCTATTCAGTTAACAACTGAACATTATTTTTTTCCACCACAAACATTAGGGACTTATTTCCTATTAAAAGCAAGCTTCAGATCCTTAGATCTATTGTACCCACATACTATTGTACCTCCACAGTTAAAACTGGGTGATACTTTCATCTGAAACAGAGCTTAGGTCACTTCATTATCTCTCTTTGAGTAAGTACAGCCATTCTGGCAGAAAATTGGGGGGGGGGTGTTAAGTACTGTACCAGTAAATACATTAAACTGTTTGTAAATCAACATTAACGAAGATGTTAATTAACATAGTACCATTCTCTAACAAAAACAACGAGTTATCTCATACATAAACTACATTGGGTTTATTACAGTTAAACAATTCTATATTTGCTACATTTGTAGTATTTGGTTTGGGGATAAAATTTTACCGAGGTGGTCAACCCACAGCACACATGCCAGAAGTGGCATGGGCAGCCTCTGTAGATGGCATGAGGCAACAGGAAAGGGAGTGCAGGGAGGGAGCAGAAAGCAGTGAAAGGGGCTAGGAATAAGCACCCAGGGTGGGTGCAAGCTTAAGTTATGGAGCTCATGCCAAAAAGATGGGCCCCCACTGAATTATACTATACATAAAATGGTTTACTCTCATTTTGCTGATATAAACTCAAACTAAACTACCATATTTCCTCAAATATAAGATTAGATTAATTATATTCTATATACAGACAATTTATAATTTGATATAGTTTTCCAGGCACAGAATCTAATTATTGGAGGTTTATCCCCCTCCCACTGCTATAGCAAGGAAAATAAATCTGGGGACTTAGATAATTCCCTTTTCCTCTACCCCCGCAACCTATTCCCCACTCCTTACCATTAGACCCTGCTCTCCCTGAACACATGGAAGTGAGGAGCAAATCTGAAAAAAAAATTACCCTGAAATAAACATGGCTGTAGCAATTTGCATATAATACCTATAAACTTAGTTCAACCAGAATGGATGCATTTTACCTTTTTTTAAAATGCTGCAATTTTAAGCACAGGTACTCCACAAACACACTTTTAAGTAGCACCCTGGCACCTATTTATATACAAGGCAAACTATACATATTAGTCCAAAGCCAAAAGGCTCACGGTTGACAATATATAGTTCGTTGGGCTGGGCCCCAGCAGCCGACAGCATTTAAAACCATGATGCCCCCACAGCTTAGCACTGCTCAATGTGTGTGTACTCCAGAAACCCCCCACAAAGGATCCATATGTTAATCAGACCCCCACTCGTGAACTGGAACCAAGTGTTCTTGGCACGAGTCCTGGGATCCTCCAAAAATTTATATACAGATGAGGTGCAAGCCAGGTTGGTTGGCCCACCTCATGGAGGGTGAGGCCACACTAATCATATGGGAGAAGCTAAGACCGGGGGTGACAGAGGGATTCTAGGTTCCCAACACTGCTCAGTATGGGTGGTGTCATTTATAGTCAGGCTCAGTATTGGCTGCATTTAATCAACTTCCTAGTTGGTCTCCATTACTGAGCACATGCTGCTTTTCTTAGCAGTTCAAAGATGCATAATGTATTTAATGCAGTTTCCTTGTATGCAAATGTAAGATGAGGCAGTTTCTTCCCCATGCTAACTGGGGGAAGGAAGGCGTCTTGTTTTGAGTAAATATGGTAATAAATATATTAGTGAAATCTGGCTGAATTTTTAAAACCCATTATCAAGCTGAGAAGGCAAAATAACACCACAGAAAATTTCAAAAACATCTGCTATCTTACCATGAAATCATTTTAGGTATATACTTCAAATGGATTAAAAAATAGTCTGTAAATAATTGTAAGGTAAAATCTGTGCATTGTAAGTGCAATAAGGTGATGTTTTAGAGAGAATTATTTTAATCTAAAGTATTACGGGTAAACTGTTGTGACTTTTTAAGTACATGACCCAAGCCACAGGAGAATGTCACTGTAAACCTTTTGTTCATAAAATGTTATGAATTTAACAGAACTATACATAATCATGATGGCCGTAAGCAATGTAATTAAAATATCTAAACCTGTTTCTGCAAATCACTGGTCTGTCGGTGGACTGTTGCCTCTGGTGCCTCATTAGCTTCAGGTGGACTTCACACTGACAGGCCATAAACTGAAATGTAATCAAACATTTTGTTGTTTGCTTTTCTTTCTTTCAATTTCAACCCTCTATGTCCTCTGCTTGTGAAAGCTTATGCTACAGATCTTTAATTTAGCTGGTCTATGGCCCCTGAGAGACATTAAGTTAAGTACATGATGGAATTTAATCCAGGATCCCAAAAGTCATGCTTCCTGCCATGCCACCCAATTGTGAGATGGAGCATCAGATCCCACTGTGCCACACTGTCGGTGCAGGGGGAGCCCCATCCTATGCTCCCTTTGCACCAGAAAGTAACAAGCCTGGCTTCCTGCACCACCATGGCTGCAAGCCTAAATCAACTGATCAGAGTTCCCAGCTGGGGAAGCACGTAGTGCACCTCCAAACTGGAAGCCCCAATCAGGAGCTCCCAGTCTCTGGATCACACAGAAGTCTTGAAACACTCCAGTGTACTCCAGAGGCTGGCAGCACTGGCCACACATTCAATTAAAGACATGACAGGAACCAGCCACAATGTTAGTACCCATATTTTGTGTAGTAATTTGGTAGCTTATCCCTTATTTTACCACACCGTTAAATCAAATGAACGTGTGGCCAGGTCACTACTTAACCGGTTAATCACGTCTTAAACATAACTTCTGTTAGAGGCATACAAATTGCAAATCTACCCTGCCTTCTGCCAGGCGTTCACAACTATCCAGGCTTCTGTGGAGCTCAGTGGAATGCTGTACAAGCCTGAGTGGGCCCTACAAATGTAACCTTAGATTACAGGACCTAGGCCAAAGTTGTATAGCCATATGTAATAAAAAAAATCAACTCATTCAAATTTTGGTCTTGAGCCCTTTGATATTGTAAAAGAAAAACCTGAACAAACTTTCTCCCCTCCCACAACAAAAAGAGTTTTACATAAAGTAGAAGGACACAAACAGGAGATCTGAAGTGAAGAGAAAGATGACAAAAAGACAGAGAATAAAGGAAAAATGAGAAACGCACTAGAAACAAAGTCTCACAAAGATAATAAAAAATGGAAAGCAAAAATGGAAAGAATGGAAAATGATGGTAAGTAAAACCTATACTAATGCACTATATTAGGAATTGAGAGGACAAAACCAAAAACTAAATAAATGGATGAGAAAATGCAGCAAACTTTTAAAAAACAGCTTAAGTTCCTGTAAAATTTAAAAGCCTCTCTATTGGAAATGAGAGAAAAACTTTATATACCAAGTAGATTTTTTGAAAGTGGAACATGTGAAACAGAACTTATACAAAGGAGAAAAAAAATCTGAATACATAAATGAAACACTAATATTAACCTCTACATCAGCCTGTTACTGTTTATTTGCATGTCTGTGCTGCTGTACAATTTGTTTACAGTATCATGGATTACTCTTGGGGAAGGGCCATCATTTATTATAAGTCCTTACAGCACTTACGAGCTTACCCTGCTGGAGACCTAGAGACATTACCTCTGTAAACATTTAATCATATTCCACAGTCATCCTACTTTTGTAGTATTTAGCTTCCCTCTAGTGTTTTCCAACCTCTTTAACAAACATTCACGCCCAGATTTTGTTTTAATCTGACAGTATTCATAAACAGAAAGAACACAATACAAATGTCACTGCCATGCTTTCCTGGAAAATAAGACTTAAGGGTATTTGTTGGACATATGAACACACTTCAATATATATTTTGGTATTTTGATCTAAGACTGTTGTTAAAATTTGATAACTGAATTCTGAGGTACGTAGCCAGTAAGAAAAAAAGATAATCAATAGGGCAAAGATAATCCCAGATAATATCAAACAGAAGAATAAGGTCCGCCCGTCCCCTCAAAAAGGTGCAACTTGGGTTTATGTTCTAATTTGCAGCAAGAATATTCAAGAAAAACTAGGAATACTAAGATTAGATTGTACTAATGATGAGGCATTCCAGGGTACAAATGGCTATCAAAAAAATAAAACAAATTCTTTAATGAACCAAGAAGTGATATTAAGGATTAGCTCTGGAGAAAACTACTTCAAATCTGTCAAGATGGTATAATAGCTGCCTGGAGTGGTTTGTAAGAAGGAATTAAAGGTAAATAAGTGGAAAAGGAAGCAGTTATCTATAAAGAAGGGTCTAATTCAGGAAGCACTGAAGGGTTGAGAGACATTATATCTTATGCTTTTATAGAGTGCAAAACAGAAGACCAGCCTGTTACATAAAGCCAAACGTATCAGACGCAAAACTAAAAGCCTGCTATAGTGAATGCCAACTATAATGGAAACCCTGGAATTCTTTACATATGACTAAGCAGAACATGTAGTTAATGCATTTTAAAAGAAGTCTTACTTTCTAAAATTCATTTATTTTATAGAATTGACATTCACTGTTCAAGAATTCCAATTTACAAAACAGATAACTTTTCAAACTTGAAACCATGTGAATATGAAAAAATGCAATTCAAAACATCCGATTTGCCTTTGAACGACTGACTTTACAAAAAGTTAGCATAATTGCATCCTTGAACAGCAAAATGGATACGAAGCTCTTAAAAAGGGTGATATCATGGGATACGATTGGAGGACAGACTTTGCTTCTTGAAAATATAAGTTAACCACCAACATTTTTCAAACTATAATAATCAACATTATACATAGGAAGGAAAATAAAATTTAAACAACAGTATTTTGGTATTGTTCTGTAATGCTTTCTATAAAGTGGACCCCATCTTTTCTTACTATGGGAACTGATAAGGTGCTGCAGAAATAGTCGGCATGTCTACACGCACCACTATGGTGCCACTGTTACTGCCCCATCATTCAGTACTTCTTTTTGGAAGTATTAAAAGATGGCGTAGTAACAGTTAGTACTGCACTGTGCAGAGTTACTTTTAGGCACTACGTTGCTGTAGCGACATGCTATAATGGGGGAGCGTGTCACTACGACAATGTAGCTGCAGCATCATGAGTTTTGTATGCAGATGCTACAGGAGGCCAAGCTGCTGCAGCAGCATGTTGCTACGACAATGTAGCATCCTGTGTAGACGTGCCCAGTACCGGGGGGGGGGGGGAGACACGACACACAAAGTCCGGCCCATAGGCCAGATCTGGCCAGCAGCGGACTCCATTTCCCAGCAGCCCCCGCCCATATGGCTGGGGCTGATCTCCATGGCAGCTCCAGCCACAGCTGCACTGTGATAGCGCAAGGCTGTAGTTGCCATGGAGACTGGCTACAGCTGCGCTAGCAGGGCATGCAGCAGGGAAGGGTAGGGGGCTATTCCATTTGTCACCACTGCAAGGAGCCGGGGTAGAGCCATGATGTGCTGCCTGTACCACTGCCCAGAGCATGCAGGCTGCAGACTGTGGCTCTGCCCTGGCCCTGGACCAAACTGCCTCTGCCGCAAGATTTCAGTGGCTCTGGAGCAGCCCCCCACCCTACCGCGCTGTCCTGCCAGCACAGTTGGGGCTAGTCTCAATGGCAACCACAGGGCCTTGTGCTATCACAGCTATCATGTTATTCAGCTGCTGGCTGGATCTCCCATTTTGCCCATCCCTGTGTTAAAGAGTCTGGATCTAGATTGTTACTTCTTATAACCACAAAATATAAGAAGCTTATATCTAGTTTCAAATGTTCCTGACCAGCCTCACTAGCAGGTAACCAAGTTGAACAATTCAAAGAGCAACTGCTTATATATAATATTTAGCATTTGTCTGTATTTTCAGTTGCCCTCAAACTACCCTCTGCAGGAACCTACTATTTGTTTTCATTTGTGCATTCTACCAGGGCTATTCAAGTCATTGTTATTCAGTGTTTACTTCCAAAGTATAGTTTTTTACTACCATAATGTGGATTTGGGAAATGCTTATTCTGAAGCAGCAAAAGCCCAAGGATAAATCTGAAAATCTGGTCCATTTTTATCCTTCTACCCCGATAAACCAAAGTTGAGAACCACTGTCCTTGTATTAACATCATTAGAATTAAAATAGAGCTCCGTATTTAACTAAAAAGGAAATTAAATAAAAATGGAAGCGATGAAGCTTTTGTTTATAGTTCAGGTCATATCATTTGTATACTTGTTTTCATGGACTATATAATATCCTTCAAAATAAAAGTGTGTGTGTACATACACACACACACAAAAACTTAGATTGAGAAAGTGCTGTACCATAATGTCAATAATCACTGTTATACAATGATAATTTGTGCAAACCATAATCTAGTTGGCAGCTTTCTCTAATCAAAACAATTTATTTATATCCAACACTGAAGAGAAATTCATTATAACAAAAATGCAACTCCAATAATCATAATACAGACAAATTTCTGCAGGATTAGAGACAATCAGCTGTGCCTTGTGCCTCATAGCGCCCCAGGGCAGCGATTATCTATGGAAACCACGGCTTCTGTCAAATCTTATTGCAAGCAATAACTATGTTTATCTTCACTTAATATTTGGCATTTTGGTTCTCAGAGAGAAATTTAGACATCCAACTAAATAGCGAGAACATACACAAAAGTCTAAGTAAATTTAACAAAAATTCTCAAATTAGTTGTGGTATAAAACTGTGGTCTATCACTCTTGGACTAATTCTCTCCATTCAACTTCTATTTCATAAAAATAAGTGACTTTCCTTTACAAGGAGTGTTGTCACATTTATCTGTGGCTTGACTATTCTGAGAATACAGATGACCACACCAAAGAAAATCTTTACATTGTTGCACTGAATTTAACACCAAGCCTGAAGCTAATTAGCATGAGAATGATATAGCTAAATCCCTTAGACAATAATTGGGAAATGGATGCTGCAACAACTAGTAGAGTAGTATAATAAGATCATAATTTAATAAAACTGTAGGCACTGCATCTACTAGATAAGCTGGATAAATAAATGTGCCAATTCCAATTGAACATAATCCTTTAATTTAGTCTCTGCTAGTTCTCTAGAGAAAAAAAAAAGTAAGTTTCAAAACAATTTCTTGCTAGAAAACTCACCCTGTTAGACTGTATAAACCATACTGCAGTACCACACTGGATATTAATAGATTAAAGTTTTAAATATTTTGCCGGGGAAAGGCAGAGGGAACAAGGACTGAAGAGTGAAGTATTTCTGAAAGTTATTAAGAAAGGAACGATTAAATAATCTGAATACTTATTGTGATATAACTCTAAAATATATAGATTTTTAACTGTATTTTTTTGGTAAGAAACAAGAGCAGAATTCATGGTTACCATAGTTACACATACTCTTTGTTGTGTTTCAATGCCACATGATCTGATTCAAAGTAATACACGTCAGGCTCTTCCTCATCATCTTCTGCAGTGTGCAGGTTGGCACTCTCTTTGGCAGATGATATATATCCAGGAACGAGCCTAACTTCAGAAGGTGGCTTATTTAGTCCTTCACTCCCAAAACCTCCAGAGTCACCACCTCTGTCTTTTTCACTCTGTTTAATTTCATCAGAGTTTGTGGGAGATCCATTGATATTATTAATACTTGCAGGTACATTCTTTTCAGTGGGACTAAGATTATTTTCCTCCACCTGCCCATTTTCTCTACAAGGAGAGTTATTTTTAGTGGGGCTACAACGGGGAGCAGCCCTTCGTGGTGAAGTTCTCAATGTGTATCTGTGTTCTTGAAGTTCTGACACTGATGTCATTTGAGCTGAAACACAGTCCAGCATTGAAGATGGTGGTTCAGGTTCACCTGAGATTGATGTACTATCATGTTCAGCATTCAGGCTGCTACTGGTGTTTTCAGCACATTGTTCCTTTGAGGCACTGCTATCTCCCACCACATCTACTTCCTCCTCAGAATCCCTTAATAAAGATGACTGGATTTCAGAAAAGGACCCTGTAACTGGTTCATCTGCCTGATTTGCATGTTCCTCAGGCAAGCAGTCATTTATTATTTTATGGTCCTCTAACTTTACCTGTTCTTGAGAATTTGTGCAAGGCACATAATGGTCTACAACACTGTCCTCCTTGCTGCTATTAAGCAACAATGAACAATGGGCAAATGAGTTCCCATTTGCTGCTACTGTTTTTTCCTTAGACGTACAGGAACTAGCATTGTTCTGTTTAGTGCTCCCATCAGACTGACAGTCATCACAGTTTAGAGTACCTGAGTCTCTCTCATCAACTCCATTAACAGCCTGATAGCCCACAATCTCTTCAACTATTGCAGAATTATTAAACCCTTCCGTACAGACATTCACCTTTTTAACTTCCCTTTTGTCACAATCATCCAATAGAAGACATCGACAAGCTCGTTTACTCCCTTGAGAGACTGCATCATTGTCCGATATGGAGCTCTTACGCTCCAATGATTCCTTATCTGTTTTAGTAGACAAGTCTTCTTCTGAACTGTTTGGTGCCTCTGAACGTAAGCAACGTTTTATTTTTTTTAAAACTGGTGATACAGGTTCTGTCTGCCTTTTCTCGCAATTTTCCACAGTTTGTTTTTCAACATTATCCTTCTCTGAAGTCGACAGTCCTCTCTTCCTAGGACTCACCCACAATTCCCGAGCACTTGGCTGTTTCAAGTCAGTAGTTCTTCCACCATTATTTCCCTTCTGAGTTTGCACAGGATCTGGTCTCTTCTTTGGTGATCTTGATCGTACTTGAGGATGGGGAGAAACTTCCTCTGGATGAGCAATACTACGGTTTCTTAAGGTGCGACCACAAAAGTTTTCATCCAAACCATTTAAACCCACTGTTGATCTTGTAACACGAGTAGATCGAGAAGCAGCCATACTATGGCAAGTCCCTAAAGTATGTTCATCATGATCCACATTGGGAAACCTTCAAAAAAATGTAAACAAAACAATGAGAAAAAAGTAACATTCAAAAACATTTGCACCCAAATAATTATGCTATCATTTTGGAGGATATATCATATACTATAACTAAGGTATATGTATTTAAGAACTACATGAACGTTTCTTCTCTCGGTATCAACAAATAAGTAGGAAAAATGTATATCTATACCACAAAAGGATAGGTTACTTACTATTTCTGTTTATTCTGCCTTTAGTGCAGGTATCTGAGCATCACTGAAACTTGAATATCATAACCTAAACACTCCAGTTCTAAAATGCACTATTTTTGCCATGGTACACACAACATATAAAATCATGATTATTGAACCTTTATTATTAACTGAAAAATATCAAATCTTAACTTTGAGGTTCCACAGTCTCCTTTAACAACATAAAAGACTGCATGTTAAGATGAAAAAATATTAAAACAGATCTTACTGAACCTGTAGTTTGAATGCATCAAAACAAGTCCCTGAAGAATAATATTTTTCATCTGTATTTCTAATTTTAGATATTACACTTGTCAAATAATAACTACTATTAATGGTACAAATACGCCTTAGTTAAAATCTTAGATTCACATTTTATTTTAACCTATTTCTATCGTGATGGACTGTATCGTTTCCTACCACAAACTTTAGAAAAATTAAAACTTAGATGCAGAGTTCAAACCCCTATTGTTTGTTTCTCCCAAACACTAGTTTTGTCTGACTCATCAATAATATTTTATTCTGTGGAAACTGGATCCCAGATTTATTCTTCTTGCATTCTTCATTCTTTAAAAATCAAGCATGCAACACTGTACATCATCATTGGGCTCTCTCCAAAATATTGAGGATGATGATTAAAAAAGAATTTTTAAACTGCATATTTTTTCTATTCTACTTGTAAGAATTCTTGCACATTGCTTTAAGAGGCTTGTTTGTTTGTTTTGTTTTAAAAAGTAGTAACAGCAGCAGTCGTCAAACTATAGTATTATTAATAAGTCAGGAATTAAAAAATGGAAGGGAAATTATTTCAGCAAATTTCTTCATCACCAGGGAAAATTATAGCGTCATTCCTCAGAAAGTTAATATTTATGCATAAAGTAGGTCAAGTTCCTTATCAGGAAACACTGGAGTGCACACATTCAGAACAAGCCAAGCAAGACCAATATTCTTCAGGAATATAATGCTGCCTGACACTTAATGAGAACAACTTACCATATACTGCGTGCTTAAATGTGCTTAAGCCTAAAAACTGCTAGTTATACTAAGTGCAAGATTACACAGGCAATATTTTAGATTTTTTTTAAATAAAAAAATAAACATCAAACAAATGAAAAACACATTGTTACTTAGTAGGGTCAGTAAAAAGCAAGGAAAGAGTCTGAAAGGCACTATTTGCAAGCATGAGACCCAGGCTAGCAGATTCTGAATGTTCATCTATAACTGGAAAGTGATTACTGACCTTCTTAATGGTTGTAAATCAAGTAGTCTTAACTGCTGGGCAATATTAGGTTAACACTGCTAGACATCCGAGCAATTTTTAGGAATTTTACAGAAAATAAAACACCTGGCAATCTAATTTCTCTAAACAGATACATGTACCAATAGCTACTTGGCCATAAGCCAAGGCCTCCTGCACATGCACCCTAAACTATGTGGTGTGATTTTTTTTAAGTTATGATCCATTGCAACAAGCAACTATTAAGAAATGTTAATGGATTATAAAGATATCTGCGCAAGTTCACAACCCTTAGTTTGGGAGAGAGGATGATAGGCAGTGGGTCTTGTAAGGGGCAGGACAGGCTTGCAGGGGATAGCAACAGTTTCCACAGTGTTAAACCAGTGATTCTCAACCCAAGTGCCACAACATACCGCTCAATACCAGAGCTATTAAATGAACAAGCACATACACGACTCATAAAATAAACTCAGAAATGTCACGTAAGTATCTATAATTTCTGAACATGCTGCTATGGTCTTTCTGAGTTCTTTACACAGAAGAATTGCTCTACTATTTTTCCATAGCTAAAAGCTATCACTTCCAAGGGGTGCCTCGAGCCAGAGGAGGTTGCAAAACGTGGTTCTCAATGCTCCCTCACACATAACACCTTTGCCACCTCTGAACCTCATGTTTCTGTGCTCCCCAAATCTTCAGCTGGCTACACAATTTATTTGGAACTCCTAAAGGCAAACAATCAAAATGAAAAGATGGAAATTTCAGAGCAAAAAAATAGTTTGTCATAATCTATACAATAAACAAACAGGTTTAAGTAACAGCTTAGCAAAAAGCTAAAGTCTGTGGCACATAGAAGGGTACTTAATTATGTCTGATATAGTGCCCTGGCTGTAGCAAAAGAAATCCAAACTTAAACACATATAAGCAGTCATTTAGTACCAAATCAATAACACAATGCAAGTCAAAAGTGGAAGCCTGTCATTTCTTCTCTCAACTTTATTGTCTTTTTTTTCTGACAAAGTCTTATATGTAAGCTTGAAAATACCATTTCCAACTGTAGGAATCCTAAATGCAACAGAAAAGATGTGATCCAGTTGAACACATAAAAGAAAAAAGGTTTTTGACTCCTAAAAAATATTAATGTAGTAGGAGCCACTGAAAGTGAAAAGTTGATTTGTAATTCCTCAAGAGTTTTGTTTCTTCTGCAAATATTAAAGAACCATAGCTACCACAATTTTGATTTGGCTAAAACTGAATAGAACTTCCTAATGCAAGTATTAGCAATATATACCGTATTTCACAGTGTATAAGTCGCGTTTTGAAGCCCAATTTTTAACTCTTAAAAATGTTAAAGTTCTTTTAACAGTGCTTTTTCAGAAACTTCTTTGAATCTTCGTCTTCCCTAGGAACAGCACCGGGCTCGGTGCTCGGCTGACACACCCCCATCCCCTATGAGCAGTGCTGCCTGGGACATTCCAGCCCAGTGCAGAGCCCAGCACCGCTAGCAGCAGACAGGGTGCTCAGGCTTGGTGCTCAGCTAGTGTGGCCCAAGAAGCACCACTCGCAGGGGATGGGGCCATGCCAGCGGAGCCTGTCTCCTGTGACTGGCACTGCAGCATGTGTCCACCCCCCAGGTGCCCGGCCCACAGTGAGGTTGCACAGGGGCTGGTATAAATTGGCCCCATATTTCTGATCGAAAAAGTTAGGTAGACTTATACACTGGATCTACTAAATTCCTGACTTTTTGGGTCAGAAAAATGGGGTCGAGTTGTACACCATGTCAACCTATACACTATGAAATATGGAACTACAGCAACACTGCTGAACTTAGTAAACATCAGCTTGCCCATTAACACATAACAAGTTCATTGCTTTACACCCTTCCTCATCTCTCTCTCTCTCAGGTACAAGACCCACCCCCGTACTGTTTCCTGTAGTCACCTCTTGGTTGTGTTTAGCAAAAGGGTTTTTTTTCTGATTCTAAGAGTTAGCTGATACTCATTGCAAGCAGATGAAAAATAAAGCAGACACAATAAAGCGGAAATGAGATAAAGTCAAGCCATGAAAGTAAGGCAGGTGAACCAATGGGTCCAAAGACAGAATGGCTGAAAAAACTTTTTCAAGTAAGCTGGGGGAATGTCTATAAAGACTGCTAAATAGCTTTACTGCCCTGTTGTGAGTGAATCTAAGCAAGGCTGTGGTGCACGAAATCACATAGCCGCAGTAAATCCTGAGAGAAGATGGGAACTACATAGCAACGTTAGCCAATTTCCAAATGCGTATAATATATATAGCACCAAAAGTATGTACTGCCGTTTGTACAGAAAGAAGACAAAGTATCTGTACCACAAGGCTTACAATCTAAAGTCACTGATAATTAAGTTCCACTTAAGTAAAACTACAAAGCAAAGATATGCAAAGGAGGACTGCTTGGACTCAATGACTACCTAGAGGCAGGATACAGACAAAAAACAGATGCCACTTGGGTATCCAACTGTGCAAGAACAAAATGCCACCAATAATGGATTAAGGCACCCTGATTAGCACCTGTCTCCTCTTGCTTCACAGCAACTTAATTGTGTACGTATAACCACAACTCAAAACAATGCTCAAAAGGAAAAGCAGTTACTATGTGCTACAAATAAACTCCCCCAAAACTGAGTCATATTCCTGACCCACACTAATGCTATTGCTCCAAGTTGTTCCTGCCTCCTCAGCTCAGTGTCTGAACCAGCATGTAGCTTTTATTACTGATGGTCTTGATAAAATCTTTCAGCCTCGCTACCTCACAGTTCGTCCTATTAAAAAGAAAAATGCAGGAGTAGGTGGCAAGAAACTTACTGAAGTCTCTACAAGGAAAACAAAGATTGATAACAGACACAGAAAAATAAGGCAAAATAGAGAGCAGAACAATTAAGGAACTGGTAGGTGGCAGGAAAAGGAGTTACAGTAATCCAACACAACACCCTCCATAGACACACACATTGAGACAGTAGCATAACTAAGGTGACCAGGGCAGCAGTGGAGATAAGAGCTGTCACTGCTGCCAGCTGGCCATGCTGCCCCCACTGGCAACCCGGAGCCACTCTGTACCACTGCTGCCACTATAACTCTTCATATACCCGCTGTATCTTCTTTTTACACAGAAGCTCAACACCTTGTAGAGGAGGTAATGTGCCTATATAACTCAAACTCATGCTCCATGGTAAAGAAAAGATAAAAGCTCCAATGAAATTTATTTCCTTTAACAAAGCAAAATAATCCAATTATATCCAAAATAAGCAACCGGGGGGGGGGGGGGGGATGCATTTAGAAGCAGCATAGTTACTTCAGATTGGTAAGTGCTTTCTTCTTCTAGTATTGCATCTGGGACTCTACTCTGACTAATAAAGGAGGATCTTCACTTGAACAATGACAAGGCGGCCTTATATATCTCAACGACAGGCAGCTAAGCCAGCCTTAGGTCTGTTTGGACTCAATTTCTGTTAAATTCATCTCATGCGAATATGTACTGTCTGATCTACTTAGATAAAATATGGGTAAAAGTTGACTAACTTTCAATATAATACTTGCTTGCTGCAATAAAAAATATCTAGCTAACTTATAAAATAACTGCTTCTTAAAATGAACCAAACTAAGTGTCCTGTTTGCAGCAAAATAACAGGGGTGCACCAATGAAGAATTTCTGGGCCGATACCAATAGCCGATGATTAACGAGCCATATTGGCCAATAACAATCTGATTGCCAATATACAGCACAGCAGATTGGGGAGCAGTACCTGGGTGGTAAGTCTGTTGAGGGGGGAAAGGGAGGAAGGAGGGGACGATCAAGTCCCCTGCGGTGAGGGAGGGAGTGGGGCTGGGTGTGGGACAGAACTGTGAGTGGCTTGTCCAGGGGGCAGCTCGTGCTGCTGCACACACAACTGGATGAGCCATGGGAGGGCACATGCCCCCTGGATCTGTGTGTGGGGGGCTGCCACTACAGGCTGATGGCAGTGCCAGGTTCTTCCCGGCAGCGGGGTGGGCTCAGGTTGCGCTTGGGGTGGCAGTGGCAGTGCTGGGAAGGGGAAGTACTACCCCATAGCACCCCTACCACCCTTCCTGTGTGCAGCCCCAGCCCAGCCCCCATACCAGGAAGAGCTCGGTGTCACCCCAGGCCCATAGCATGCAGCACGAGCAGCGC
>NW_017728907.1:42761275-42770344 GCF_001723895.1 Crocodylus porosus | reverse complement strand
ACTTATCAGCCAAACGCTGCTCTCCAAGCTGCCAGGCTGGCCATGTGCATGCTGCAGCTGCGCATGCATGTAGCATTTATCGGTGCCATTATCGGACACATAAGCCCAAAAAAGCCAATTGCTGATAATGTCAATTTTCCTTTTTATCAGTGCACCTCTGCATTATAATGCAGTTTTCCTGGTGATAAACAGTGCTTGAAGCAAAAAATGGTGAATTTATGTTTGGCTGAGAAAGAAATCAGAGACCAACACTGGCAAAACAGCTATTGGTACCCGAATCTTAGCCTCTCAAAGCTGATGTAGGCTTCAAAAGAAAACAATAAAACAAAGTTTGACAGTATGTCAAATACTGAAAAGTACCACAGTCAAAGACCAAAACACAAGCAAATCCAAAACAGAACAATCCTCTCCTCCCTCCTGTTCTACCCCCACCCCTCAACAATTTATTTATTTATTTAAATAATCTGGGTGCTATAGAATGAAAGAACACAACTGAGTTCTGTGCTGATCACAATCAGCTGTTATGGCACTAAGAGTCCAGTTACTCTGAGAAGCACAGTCCAGAAAACAGGAAAGTAAACACCGTAGATAAATACCTGCATGGAAAACAACTTTATACTGCAGAGATTTCTAGCAACTGTTTCCAGCTCTTCACCAGATACTTCTGTACTTCAACAGAATATTTACAGTCTAATTCGGTCAACCAGTTGGCATTTATATTAGTGGACCCAGGGGACTTTGGACTGGGACATATAATTTGGCCCATCTCCCAGTACTAGTAAACTATTACATAAGAAGAGGAGCCTGAGCAATTTGCTAGAGTTCCAGAAGGTTAAAAAACCACAATGATCATTCATGAAAGGAAAAATCTGCTTTCTTTATACCTTCGAAAATCTTTCATCCTATATAAAGTTTCCCACTAGACTTGTAATGACATCAACAGAGTCCACACTAGAGGAATAACATGCAAGATAAATCAGGCAAAACAGTCTGAGAAACTAACTGGTACAGAAACAGTTTTGAACACAGTCTAAGATTTGTGGAAGATCTGGACTCTTGATCACCACTAACTGTGACCTGGTGAAAGCAGACCTTTTGATCTTAAGTTTTAGTCTCAATACCAGAACCTCTGACAAGAGGCCACGAGGCAGGCAGTGTTGAGAGACAGCAAAACAAACTGCCCCTAAAGTACAGCATTTGGAGGAAACTTTTAGGGCTGTGGAAAATCTGCCACAAACCAATAATATTTTGAATGAGCAGAAAGTTCCACAATCTGGAAAGCAAATCCATTAGTCAAGAACTGAAAATCATTTCTGTGGGCACGAGAAAGAAAGTATGAAAGTTATCACACACACTTTTAATGCTAAGTGTAAAAGCAACTACGATTCATCATTGAATGCAATGCTCAGATCTCTCTTTCAAGTAGCAGAACATAAAATGCCAAATCAAAATGGCAACAGTACTATTTAGTGAATGAGATAGAACAGGAAGAGCACCAAGATGTTCCAAAAATTACCTTGAAAGTTTCTTCATTTACGTTATACTTAATTGATATAGTATTTAGCAAAGCCAAAATTAATGCCTTAAAAGCTGACCCCCCTCACCTCCAAGATCTCAAAACCCAAACAACTTCAGTAGAAACAGAAGATCAATAATGCTGTATACTTAAGTATGTAAACATGGATTTTAGGGCTCAACTTTAGGCGTATAGTTCATCTTGTAAAGATGAGTTATCCAGGCCATCAGGCTACTCATGGGCTGGTCCACCCACCTCTACAGACTAGATTTGGCCCATGACCCTCAATGCTGCAGCTGCCAGAGCCTGTACAGCAGAAGCATTCATCTTCACAGCTGCTGGAGCTGCTGTTTCAGTACAACTCCAGGACCCTGGGAGTTAATGCCACTTGTCACCCCCTGTTACTCACTGCTGAAATCAGGGCCTTCAGCTGCCCATGGTTACAAAGGCTGGCACCAGGAGGAAGTCAGGTGGGGTAGTAGTCAAGCAGCAGCTTTAGCTTCCTGGGTTCCAGAGTCACGCTGAAACTATGGCTACAGCAGCCACAGGGATCAATGTTGCTGCTGGCACTTACTCACACATATCTAGCCTGCAGGAAGCTCTGCAGTCTACAGTCAGCCTAAGAGGCCAAATGAGTCTGAAACCCTTGTTTTAGGATTTATGTAATGTTGCTTGTTTTTATATTTTTTGTTCGTTTTTTTATAAAGTTGAACTACTTAAATCTTGTGAAACTTTAACATCTCTACTCATGTGTCAGCATCACAGTTTGAAGACTGACCCTGGGCTACCATCCCCATCACCACCATAAGCTCTATGTTAACTGACTACAGGAGACTGCTATTAATTTGGGGGACAGGATGAAGAATGCAGCCCAGCACAGCCTTCTCATGACCCCCAGCCCCAGGTAACAAGGGAGTTCCTGCTGTATACGGTGCGCTGAAAGTGGTGCCATTCCCAACCAGAGAACTGTGGTACCCTGGCATGCTTTGAAATGCTTTCAACGGTGCAGCGGGGTGCTACACAATGTTACCACTGTTTCGTGTGCAAACATGATTCACAAAATAAACCTAGAGATTTCAAATAGGAATTAGTATGTTTAAAACATTCTGACCAGCTGTGGTCTCTCAGAGTTTTTTGCAACAGAGAAGTTGCTCTATTATTTTCTGTGGGAAAAATAAAACAAGCAGTAAAAACTAAAAGCTGGCATTTTCCAAAGGTTACCTGAAGCCTAAAGAGGAGTACCTCAAGTCTAAAAGGTTGAGAATCACTAGAACATGCAATAGCAGGAAGGGGAGAAGATGGGCTGCTATGCGCCAGATCAAAACTGAGAAAAAGCAGCTTCTCCCCTCCCCTTGCTAACAAGAAGGCTCCAGACTGCCCCATCCTTTCTGGGAGGGTTTGGGAAGAGCTGTTCTCAGACTGTCCCTCCAGGATAAGCAGATCAATGGGGCCTAGACACCAAGATTAGCTCCCTCCCCAACTGTGCCAACAGCTTCCAGGTGTTCCTATTACAATACATGCAACTACTGCTTTGGCAAAATATCAGCTCTCCCTTGGAATATCTGCGTGTTTAGCTCTTACTTGGCAGTCTGCCAAAAAGTGCTGATGAATGCAATTGACAAGTAATAGGTACTGCAATATTTTGCAGTGTCTAAGCAAAATCTTAACAGAATTTCACGGGCCAAAGAAAAGACTCTGCTGGGGAAACTGATGAAACCTGGTGTGATTTCATAAGACCTTTCCACTGAAAAATGAAAGGAGTCTAAGAGACACCTGTGTAAATCTCTTAGTATGCAAGAGAAGGGGGGAAAAAAAAATCAGGTGAAGACTACACAGCAATGAATAAAGGAAAGGCAAATGGGCAAAAGGACAAGGACAAAGAAAGTTCACGCTGATGAGGAACAGTCAAGTTCTTGACTGAGTACATGACAAAACTGTGCCTAATCCAGCTATGGTATACAGTACAATTAGTAGGAAACAATAAAATATTTGCAAACAAACATCAGAAACCTAGGAACTTAAATTACTGGTGGAAGATATGAAGATGGACACAACTGGACTCGGAGCTGAAACTGGATAAACAAAGACAGCTCTCTACATCATTAGGGAGGTCAGCTTCTGAGCTACAAACTACAAAACAAATGCTACTAACAATAGCAGGGCCTGGATAATCCTGAATGTGATTGCTAACCAAGGCTAACAAGAAGCAATACTATTTTTGGCGTGGTTTGGTAAGTTGCAAAGTGACTAGTCACAAAATATGATGTTGAATAAAATGACCCCAGACAAAGAAAGTGAAAATGGTAGAAAATATAACACTGGTATACAAAGGTCATGGGAAACTAACTTAAGAGTCTTCTTTGATACCTGATTTTCTAGTGAAAGGAAATGTTGATGTTCCTTATCCAGACTTCAATAAAGCCTTTTGTTACATAGATAAGAAACTATTAGTTAAGATGGAGAATGTAGGCTCAGTAGAGAAACTGGCTCAAAGAGAGATGCCAATGGGCAGTGAAGGCTCTGGGAAGTGTTGTAGTATCAAGCTGGATAGTAATAAAGTTTCTTTGGGACCAGTCCAGGCAACAACCTTGTTTAATATTTTCATTAATGATCCTGACACAAATAACAGGAGTGTGCTCAGGACACGAAACTGGAAGGCATCATCAATAAGAGAAGCAAGTTATTACAATGACCTTGAGGACTGGCATAACAGAAACAGGATACAATTCAACAGTTCACTATGTATTGTTGGGGACTAACAACACATACTGCAGCTATCAGCTGGGAAAACATCAGTTGGAAACGACTAACCAAAAAGGACCACGGTATGCTACTCAATCACTGGATAACAATGAGTCGAGTCACCAATATGATGTAACCATGAATAAGTTAAATACAACCCTAACCCCATCCATTATGCGAAGTTTTTCCAGTAGAGCCAGGAAAGTGTTAGTAGTACAATAAATATGCCAAGTAGCATCTCCCTCATCTGGAAAATTATGTACAATTCTGTCCTATGAGAAGAGACAGGAAGATTTGGCTATTTTAGCTTAACAAAACAAAGACAGGGAGGGAGTATGACAGCTGTCTATAAACAGACTAGAAAGGGTAGACAGCAGGGAGAGAAAATAACTATTTAAGCTAAAAGACAATACTGACACAAAAATAAACGGGATAAACTATGAATAAATTTAAGACTGAAAAGTTTCCTAGCTACCATATTTGTTCACATATACCAAACCCCTGAATACAACATGCACCCTGTTTTTCGAAGGCTCTAAGAAGGGGGAAAAAAAAATTTCATCTTGGAATATGGGTAAGTTCCTGAGGTCTGGGGTCTTTGTGTCTGTGGCCAAATGCTGGGTCTGACCCTCTGCACCAGCCCAATCTAGTGCAGAGAGGATGGAGCTCCATGGCACACCAGGGCTGGGACTGTACAGCAGGGCTAAATCCAGTATGCCAGGGCTTGGACCACAAAGCAAGTTCAGATGCAGACTGGCCCACGTGCTGGCCTGATCCGGCACACGGTGCCAAGTCAGTTGGCTGGGAGGCTCCCCAGGGGTCTAAAGATGTGTCAATAGGGGAGCAGTGGAAGCACTAATTGCCATGCATAGCAATTAACACAGCCACCTCTTCCCTGCTGCTGAATCTCTGGACATTTCATATATGTATGAAAATACAGTATTAGAGCAAATCAGGTTTATTGCTCCTAATAAAAATATCAGAAAGCTGTTCTAGAACCTAACTGATTTTAAAATGGAGCCCACTAAGTTTATCAAAGACATAATATAATGTGCCTAAAATAGCAGGAGCTGCGACTCATGACCCAAGAGGTTGCTGTCAGTCCTGCCTCTATGCTCACTAGCCTGGAACTTGTACTCTATGTTGAATACCTATGTCCCACTGTAGGAGTGCTCAACCCCCGGCCCATGGGCCAGATCCAGGCCACAGCACCATGGCATTCAACCCATGAGGCTCCCCACAGCTCCAAAAATTTGGCACTGCTCTCCTTCTGCCAATTTTCCATACACTTGCAGGGCTCTGATCCCAGCATGCAGGGCTGAGCAGGTGCAATGCCAAGCCCCAGGACCCAGTCCTGGTGCGGGGAGTCAGGAGGGGCTGGTGCCAGGTCCCCAGGGCCCAATCCCAGTGTGAGGAGGTGGTGCCAAGCCCTCAGAGCCCCATCCTGCTGGGCAGGGGCCAGAGGAGGTGGTGCCAGGTCCCAAGAAGATGTGGGACTCATTCCAGCCCAGGGAACAACCCTAAGCCATTCATCTGGCCCACAGGACGAAAAGGTTGAGCACCACTGCCCTACTGCAGACAGAAGTAGAGTGAGAGCTTCTCAAAGAAGAAAGGTTTCAATACTCCTTTTTTATTAGAAAAAGTTGAACAATGTAAGTTACCACCTGCTCCTCCTGCGACAATCATTTACAACTAAACTCAAATGTAATTCACACTGGCAATGCTTTTTGAATAAGGAGTCTTATTTAATTTTACTTGGGTAATGTTACTACATCAGGACTGGGAACTGGTATTTCAAACTAAGTCCCAGTTCCAAATTCAAGTTTTGCAAACATTTTACCAAGTATTAGTTGCCAAACTCAACGGATATTAATGACGAGCGATGCCTCTGATACAATACTGTAACTCTCTATTATTGTATAACTTTTTAAAAATAAGCAAAAACAAAATCTTAAACTGCAGTGCTGAAATCCATTACTTTTAGTAAAAAAAAAAAAAAAGAAAAGTAAGATTTTTCCTACCATTTCCAAAGTGAAGGAAATATAAACTTCTGATGTTTGGTCTAGTAGATGCCCATGGTGCCACCGTAATGCTATCAGTCACCATTGCTGAAAGCCATGATGCAATTCAGATGACTTTTTAATTAGTTTATGCCAACACATTAGCAAGACTGGATACCTGTCAAGAAAAAGACAACAGGGTCAATAAAATATTTGAATAACCTTAAGTTTATTTATATGGCTAGTAAGAATTTCAGAAAGTGTATTTATCTATGTAGCACTGGGACAGTGAAAGTTTCTCAAACAAGTTCTAACCAGTTTTATGAGCATCATAGAAAACAGCAACATACGAACTAATCAAGAATGTAAAGTACCAAAACCAAAAAGATAAATGTGCTCAAGTAAGACATTTTTTAAATATTAAAATGTCTATCTAGCTTAGTTATTAGGTAACTAAGTACATCTGATTCAATAATTAATGAACAATAAATACAACTTAGAACTACACTAAAGATTTGAGAGAGGGTTTGTAGGGTTCACAGTACAGATTTCCTGTCCAAAGAGGCTTAAAACACAAGGAGGGGAGGAGGAAAGCACAAGATAGCTGACTGAAAGCTATGATAGATACAACTATGAAATACAAAGGCTGTTATATTTCAACTACTGAATTCTCAATTAACCAAGCAACCAACAGGTCATTAATTCTTAAGAAATAAAACAAAAATTGCTTTCATCATTATTTAAATTGTGGATCTCCATCTAGGATTTTAATTTGTCCTGATATTTTAGTTAAACTGTTGGAACTGCAATATATTGCAGAGAAGCCTTGAAATTAATGAGCATAGACCCTTCCTTGGCCAAAACGTTAGACACCGACAAACGACAATATTAAAAAAGACAAAGACAGGTTGCAGAAATGTCTGTATGCCCCCATTTATTTTACTTCCATTTAGCTATCCCACACGTTCATAAGAACTCGACCAACCAACCATATTTTAGGAGCATGGCAAGCATAGCAGCCTTCCTTGTAGCAATTCTCCAAGGAGAGCTGTTTAAACTTCTCAGATGATGCTGTGTTTGTCTTTTAATGCTGCTTTTCATCAAGATCCTCATTCTTACTTGTACATACTACTCATTACATATTGTAACAAACAGCACTACGGAAACTAACCCACTTGCAGAATTGCAGACTCAATACTGAGATTATGAAGTGGTCTCTGAGGCAGATGGTGCTTTTAGTGGTTTTTACTTATTCACAAAAAACAAACTGGCAGAAAAGGGAGGAAAAAATAACAACTCTACTCCCCCCCCCACCCCCAATGACAGTTAAGCATCCAAGCAGTTCTCATTAACTGTTAACTGTCCGCCCCACTCTCCCTTGCTCGTGCTTCCTTGGAAAGAGGGAGGTGACGGAGAGAGGGAAGGATGGTTGAGCATTGTGGGATACTGGGAAACCAAGAGATCTCCTTGTCCTGTTACAGTGCATCGTACTACAACAGAATGATGTACTACAGTGAAGTTCCCGCTTCTTCCAGGAACATTTCTGTAGCAACAGGGAGCATGTATATCTGTCCATTCAACTTCTATAATGCTACAAAGGCATTCCTTAGTGTTTGTGCCCTTTTTTAAAACTTGGAAAAAAACCCAAAAAAACTGGCCAAAACTTCAAGTGTGCCAACTTCAACACAATTTGCTGGGAAAAAATTTTTCTCTCTGGGCCCAGGGGCATCCCTAGGAGGGGCAAATCAGGGCGACTGTCTCAGGCACCGCAGAGCTGGGTGGAGTAGCCATGGTGACTTTGCACCGCTGCCGCTGGCTTTGCATTCAGCTGCTCGCTACCCCCCACCTTCCCCCAACTGCTGAACTACCGCTGCCAGGAGCTTCTTTGGGTCCGGGACACATGAGACAGGAACAGGGGTGGGGGCCCCGCACCCTGCTTCAGTTGGCTCTGTCTGGGCCTTTATTGTATTTGGGTTAAATATGAAAGCAAATTGTCACAGGAAATTTTAAAATAATCTTTAATATTTTGAGCCTGTTAGTGATCTCATCCTGATGACAGTCAAAAATGCCTCCCCTGACACTGGGAGTTGCACATTGGTAACATAAGGAAACGCAAGAGCAGAATTAGATTTATATCGAGTGATAAAGGAAAGGCAAGTGACATTACATAACTAGCACAACTTCTTATTTCTCAATGAAACTATCTGTTCTATGAATAAACAAATCAAATTATATTTAAATTATTTAGTAAGGGTCTTAAATTTAACTAGCTAACCAGCACAAAACTGTGCAGCAACATTAACTGATAACAAATGCAAAGAAGTGGCAGGTGACAGAAGGGTTAACACAGTGTTAGGAGGGAGCAGGACAAGTTGTCCTGCACAGCATCTAAAGTGCATCAGAGCAAGATCCACTGCAGTAAAAGGTGGACACCGTCAAGAGCTCCTAAATGTCTACAGGCCAGGGACAGGCAAAATATGAGGCCTGCAGGCTGCCAGGGCCATTCTATCCAATCCACAGGGCCCATAAAAAATTAATTTTCTAAACTTTTATCTGCTCCTGGCTGCCTGTCAAAGATGACAGAAGCCTGGGGCAGTAGGACCCAAGGGAAGCTGGCAGGACTCAGGAGCAAGGCCAAACCTGCCCTGCCTCTCCTACGCCCCCCCCAACCAGAAGCCTCTATATGCCATGGCGTGTGTGTGCACGTGCATCCATGCAATGAGGGAGGGAGTGTGTGTGTTCGTAGGCAAGTCCCACATGCATACCTCATACACTTGCACCTACAACCCCCTGCACACTGCTATACATGCA
>NW_017728907.1:42751594-42761175 GCF_001723895.1 Crocodylus porosus | reverse complement strand
CACCTAAGCGTAAGTCAAATAAATTTCCACCTTGTTTAAGAAACCGCTACGCTTCCCGTGCCTCAGTTCTCCATAGCCAATAGAACCCGGCCTGTTACCATGTCTAATTGCCACCCCGGCCCACCGTGACTCTGGGGTCTGGTTCCCCACCCCGGGACACCCTAATCAATTACTGTCCCCTTCCCTAAAAATCTATGAATGTCACATGAACAAGCTATCTGCATGTGTTTAAGAGGCACAGAAATTTATATGGTATCTCTCCAAAAAAAGAAATCCAAGATGCAGATATATTGGTTAAATTTGCTGTACACAGGGCTGTGCAACTGATAAAAAGGCCCCATCTTCAAAACACAAATTGTTAGCTTTTGGGAGAGGACAGGAGGGTGGGGAGGAAGAGGTGGGTTAGCCTTTTCATACCAAGCGCTTTGCTATTTTATTTCATCCTGAATCAGGAAAATCAAATCAAAATTTGAAATGTTTTTCATGAAAATAAAATTCTAAAAAAGCTTTAGTGTTAAAAGCTTTGAAATGAACAATAGATCATGTGCAGGTGGGCCTGTGACCAGCAATGTATCTGGGAACCACTCTACTCTCTGCAGTAAATGGGCGAGACAGCAGATGCAAGCCAAGTCTAGATGTTATGAGATAAGAGCAGGTGACTGCATCTTGAGAATGTTTCCCTGCCAATTCTAGGAAGAAAAAGGAATGGTGACTACTGAAGCCATTGCTATGATTCTGAGCCAGGAAAAGCAACCTTTTTTATACCAGCACCCATTTGTAAACATTGATGACCAGTCCTGACCCACTGCCCACCCTCTCCAGGCCCCTGTGGGGCAGGACAGCACCTTGCAGGCTGGAACTCTGCCAGCCTGCAAGGGAAAAGCCACAGTTTCCCACATTTTTAAAGGAGAACCCATTTTAAAAGTTTGTTTACAAACCTTTCATATATTCTTGCAACCCACTTTTGGGTTGTGACCCACAGGTTGAGAAACGCTGGGCTAGAGGACAGAGAAGAAGGAAAAGAGGGACACATTTCTCAACTATTATTTTTTCCTCAGTCTTACTTGTGTCTTTCTTGCTACCTGGGGTCTGAGATCTGTAACTAGGCAGCCGCAGCCTCGCTCAAAGCTACCTCCCTTGCATGTGAGCCCATCAAAACATAACCACCTGTGCTTTGAAATTCCAGCAGGAATTTCAACTCTGGTAGGATCTTTCAAACCAGAAAGATCAGAAGAATAGCACAAATATAAAAATCAGTCCACTAGCCCTCGAGGTAGAAAGTCAGGAGAGGCCAAAAACTTATCCTTTTGAAAAAAGAGTTATGCTAGAGAAATAAGTTATTCGCCCAGGAAAAAAAACCTGCATCATTTCTACAACTTTGTTGACCAGGTTACAGTTACAGAACAGATAATCTAAAATTTTCCCAGTACTTGCTCCTCAGTATCCCAACAATCAACTCATAAAATACACTTCCCATATCTACACTGCGACTCATATACTGAAATGACAGCCACAAAAAGAGAAATTATGAATCAATCTAGATGTGGAATTGTTCTGTGAACAGGGCACACACAATGATAAGCAAATCAAATATACTACAAGCTCTTTTGCTGTGCTCCTTATATTTGTGGGAACAGAGAAATTACCAGGAATATACTCATTCCCCAACCCCAGGAGGACTTAACGTATGGAAAAAAAAACCCTCGGCAGTATCCTCCCTTTCCACACCTGTGCCAGCCATAGCCTCACAATCACAATGAGGCTGTCACTTGGTAAAGAGACGCAGAATGACTCATTCTGCTTTTCCACGTTGCCTGTTGAGAGGCATAGTTTCATAGATACTACAGCACTTCCAGGTGGACAAGATGGGCAATAGCCAGCTGAGATAATGTTAGCCATCCTTTACTCAGGTGCCACTAAGAACAGAAGCCTGAGGCAGTGTGAACCGGCATTGTACCCTCCACCAACACCATACTCCTGCTTGGGATAGAAAGAAGTCATGTGAGCCATTGCAAAACCCTTCAGTCCAAATGTTAACTCTTTCAGCTGTACCCTTGGTCATTCATGTGCTGTCACTGCCAGCACCAGAAAGCAGCACTATTTCAGTGCATGACAATCAGTTGCTCTCCCTGCAGCTGGCATACTGTTGCCTTCTTATTCTCTACTGCACTGCAGAGAAGTAGTCCATGGAAGATTAAAATCCAGGCTCTAAGTATACTGTCATCCATTACTGCCCTTTCTTCCTGCTGCCCTGGAGATAGTGAAGAGCCGAAATAAGAGCAACCTCATATGACGCAGGTTTAGGTAGAGACATTCTGTTACCTTCTTCCTCGTCACCTCTTGTTCCCTGAGAAGTTAACTGCAGCTCAATGCAATACTTGAGATGTCTGCTTCAAAGTGAATTCTGCTAGTTCCCTACCTTTGCTGCAAGCTGTTCATGCAGCAGGGCTTCTCTGCTTAGACCAAACCTGGAGTTTCTTTTTTGTACTTTAACTATTCACTGGGAGAAGGCTGTTCGTGAACAGCTGAAATTTTCAGTGTTTACTTACACAGATCTCAAGACTGCAGCTGGGGAAAAATGGGCATGTAGCAGTGTAATCTGAAAGCAGCATGAAAAAAAACCCACCAGAGACTTTTGTTTTTCAGGGGACTCAGACAATTGCTACTCTAAAGTCCAAGTTTATTTTGTAAAATAGTTGTACAGGGCAGATGGGTTGCTTCGTATAGGTAAGGTAAAATAAATTGAACTATTACTACTTCACAGGGCAACATACTTTACAATGCTCCAAAACCTGTAACATGCTAGGCTAAAGGAAACCACTTAGAAGCTGCTGAAGCATATCCCTCACTCCGCTTTCAGACTCAGTGGGTGCGTCTACATGAGACACTTAAATGTGCAGCAGACTAATTCTACTGCACATTAGCACCACTAAAAAGGTGTGCGCCAGCACTACTGTGCTGTAGCGCCGGTTACATTGAGTTCATGTACTAAACTTAATGCACAGTAACTACAGAGCATTAATGCATGTGTAGACACACCCAGTACCATGCAATCAAAAACAAAGTTCAGTCACACAGAGAGAAAAGTAACTACACTATACTAATCAAAGACCACACAAAAACAGCTTGTGACATACTACAGGGAAAGAAATATCAAAGATCCACATGAAATAAAATGCCCATTTTGAATCTGAATGCAATGAAATGTTAATTATCTAGAAAGTCAATTAACCAGAATTAAAAACAAAAAGTTGTGTCCACCAGTGTAATAAAAGTTGTGTGTCCAGTAATGTACTTTGACATACTCCTAACCTTCTTTTTAACTCATGCAGTGGCAGTTAGTCAAAAAGCTCAGTGAAGTGTTGAAAATTATACTATACTGTACAACAGATACATGGTTGAAAAGTGATAGACTATCTGGAAAAACTGATCATCTAGAACGATGGTAACATTTGTTATTTCACACAATCAACATTACAGTGAAATACAAAAGTTTTTTTCATTTTAAATTTTATCGAAGTAGACATTCTGCACTTTGTTTGATTCACCAATATTGAATCTTCGGTAGGAAAAACAATATTATCAAGCTTATATCAGTATTCTCTGAAATAACAGATAGAAAATGACAAACAGATTTGTCACTATCATCAGTACACCGAAAGTTGAGATAAGAAAAATTATAGTTCACTGACTTGCCATACCTCTACTAACGTTTTACTCCTGTATAGAATTACTTGTTACATAATACTGCAGCTGGTGCCCATTCATTCTATTAAATGGTTTTCAAATACTTCCATTTAATATGAAGATGCCTATTTAACAGAAACCCTAAGCCTATTTTTCTTATGTCTGATGTGTAAATAATGATGAAAGAGAAACAAACTGAGGAGGCAACAATTACTCTTTCAGCTTGGCAATAAAAGCACTGATTATATAATTTCCAAAAAAAATCTTCCATGAAATCATATCAACAGATTCTACAGAGTTTCTTACAAAAAATTGTTTTATGGATAACACACATGATCACCTTACATTTGCAGCTAGATCTAGTTAGTACCAAAGATCTTTTTTTTATGATGACACTGTTTTACACTTGATTTAACCATTCTGAGCTAACTAAAGTCATATTTTGCAACAAAACCTACCAAAGAGAAAAATAAAACAAAAATTGAAGTTTGCAACATGGAAGGAAACAGAACTGAAGATAATGAAGACTACTAATGAAACAAAATCAAGCTCTCCTTAATATTGATTAGATTGACTCAGGGTAATTTTTTTTTTTATTGGGGTTTATTTACTGCCATTAATTCAAAACCTGTCAACAAAGCAAGTTGGAAGACGTTAGGCTTCTGAACTATGAAAAGGAGCCTTTTTTGCACCAAACAATAAATCCAAAGCAGTGAAATGCACAAAAAATGTACATTTTGTAACAACTTTCTATGTTGCCCATAAACTTTTAACATATTTTGTGTTTCAAGAAACAGGATTCCCCACCTTACCATATACCTAGTATTTCTATTTGATTTCAATGTATTGCCAAGAAAGTATGTGAATCACACTGCAAACTGAAAGAAAAAAACAGAAGTTTAAAATATCACTCCCTTGCTATTAAGCAAACTGAAGAATAATTACAAAAATATGAGTAAGCTAATTTATGTTTCACATACAAGCCTTCAGATCTGTGTGACAACTGATTAAAGCTTCACAGTCTAAAAATCAAACAGAGAACATGAAAAAAAGACTAATGAACAAAGCAGAAGGGAGGATTATTACAGTGTAAAGCACATGTAGTTTGACATTTTTGGATTAAGAATGAGCAAAAGAAGGTAGTACTAAACTGATTTTTTTGAGCAGAGCCGGTCAGGAATTTTTATTCAGAAGTCCCTTCAAATTTGCAGTAGAAAACTTCAACATTATTAAAACTGTAATTTTGTACTGCGACACATCCAAATGATGCCTGTTTGGAAAACAAAGTGAAATGAACAGGCCTTTTTGGACAAGCAGCCAGCAGCAACATGAACAATTTTATTGCGACCCTACAAAGTGTCAAAGCTGTTACTTTTTATCCCAGATTGGGATGACTTTTTTTCTGGGAAAAAAGTCTTCCTAAGAACAGAAATGCTGTTTTCTGGTCACCTCTAATTTTGAGGAGAGAGCACACAGGTGAGTCTGCTTAGCATGCAAAAAGTAATGATGGGCTCTATGTGTCTGTATGCAGGTGGTTTCCTTAACGGATACCTAAGAGAGCATCATGAAAATGGTATAGTGATTAAAGAGGAAGGAGGTAAACAAAGGGAGCAACAAGGTCTGAAGCCAGGGTTGACAACCCCTGCCACACAAAGATGCCAGAGCACAGCACGCGAAGCCATTTTGCTTGGCACGCCAGAGCCAGCCCAGGCTCTGGGCAGGCCCCTGGTGCTGACCACAGAGCCCGGGCTAGCCGTGGCAAGCAGACAGGAGGTTGCAAGCAGCTACACCAGGGTCTGCGGAACCCCAGCCAGGCTCGCTGACAGTAGCAGGTGCATGAGCACCTCAGGGCAGACAGCGGGGAGGGGGCCAGGGCTGCGCTACCACAAGGATCAGGCCCCTGCTGGGTCCCCCGCCATCTGCCCTGGTACACCAACATCTTACAAGTAAAGGTTGAAGGGCTTTTTGGCAGTCTGCCCAAAAATGTGGCTGACCCCTGAAGAATTGCATTCTGAAAACTACATAGACCATTGAAGATCAGATGTCAACACAGACAAGGGGTACAAGGGTTTTTTTTTTAATATCTTTTATTGGACCAACTATGGGTGGGAGAGATGTTTGACAAGCTTTTTGGCAATGTGCTCCTTCTCAGCTTGATTCTTTGGACTATCATAGCTCAAACAACACTCCAGTCCTATTGCAATAGAGATAACAGAATGTAAAGCTAGAGGCAACAGACATTGATTATGTGAATAAGTACTTGTTCCCTTTCCGCACGAATTCAACTCCAGAAACTAGTAAATGGTTTGTTCCTTAAACCCTGAGTAATTCTGAATCATTATCTTTTTTAAAATACTGGTAAGGTCAACAAAAATAAAAATCAATTCTGTTTCTATATTTCTTCACCTCAAACACTTGCGTCTTTTTGAATTTCATCTGAAAACCTCTTTCGTGCCTAATGATTACCTTGTATTTTTCTATATTCAAGGACTTTCAAGGATTTCCTTTACAGAGCACATGAATAACGTTTAAATTATTTTCAGCGTTCATAAAAAGTGCATCTGGATATCTTACTGGCAATGTTCTTGCAGTTGCATATAGAAGGGAAACTTGCAGGAAGAGTGAAAAGTGAACAATATTAGTTATTGTAACTAATCAGTAAAACAATAAGAACATGCATTACAAGGCTTTAGCTACTCCACATATAATGGCAGACAAAGTATATGAGACTCTGTCTCCTGTTCCACTTTCTAACCTTATGCTCCGGTCCTCCTTGATTTCGCCAGTCTAACCACCTCAATTAAGTCTCCATCAGCAATATTCTTTGCCTTCACTTGTTATTTTTATCCCAACACCTCTACTCTTTGATGACCTACATAACAGAATCTCCAATCTATGTTGAGTAACGTGTTTTACAAATAAAGATTTATTTGATTTATTCCATCCCTTTTGCTGTTAGAATGCCTCCAAATCAAAGTTTATGGTATCTTTTTCATACAAATATAATCATGTTTCAACCTAATTGTTATTTGACCAGCTGCTCAGATACTAGGGAACAAACTCCATATTAATGGCTGCAGGATAGCATAATTGAGGTTTTAAGATTTTGTATAATTTAGCTACTTTGGAATAACTTGAGTAGCATTATTGCTTATTCAATGTCCAGTTATTTTGCTTATATTGCCGATTATTGTTCTTCTGATCTTATTTCTTAATGCAATTCTATTTTAAAAACTTTTATTATGAATTACAACAAATTAATCAGTAACACCCTGCACTTGTTTTGTTTATCACTAAATTTAACAATATCCAGCGATCACTTAACAAACAGTGAAATGAAGTTACCTTTGGGATATACAAAGCAGCTGTTAATTGCTGTGTAGTATTGTAGACATTATTAAAGATACGAAGTCAACTGTATACACCAGAAGCCACAGGGAGTATTTATATAAGCAGCATAATAATCACCCATACAAGGATGCTTAGAACGGTGTTTCTCAACCTGTGGGTCGTGATCCAAAAGTGAGTCACAAGAATATATGAAAGGGTTGCAAACAAACCTTAAAAATGGATCAAACTTTAAGCCTCATCTAAAAGATGGAACCCTGAAACAAAACGGAAGGTAGCATCTACTCCATCTCCAATCTCACATTGGGGTTTTGGTTCATCACTGTACCAGAGAAAACAGTTCCATTTAATCACACTCCCTAGAAAATCCACCTGTTTCAGCATTCTCTTGAATCAATGACGCTCCATCTCCAGCCCATGGCCATGTAACACAGGCCACAGGGCTCTTGATACATCTGGAAATTTGACAGCCAGGGACTGGTGGCAGCATTACTTGCCATGGCTTCCAGAGTTGCAGGAATTAACACTTTCACTGCCCTCCCAGCACTTAATTTCCAGGCATGTGGGGAATTCTGTGAGCCAGATGACGTGGCCCCATGCACCGACCCCAAGCTGGATCTGGCCAGTGGGCTGACTCCACTCATCTGGCCTGCAGGGCCAAAAGATTAACCACCACCACAATATAAAAACGTTGTCCCTGCCCAATACAGCTTAGAGCCTCCAAAAAATGAGTTTACTAAATTAGTTTCAGAGTCTGCTGCTTTCCTTCTAGTTTCAATACATATAAATATAAACCAAGTCTTTACAAAATGAAAGAATTGAAAAGATCATATTCAAAATAGATCATTTGACTTAAATACTTATGTCAATGATAATGATTTAAGTTCCATATTCATATAATTATTATAAATATGGTGAGGCTCCAGGTCAAGAGATATTCTGAGATTTTAGCCATCTGCAACATAGTAAGATTTTATTACATCTGGTCCAAATTCCATGGTGATTTATTACTACTCAGATTGTACTGCTTATGTTTATTTAGGTTAGTTCACATGATAGTCCACAGAAAAGGCTAAAGATAAGGAAAATTTAAACCAAGTGCTTAGAAAAGTCTCTTTGATAAGCTATTAGAATTATTCTGACAACATACTAGATTGTAAGAAACTATTCCTCATTGGCAAAGAAAAGAAATAGGTGATCTAATCACTTAATTGATAAATCTACTGATCCAGGCAGATCAGGCAAAATGTTACTTGGAAAGTTGTAAGTTATATATACTACTTGTGAAAGCATAATTAAAAAAAAAAAAAAGGAGCAATCATATTGAGCACATGCCTTATGGAAGATCACCTAACAAACAAAAAGTAATATTATTTTCTTTATAATTCTATACCTGTTAAAAATTCAAACACGGGTTGTTTGATAGTGACAAATGAGAAATTCAGTTTTTTATATATCACCCTATATGCATTTAATATCGGAGTTCTACTACCTGACCTACATTCACTCTGTCTTTGCACTGTCACCCTTAAACTTTACAAAAATAAAGGAAAATGTCAAAAAATGTTAAATAGTAGCAAGGAATATCAGTCATGAAAACCAGAATTGTATCAGAATCTGCTAAATTATTTTTATACAACACTATACACTTTTACCCATAATTTTTTCATAAAAATCTGTTTTCTTCTCAAGTTACTCAGTTTGGTATTATTTATTACACACACACACACGGCTAACAGAAACGTGGTGGGATTCGTCCCATGACTGGGCAGTTAGCATTAGGGGCTGTAGGCTTTACAGGCGGGATAGAGAAGGAAGGGAAGGTGGGGTGTGGCGCTCTATGTCAAGGAGCACTACACATCCTCTGCCAGCAAAATAGGGTCAGAGGAGGGGCAGGCTGAAGCGCTCTGGGTCAAGATTCAAAGGGGCCGTGGGGAGAGCAATTTGATGGTGGGGGTCTACTACAGACCCCCCAACCAAGGGGAGGAGCTGGACCGGGAATTTTCAGGCCAGCTTGCAGAGGCACTTAAGGCAAGGGATGTAGTTGTCATGGGTGATTTTAATTACCCAGACATCTGCTGGGAGGAAGACTCAGCCAGGACGGACCGTTCCAGGAGGTTCCTGGCTGAGATACAGGACCTCCATTTAATCCAGGAGGTGCATGGTCCCACCAGAGGAAATGCCCTGTTAGACCTGGTCCTGGTAAGGGGCCTCCAGGTTCTTGACCACCTGGGCGACAGTGATCATCGCTTGCTGGAATTCACCATCCAGCGCAGGGTGTCAAGGGCCTGCAGCAAGACGGTAGCCCTAGACTTTGGGAGGGGCAACTTCAACAAGTTGAGGAGGCTAGTGGGTGAGGCGCTGGGGTCCTTGAGGGCAGGGGAACTCAGTGTCCAGGACGAGTGGTCGTTCCTCAAGAAAACGATACTCAGGGCACAAGGGGAGTCCATCCCAACAAGAAGCAAAGGGGGCAAGAGTGCCCGAAAGCTCCCCTGGCTCACTAAGGGTGTCCGGGAATGCCTGCTTACCAAAAAGGCAGTGTACAC
>NW_017728907.1:42713029-42750202 GCF_001723895.1 Crocodylus porosus | reverse complement strand
GGGGGGGGGTCAGACTTGAAGATCTACAAGGACCCTTCCGACCCTACTTCTATGATTCTACAACACACACACACAAAGTCTGCATGAAAGGAACCCTGCTTTGCCAGACATTATGGGGATTATCAGCATTTCCTGCTACACACTTTAAAAGTTACATAAAAGATGCAAATTCATTTATATAAGTTAAATAGGAATACTTACATCTTTCACATTCCCTTCCCATCTCACGATGTGGCTCCTTGACACCCATTCCACAACGCTAAAGATTCTTTCCCCTTTTTAATCTACTTAAATTAGGTGTTTTGCTTCTCTCATGTAACTTCTCTTAGATTCTTGCCTCTTCATATTATTCCGCCACTGAAGTTAGTAATAGTCATTAGCAGCACCGGTTGTGCCACTTATTAAAGTTTCCTGAGACTGCCCATTATTAGACTCTGCCTACACAGGAATATTTACCAGCACAGCTGTACGGGAATACTTACATATGCATAGTTAACAAAGCCATGCCAGCACAATTAATTACCCTTGAGGATATTCTTATTCTATGATATGAGTGCTTTCTGATTTAGCCTCTTCTGCTCTCAAAATGACAGCAGCTTAAAAAGTAATGTATTGCATGCTGCTTCCACCCCCTGCACTTATGCGGAGTTAAATCCTCTGAGTTATACCAGCATCGCTATGTCAAAATAATTAGAGTTATAATTACACCATTACATTTCTCCCTGTAGATAAACTCCAAGACCCTGTTTTCAACTGCTTACAACTTCATCAAACTTTAACCACTGGGGTTCAAGTGTCATGTTAAGCATCTGCCTTAGGGTGATTTCTTCTTTTTTTTTTAGCTAAATTTCTTGCAGAAATTTGGGATTGTTTTAAGAGCAAGGCTAAGAAAAATACACTTTGCCATTTTAAAAGAATACCGGCAAGTTTCTTCTCTTTCCCCATGCTTTGGAACAGGGACTTGAAATCTGGGACAAAGTGGACTTTGTCTCAAAGATATGCCTTCTGTTTTTCCTGTGAAAGCCCACTGAATATTACCAAATTATAAACCTTTGACAAATCTCAGTTCACATGTGCTTTGAGAGTGTAGCTGCTGTAAAAATCTTTGCACGCTGAGAATGTTCCACTCATCCAGGTTCTGTCTAACCTCCACAGAAAGAACATGGGGCAAAGCCAGGCTTACCTTGCACTTAGGTTCTGGTCCAAAGCAAGGTCGCTTAAGAGAAGGGAGCTGTTCTCTCCCAAGCTCTCAACATATCCATCTTTACAACCTTACCCAGTCCCTTTGTACATATACATAAGGGCGCAGTTTTCAGTTACACAATCACATTCTACATTTTCCTATTGTTAAATTATTTTTAAACCTACAGGAAATTCTGAACCCACTTGAAGCTTCTGAAATAGAATCAGACCTGTTAGCTATTGGAAAGAAAGTCTGTGGTCCTGAAGACCCAGGCAGTGTAAGATAACAGACAAAAGTAACCAACCACTATCATTTGAAGAATAACTCAAGACAGACAGCTATGCCCCTTTATGAACTGAGGAGCTTTCTGGAAACTTCAAAGTTTCTTAACTGAATCTAAAAAGATGAAAAAGGTCTCAGTTTGCTAAGGAAAAATGTATCAGGAATAAGTCAGTTTTATGGGCCTTAATTACTCAGAAAAATGGAAATTTTTGGTCAAGCATAAATAAATCTTTCTATTTTTCCACTTCAAACTACAAGTCAAAATCTTACCACACTGGAGTTTTGAACAACAGCAATAAACCAGTAAAAGATAAAAAAAAATTATAATGCCTATAATGCAAGTCTGTCCAATTCTGCCCATCTCCCACTCTCAGGCATTTTTAACTTCTAAAAGTTTCTATGCATCTGCTCAGAAGACTAAAGGTTGGAAATCTATCCTAACCTATATTTACTAACCAATCTTTGTTATCTTATTAGTCTTTCTACAGATTAATATTAATAAGGCTCATAATTTTATGTAGAGTCCAAATACTAATCTAAATCTTGTATTAATACAGGACAAAGGGACCTGTTTTTTGCAATTATTGCTCCTGCTCCCCAGAATGACATGCATTCATCTTCCAACACTATGACAACTTTAAATATAGTTAACAATATGTTTATCTGAAGCAATGGAAGAAATTCAGAAGACCTGCTCACAGATTTAATCAGTTTAACCATACTGATAATGGCACAAATAGAACACTTTTGAATATAGAACTCAATATTGTCTATTTATAGTCACTAGAGTAACTAACTAAAGACATGGTTCACAGTACCAGATCCAGTGTCCGCTAACAGAGATTCCCAATACAGTGAATTTAGCAAGAAAATAAGAGCCAGTTTAACCAAAACTATTTAAACTAAAAGCAATAGCTCATGCATATAAGAAATGTTATATTGTTTTAATATACAGTGACCTGCCAGATTGCACAAATGACTTCCATATCCTGCCTCAAAAATCAAATCTTCCCTGTCACCATCATACTACATCCTCCTCCTCTATTATACCCATTGTATGCCTTGCCATATAAACTATATACAGGCAATCCTCGACTTACGTTTCGAGTTACAATGTTTTGCACTTACAACACTGACACCCTGTTTCAACTTTACAACGCTTGATCAGATGCAACGCCACACCAGTAAACAAGTTTGCTGTGTCACTCATCTCCCTGGAAAACATCTGTCCAAACTTCCTTGGACGCTCTCTTTAAAAAAGCAGACAAGACTCTAGAAAAACCTGCAGCCAAGACTCCTGAGAAGACTCCAGCCAAAAACTGCTTCAAAAAGTCCAACCAAGAGCCCCTCAAAAACTCCAGCTAAGTCACTTCAAAGAAGTCCTTCCAAATCAATATGACTGCTATTTACAGTATAAATACATTAAGGTAGCTATATTACTCATCTATAATCGATCAAGTACAAAATTCTGGAGTATTTTTTGTGAAAATAGGGTATCAGGTCTTGGTTCAGGAACAAATCAACCATTTATAACCTTCTTTCTTATGAGAAAATTGGTTCTGAGTTACAGCGTTTCAACTTCAGACGCAGTTTTCAGGAACCAGTTGTGTCGCAAGCCCAAGAACTGCCTTTAATGTCAATGTAAATAAAACATAATCTATCTGTTAAATAGCTTTCTTGGTATCCAAAGAACCTCTTTGTAAAAGGACTGCAGAAAGAGATCATTAGTATATTTCAAATAGAGTAATTTAAAAACCCAATGGTTTTTAAAAGCTTATTTTAATATTGTTTACAAAAATTACAGCAACTCATCCATCAGAATGTTATTCAATATAACAGAAGATACAAATTAACTGTTCTCTTAAACCAGGACATTGGTTTATAGCAAGGGACAAACATACAATGTGTAGGCTAGATCAGCCTGCAGGGCCTCTCTATCCAGCCCACAGAACTACTAGCGGACCACCAAAAGTTGGTGGTTATGGCCTGCCGCAGAACCTGGTGCCCTACGGCCCTGCTGGACATGGTCATCTGCAGTAACTGCCCCTGGATTTAGCCCACCATACTCGCTGTCTTGCCACCTCCATGGTGGCCACTGAGGCAGCCTTCAGGCTGGATCTGACCCAATCACCCTAGTTAAACCAATGAAAGTTTAGAAAATAAAGTATTTCATGTATTATAATGCTAGTAACTTTAACATTATAGTACAAGAAAGCGATCAATATTTAATAAATGTATCCATTTTATACTTTGTTTACTTGGCATGGGCCAGCATAGTTAGGATCGAGTACTTAATAACCGTTACAGTAGTTAATGGCTGAAAAGAAAGGGGATAAAGAAAGATAGTGCCCTCTTCTATTCCTAAATGCACTGAAATAAACCAGTTCTATTTATATTTGTAGAATGCAAGATTGTGGCTAGCTGCATCTCACTCGGCGACAAGGCTGACAGTACTGATTTATCTTCAAAAAAGTTGCTTCAGGCATTCCAGCTTATCATATACTCTACTACAAATCTTTTTATACCCAATTCTTTTCATACACAAAACTATGCATGTGCAGTGCCCCAAACAAAATTAATGTGCTAGCTTTTCTTTTTTCAAATCTACATTTCAATTTTGCTAAACATCTGAAGGGTGCTACTACATAGAAAATGTGAAGGCAAAAATATGGAAGCTAGATGTAGGTCTTTACGCAAAACTGTATTTATTACCACACTTTTCTTATTACCCACAACACTCAATTTAGAACTGCAATCTGCTGATTCAGGAATTATCAAACCAGACAAGATGAATGCTTCAACATCTCCAAAAACCTGTCTCCAAAAGTGACTCAGACCATTCAATTTAAAAGAAAAGTGTTATCTGTATATATGTGATTACTCTTCATACAATTACCTAATGTCTTTTATTTTCCAAAGCTCTTTCCTCAGTAAATGTTGGTAAAAGGTGGTTCCACAGCCTAATATTGCCTCATGTAAAAAACAGGCTTCTGCCTGTACATTTTAAAAACATTTTTAAATCTGGTTTTCTGTACTTAAATAAGGTCTACTAGCCTATTATCATAAAATTTATTTTCTTAAAAAAATATGATTTTGTCTTAATCTGCTGTGTGTCCCTAAATTTTCTCATTAAATTTATCAATACAGCTCTTAAGGTGGCATTTCACTAGCAATCTACATGTACAGTTCTTTGCCAGGCATTATGGGGAATATCAGCATTGGATTTTCCTACTGCAGACTTTAAAAGTTGCATTAAAAATTTAAACATTTCAATTTAACTTACATAAATGACTGTATTTCACATTCCCTTCCCTGCTCACTGCATGGCTCCCTGACAACCATTCCACAATCCTAAAAATTGTTTCTCCTTTTTAGGCTACTTAAACGTGATGCTTTGCTTCCTGGTGTTTCTGAAGTCAGTAATAGATCATTAGCAGAGCTGATTCTGCCACTTATTACTAATGTTTCCTGACACAGCTCATTATTAAAGTTGGTCTATTCAGGAATATTTACCAGCACAGCTGTACTGCAATACCAGTCTGAGACCACACATCAGCTCCAGCCCAACATGCGGCTCTAGACTGTATGCTGGGTTAATTTGGCGCACTGGAAGGGAACTCCGTATGGGGGTAAAAATTTGGTGGGGGAGAGGAGGGAAGAGGGGGAAGTGGTGGCAGAATTAATTGCCATGGCTTCCAGAAATGCAGCAATTAAGGCTGCCAGCATTACTCTCATACTGTTGCCAAATTTCCGGATTGAAGATCCCTTTTCTTTGCGTGTAATGCACAATTTCCCCCAGCTGGTTTTGGGGGAAATAGGATACTTCTAAACAGTACTATTCATATTTACATTTCCAATCATAAATTGTGGGATAAAGGAAACCAAAATTCACATTCTCTCAACAGAACACTTTATGACAGTATGCTAATATTGCATAATACAAAATTACAGAATTTACAAATAATAGTTAAAAAAAAACAAAAAAAAACCCTCTGCCAATCTTAAGTCCATCACTTCAATACTCAAAAGAACCATAAATAATCATCAAACTAGGAGTGACAGATTTGTTTACCTGAGTTCCACGGATACTTTTATACAGGCTACACGTAAATGGATTTTCTATTTTTTTTTTTTCTCGTAGGTAAAATATAGTGACTTTGAAGAAAGAAGGTTATATTATATACAGAAAATCACTATAAATTTGGGGTGCACTGATAAAGATTTTTTGGGCTGATACCGAAGGCCAATTATTAACCAGCCATATCAGCCAATACCGATCCAACTGCCGATACGCAGTCTGGCAGCTTGGACAACAGGATTCAGCTGGTAAGTCTGTGGAGGGGAAGGGACATGGGGGAGGCAGACCAAGGTCCCTGTGATGAAGGAGGGAGGGAGACAGGCTGAGCTAGACACTATAGACCTGGGGTGCAGAATGGAGCCGTGACTTGATTGGAGGCTGTGGAGGGGGCAGCTCCCGCAGCTGTGCACACCTCCAAGGGAGGCATGGGGAGCAAGTGCCCCCTGGATGTGCATGTGGGGCAAGGGCAGGCTACCCACTGCACGTGCAGAGCTGGAGGCTACACGAGACTCTTCCCAGTGGGGGGGCGGGGGGGCAGCCGGGCCTAAGCTACCCTCAGGGTGGGCAGGTGGCAGCAGTGTTGGGAGGGGGGCATACAGCCACCACATAATTCACCATGGCCCCCCTTTCAGGGCCACTGCTGCCTACCCCACCTCCACGTGCCCCAAGCGCAGCACAGGCCCAGCCCCCACCTCACAAGAAGAGCCTAGCACAATCCTCAGCCCTGAGTGTGCAGCAGGCAGCACATCCTCAACCCATGCACAAATCTGGGGGGCACAAGCCCCCCATGCTCCCCTGGGGGTGCATGCAGTGATGGGAGCCGCTCCCCACCATCCCCGCATCCCCCAGATGAGCTGTGGCTCCATGCCACACCCTGCCCCCTCCGAACAGTGCCTGCCTCAGCCCCACTCCCTCCCTCACCGCAGGGGCCTAGATCCTCCCCCCTGCCATGCCAATTCCTTCCTCCATACCTCTCCACAGCCTTATTGGCCAGATACTACCCTCCAAGCTGCCAAGCTGCACTCCTGGCTAAGCACATGCTACAATTGTGTCCTTGCATTTATCAATGACATTATCAGCCACATCAGCCAAAAAAAGTCAATTTCCAATAATGTCAATTTTCTTTTCATCAGTGCTAATATGATATGGACAAATGTATCAGTATATTTGTACTATAAATAATGTCCAGTATGAACTTTAAATTGTAACAGAAGCATTCAGCATGCAACTGAAATGGATACGTTATTACTTTTATACTCCTGAGACTTAAAATAAAAGACCAATGATCAGGACTACAGAGTCAAGTTTTCAGAATTCTTTGTCCATGCCAGAACTGATTCCATTAAGGAGTGGTCATGTTTAATTTTCGTCAGCAATATATAATTGCAACCACGTACTGGACAGAAATGATAATACCCATCATAGTAGACTTATAAAGCTACTCACTACTTAGCATTTTTATTATAATTCACTTTTCAGGAGTGCATGCCTTGAAAATTCATTAAATGACTTTAGGCCTTATTCACTGCTTACCTGCATTGACTATATCCAGAAGGAACTAATTCAGTGCCTGAGATTTCCAAAATTAATTCATCTTTATCACTCCTTTGAACTACACTTCCAAACCATATTCTCTCATACCCCTCTATATACTTACCTAGTAGTATCCCAGTAGCATCAACTTCTACACTGACCTAATTCTAATATTAGAAAAGCCTAAGTCTGTCTGTCTGTCCATGATGCTTTATTTGCACTCTGATTGCCTGAGGGAAACAGCCAATTAGAGTGCTCCAAGCATGGGGGAGTGCTGCCATGATTCCAAAGCTGTACCGAGGACCCAAGAGAGGGTGGGGGAGCTGAGGCCAGTATTGCTGGCTTGGCTCCCCTACCCCACTCCCTGCAAGTAGCACCAAGGACCAGACAAGGGGTGGCGGAGCCAAGACCAGCTGGCCTCAGCTTGCTTACCCCGCTCCCTGCAGGAGGCAGAACAGCAGCAGCATGGGGCATCAGGTGCAGCACTCCATCCCAGCCCGTCGTTCTTGACGGGCAACGGGGTAGTGTCATATAATCTCCTTTTTCAAGCCTCAATTTAAATTAATTCTACTAACTGGACTCCGTCTGCATTAAACACTACTTTTTGTATGATCTCTCCACAGAGTTCTCTTTCTCAAACCCTAACCTCCTCTTGTACTTCAACACTTTCTATTCCAGGGCTGGGCAAAACATGGCCTGCAGGCCATAGCCAGCCCACTGGCTGATTCTATCCAGCTCACCAGCTGCTGCTGGGAGCCTGAGGAGGAACGGCTGCATCTTGCACCACTCCACTCTGCTGCAGCCAGGCCTGGGCCAGGCAGCCCAGACTCTACTGCCTCCCCCCCCTCCCAGCATCCATCCCCACACCTCGTCCAGATTCCTGTTGGTACTGTGGCTGTACAGTCCTGTTACCACAGCTACTGGCAGCTGGGGATAGGCCCACACACACCAGGGCACAATGCAGCACGCTGAGTAGTTATCTTGCCCGCCTACCTGCCCACCAAGATGAGAAACTGCTGCCACAGCATCTCTAAGAGGTGAGTTCACTCCAGCCACAGGGGGGCTCAACCCAAGGCAGTTGCCCCTGACTTCCACAGTGTGGCGCACTTGGTGTGCTACATCGTGCCCTATCCCAGACATACCTGGCTGCCAGTAGCTGTGGGGCCAGGACTGTGCAGCACCGATAGGAAGCCAGGTGGGATAGATGCAGGGAGACAAAGGAGTCTACACACTGCATGGCCCGGCTCAACTCCAGCTGCAGAAGAACAATGCACCACTCCCAGCAGCGCTGCACAGGATTAATTGGCATCTCTCCCCAACCCCAAACCCCTCCCTGGGACCATCAATAACTCAGCAAACATCTTTAAGTGGCTCTCCAGCCCAAATACTTGCTCTCCATTTGTTCTAGTTAGTGTTCAAGCATAAAAACAGTGTGCGCCAAAAGCATTCAACATTCAGGTTTTATTCTCTCACTTGTGTTTATTGTCCTTTTACAAGATAAACCAGATATTTAAAATAGGAATCCACAGTGGCAAAAACAAATCTGACCTTGTGGTCTTTCCAAGTTCTTTGTAACATTAAAAAGTGCTCTATTATTTTTCTGTAGTCAAAAAACTTTTAAAAAACAAACCACCCAACAGTGAAAACTAAAAGCAAGCATTTTCCAAGGGCTGCCTTGAGTCTAAAAAGGCTGAGAACCACCGGTCTAGGCACTGCCCTATGCCTAAAAATACTATAATGCCTCCTGTTTTGAAAGCACATTTACCATCCAATGTGACATGCTAAGTTCAACACAAATACTACAACCTGCTTGTCTATTTAATATACTATTATACTCCCTTAAAATCTTCTCTTCTCCCAGCGAGAACAGTGGTGGGATCTGCCTTTAAATCCTATCTGGGAAGACACTATACACAAGGACAGTCAAGTACATCATGCCCATGTCCTCACTGCTTGCCCTGACATGACTTGGAGCTGGCACCTTGTGATACTAACACCAGAGCAAGCCTGCCTGGTCTGGTGCACCCTTTGCAAGCTACCCATCACCAAGAGAACTGGTAATTTCCTGGTAAGTGCAGCTACTGCGTGGGACTCTGGCTACAAGCACTTCTGTCTGCCACTTAGACCTGGCATTGGCTGCCTGCTGATCCTGTGAAGAGGAAGTGGAGACTTCCACATCTTTCTGGACTGTTCCCGCTGCAGCCTTTCTTTGCTGCCCTCAAATGGCATACTAAACTTGGACTTCTACAAGACTGTGTACACCTCTATCCCATACCAAGTGGCCAAAGGAAGTGACATCTGCCTGGCCAATTTGTTGCTGATCATGGCCAAGATGGTGACTGAAAAGCTGCAGAAACCAATCTGCAGAGGCTGGTTCCAATGACAACTTCCAACTCTTCTGCTTCCTAATCCAAGTGTGCATCAGAGTTGAAATTTGGACACTGGACCACACTGCAACACTCTGAGCCACTGAAGGGGGAGCTCTGCAAGGTAGAAGGTAGACAGCAGGTCCTACACATGTAACTTCATAAGAGGCTTGGGAGAAGGCATTTTAATCTGTGGTAACATGGTGTTTTTTGCTGCTGACAAGCATTTCATGCTCTGCCCCAGGAGGGCTATGGTATGTATCTTTGCACTTTCACCATTTGTTTCTAAGATTTATATAATAAAGATTTTAAGAAGTCAAAAAGTCTCTCCCTCTCTCAACTTGCATGGCTATTTTCCCTCTAAGTTCAGTAGGGTCGTTTTTATAACTTAGCATGCTATGAAGTCAAGTAACCCTGCAGGTTACTTATGCTGAAGCATATTCAAGTCTTTTTCTGTGATGACAGGATACTGTACTCGGTTCTTCCAGTGGTTTGATTTTTTGGGAGGAAAGTTCATTCAGGTATCTATAGGACACTTATTGTTCTGGGTGCCTTCCAAGTCCTACTGATGATGTCCCAACACCCATATATGTGATTTACATTGCAACTGGCTGAATGAATGAGGATTTCTTTGCCCAACATGTTAATTTGCTTCTCAATACATAATTTGTCCCAAAGTAATAAAATGATCCTGACAGGTTCTCCCAGCTTAAGTTCTGGGAGGTATTTGGCTTGTCTGTCATAGGCAGGCTTTGATCTTTGCATCTCTCTTGCTTTTTTATGTCACATTTTCTAACACTACCAGGTGCTGTAATGCTAACATACAGGAACAAGTACATACTAAGTTTGACTTCAAACATTGCACCAGGCTAGGAGTAGTTCTTCTTTCCAAGAATGGAATGCCTTATTTTTCTTTGCTTATCACATTTAAAACTTTAATAGACTTATGTTAAAATTTTAATTGTTGAGTATGCTCTGCTATTTAATTGGCTGTCTTACAGCGATCGTAGCATGCAACTGAAGTCCTATTCTCAGGCAAAATGCACAAACTTAACTCACTGCAAGCAAATCAGGGTTTAGTGTTTGAAACTAGTCTTGGATACTATAACTGCCAAACTGTTTCTTTGCTTTGTCTACAGTCATCTTGGTAGCGTCTGACCTTTCTTCTTGTTTTCCAGATAGCAGTCTATAATAACAAGAAAGTGTCATTTGTGGTAAAACAGGCTACACCTTCCTATTGATCTATATTTATGGGCGGACAAATATATAGACCTCACTGCAAAGAGAAAATCTCAAAAACACATTGGAGCCCTCCTACAATACAGAGTGGCTGTATGTTGATCAGATATGATTAAGGATATCCAGGAGCTTGTGGGCAGTATGTTGGAAAACAGCTCAAGATGCAAAAAAATATGCTGAAAATACACAACATCCTCAAGAGACTTTGGAGCAAAGTAGGATATTGTCCCCTTACACACATACTATATACATAGGAAGCCAGATCCTTGCAAACAGAAACTATCGAGAAAACAGACAAGACGTCTTGTAAGCTCAGCTCAGTCGAAGCATTCTGCTGTTCTTGATAGGTAGGTGGGGCTTCTTCTATGAGCAGTTAGTAACCTGGGGGTCAAGGGCTAGATCTGGCCCACAGTCACTGGATTCAGCCCAGATGGGAGGACAGGTGGGTGGGGCAGGGTGGGGAAAATCAGTGGCATGCAGGTCAGCCCAACACATCTTTCTCCACACTGTGCCATTCTGATCTCCTCTGCATCCCTGCTTGCTCTCTTCCATTTCCCCCCACTACAGCAGGTGGCAGCCATTACTCTACCCTACCCTTTTACCCTCCTCACACCCCTAAGCACTGCTTACCACAGACATGTTCTCCCATCTCTCTCTGATATTGCCTGCCACCTCCCTCTCCCTCCCCTACCAAAGGGAAACAATGGCCTGCTGCATCAGCCAAGCCAAGCACCCAGCCCACTGCTCTAAAATGTTGCCAACCCGTTCTATGCTGCCTGAGAAAAAGGTGGACATGAGCACTCATAAAACTTAGTCCTGCTAAGTTTCTGCTTGGATTCTTTCCAGCTTCTGCCTGGAAACTGGCAAAAAACTGGTTTGGCTGATGCTTTCTATCAGGCTGAGGACTCCATTCTTATTCACAGCTGATATTTTCAGATGATGCAGGGTTGCCCTGAATAAGTCAGGTATGTGCACCTTGGTCCACTTCTTATAGCACTTCAGTTTTGTTAACAAGGGACGAAGACGTTTTGGGGTCAGGAGCAGCAAAGAATCAACAAAGCTTTTTAAGTAGTTCAGGGTCATTTCCTATTTGAATGGTTTCCTATCTGAACGTACTAGTCAAATTTTTTTGCATATGAACTTTATTGAAGACATCTCGGTTTGGGTGCATCTTTACACTACTGGCAATAGCAACCTTGCTGGAAAAGGTAGCAGCTGATCTTGCTGCAGGAGTTATGTCTCGTCTCATTGGCATCACATTGTTTGCACTATACTCATAGTATCATAGTGCTTAGGGTCAAAAGAGACCTAAACAGATCATCAGATCTCACCTCCTGCCCCTGGCAGGAATGGATGCCAGGGTCATATCACCCAGGCCAAATATCTGTCCAGCCTCCTCTTGAAGACCTCCAAGGTAGGAGAGAGCACCACCTCACCTGGGAGCCCATTCCAGAGCCTGGCAGCCCTAACTGTAAAGTAATGTCTCCTGATGTCCAGCCTTAACCTTCTCTCTAACAATTTGTGGCCATTATTCCAAGTAAATCCATGTGGTGGCCAGGGGAACAGAGCCTCACCCAATTCCCGCTGGTCCCCCGGTGAGTTTGTAAATGGCCACCAGATCCCTCTCAGCCTTCTCCTGTGGAGGCTGAAAAGGTTTAGGCCCTTTGGATTTTCTTCGTAGGGCCTGCCCCGCTGTCCCTTCACCATGCGAGTGGCCCTCCTCTGGATCCTCTCAAGGTTACCCACATCCCTCTTGAAGTGCAATGCCCAGAACGGGACACAGTACTTCAACTGCAGCCTGACCAGTACCGCATAGATGGGAAGGATCACCTCCCTGGATCTGCTTGTGATGCATCTGTAGATACAAGACAAGGTGCAGTTAGCCTTACTGACTGATTCCTCACATTGGCAGCTCACGTTCATCCTGGAGTCAGCAATGACTCCAAGATCCCTTTCTGCCACCATGTTGACAAGAAGGGTGTTCCCCAGCCTATAGGTGTGTTGCTGGCTCCTTCTTCCTAGATGCAGTACCCTGCACTTGTCTACATTGAATTCCATCCTAGTCTCATCCACTCACCTCTGTAATTTGCCTAGATCTAGCTGGATTGTGTCCCTCCCCTCCAGCATGCCCACCTTGCCCCAGAGCTTCGTGTCATTAGCGAATTTGAACAGCATGCATTCCACCCCCACATCCAGATCACTGATAAAGATGTTGAACAGTACAGGCCCCAAGACCGAGCCCTGGGGGACTCTACTGCCCACATCCTTCCAGGTCGAAAACAACCCGTCCACCACCACTCCCTGAGTGCAACCATCTAGCCAATTTGCCACTCATCCGTGTCAAGATGGGACTGTTTATAATCAGTTCCTTGATATGTGTGATTCTTGCTAGATACATACTGCATCTCTATCCAGCACTCACAAGTTTACACGTATCAGAGACCTGTAAGTACATTTTATTAAAATACCACAATTTTCTGAATATATTTAATATCCTTAGGCTTAGGCTTTTACCTTTCCAGGGTGACACTGGAGCCCTTGAGAAGTCAGTCACTATCACATACCATATTTACTCACATACCCCATGCACCTTCCCCCCACCCCACCCCACCCCCTCGGATTCATCCCTCCAAAACTGGGGTATGCATCTTAAGTGAGGAAGTCTGGTTTTCTTTTGCTGAAATAGAAGTGTAGGCACAGCAACAAGCAAGCATACTGAGACTCACCAACGTGGCTGCAAAGAACAGGGGCAGAGTCTGGTATTAACCGTCTCACACCCTGAGCACTTTGAGCTGGCTCACAGCCAGTGAGACTGCTGCATGCAATCTGTATTATCTTGATGACACTTGCAGTGTGGAAACAACACTTTATGTTATATAGGAACTCATATAAAGAAGTACTTAGGAAGAAGAATTTGGCTTGCTACTATCTTTGCAAGGTCCTGGGGCCTAGCCTTGTTGCTGTCCTACCACACCAGGTAGATCTTGTGGCTCCATCTGTGGGATGGCACACTTCCTGGACACTATGTTCCCAGGAGGACTTTAATCACACAGTTGGCCATAACTCTGTAAAAATCTCTACACTCAGCTTTCCGAAAACAAGGTGCATCTTATTTAGGGGCATCAGTATGTGGTACTACCTGCAGCTATTAACCACAACTTCCTCTTGTTTTAGTCAGTAGGTGACCTGGTACTTTCTGGTAAATGGATGGAGTAGTGTTCAAGATGTGCCACAACTTCACCATGCCATCTTCATGTTCATACAACAGGAGGTCATCAGATAGAATGTTTACCCCAGGTAGCATGTTTTACAGATGGCACCAACATTCCTCTGCTGTAGGCCTAATGCCAAATAAATCTCAAACATCTGTATTTGACTTTTGGCATTCAACAGATGGTAGGGAAGCGGCTTTTCTTCCCCAAATCCAGTAAACAACATCCAGAGTGTGCCTGCTCTTATTTAATTTTCCTTTTGAAACCACAAGTACTAAGAATGTTCAAGCAATATTTCTTCAATATAAAGAACTAGTAGCATTCGTTTCAATGCATTAAGTTGCATAGGTCTCTGCAAAGTCTAACTCGCCGGGCTTCTCAGTGTCTACTGTGCTGCTTACCCAACCTCCAGGTTTTGTGACTGTAGCAAATAATTACTGAAAATATAGTGGAAGAATTCAAAGCAATAGACAGTCTAGGGGGCATTACATTATTATTTCCCATTATTAATCTGTTTCCAGGCATATGCCTGGAAGACATTCCAATCCTTTAAAATGGTCTTAGTTGCCCATATACTTTTCCTTCATATTCTACTTGTCATTTACACTGGCATGATCATGAGCATAATCCCACTGAGAACGGTATAATTTTATTTTGGCTTTGCTTACTTGCTGCCATTTTGCTTTCTTATTTTGCTTAACACTAAGGAAGTCTTTGGATCCCAGCACATTCACTGATGCCCCACTGTCTATTAGGCAATTAAATTTCCCGTTCCCTGCAGTGCTGCTGCCTTGACTTTGTACTTGGTGGTAGATAGAGTTTCAAAAACATCTTTATGTAAAACTTTTTCTAAATCACTATGTGCTTAATCTAGATGGGGATGCTTTCTGTTTTTCTTGCCTGCAGACTTTGGCACACTTCTCTCTCAGAGTTATCTGTCACACCATACGCAATGTATTTCTATTATGTTTTCCCCTTCCACAGTAAGCACAACTTTCCTAATGGCACTTAGTGAATTATCTCTATATTTGATACCCTCTGCATTTGGATGCAACACTGTTCATTAGTTTTACACACATCTACAAATCTTGGTATAACACAGGCTCTCTAAATATTCTCTTTCAAGCGCTGCAACTTTCATCCCTCAAATTTGTTTTAAGACTTAATAATCATGAGTCAATCATTTCACAACAGTTTGAGACAACTTTTTCTTCAAATTCTTGATTACTCTTGTTTAAAAGATACCTTTGGTATAAGACATTACTAGAGGTTGAAAATGCTTTTAGAGCCCTTCTAGGATTTCACATGGCTCCTCCTAGTCTGCTAAAGACAGACACATACTGTTGGAACGTGACATCTTTAACCATTATAGCTAATAGCATAGCTGCTCTTCTTTCATCTTCTTTATCCAACCTTACTACAAAATTCAGTTTCCATACTCCTGAGTTAAAAAAAAACCTTGGCAAATAACTAAATACAAGGCTCTTCATTTGTATTTGTTCAGGGGCAGTCATTAAGTCAGCAACTACAAGCACCGGTTCTAAGTTTTGGTTTCACATTATTATTATTAATTTCTGATTTCACATGCCTCTGAGACCAAGTTCACTGTGCAAGTGTAGCAAGCCTAGAAAGTGCAAATATGCAGTCTTTATTATTTCTTCTACACTTAGCAGCCCTTCTATATTTAACACCTCATCAAGCACACACTAAATTTAGGACCTCTAAATTCCTACACACTCTCTTAACCATAAATATACTATGAAGTCCCTTATTGGAGAGGTATCTACTATAATACTGCCCACCAAACTTCTAGCCACCTGGCACAATAACGTAAATATACTCTGTAACTGCTGAGTTGTATACATAATCAGATCTGCCAAGTATTCCCTTTCTTTTTCAACTGCTTTTGTAAACTCTTCCACATTGCCCAGATTTTTTTTGCAGGTAGAGGGGGTGTCAAAAAGATTATTTTCAAGTTATTTTAACCATGCTTGAGTTACTACTTTTACACCTTCTCACTCATGGGTGGTCTAATAATTTGTCTCTGGCATTTCATTGTCCTGTAATACGCTTATGAAAGCCCTATCTATTCATTTTCTCAAATAAGTGATATAAACACCACCCCGGCTTAGTGTGCTAGATAGTCTGACAACAGTAAGGAAGACTTTCAAAGTAACATACAGTTTTCTCCTCTTACTCATAACACTTAACTTGCATTGCGGAATATTCATGTTTGGGTACTTCATCTTCTATTTCATATTTCTATGGTGTTGCCTATTTCAGTTGTTTTTCTTTAAAAAAAAAAAAATCTACAATCCCAGTAATGGTGGGAAGTAATGCTGTAACACAGATACCAGAGTTTTAACTATGTCATAAACAGGTTTAAACAGCCATCAAAATACCACTAGTTGCCATGAGCCTGGTCTGCACAATCACTTCCAACAAAAATAGGTAGAACACAACAGACCACGAGTTAAATGACAGATCACCTACTGTCCTACTTTCTGAAGAGTAACTATACTTTTTTCCATTTTAATCATTAAAGATTTTACAAATCTCTCATATTACAGGGGCATTGGTAAGTAAACAGATGCCAACAATGGTCAAGTTTTAATAAATCACTGATTACAGGCCAATTTCCCCTTTTCACATAAATGTTACATACAACATTATGTAACATTTGAAAATTGCAAACAAATTCACAAGCACAGAAGACAAGAATCTAACATTCAGTACCATCATTTTTACTTACAAAAGGTCAATATAAATCTCACATAGATACCTGAATAAATCACAAGTTAAGGACATATGCATGCAGCACTTATTTTCTTAAGTCAAGAGGCTTTGTCCATTTATCAAGACATACTGTTTGTTCCCAGGTTATCTATTCTGAGGATGTTCAAAATTACAAGTGGAAGAAACAATGATACTTTGAAAATATTTGTTTTTATAAAGAACACTGGCAGCCAGCAGAGTCACATAGAGTCAGTACACTTAATTACTTAGAGATCAGAAATCTATGGCCCAGTAAGCAGTACCTTAAAACTTTCCTCTTTATGAAGTGTTTACCATGACTTTCAGGAGCATTCAGGAAGCAGAGAGGGACACTGAGAGGAAAAAGGGAAGAGCAAGAGGGGACTGGCAGCCTGAGGCAGTAGCTAGGTTGTAAACTGCCCCACCTGCCACACTCTATGGTTGCCTACCTCGACCTAATAAATCACAGGCAAGAGGAGAGCCATACCTTAAGACTAACAACCTTTTTGCCAGGAAATGTAGGACCAAAACACTGGTTTTGCTTAAAAGATAGTTTTATAAAAATATATTCATGTTCTCCAAATGAAAAGTATTGGAATATTTAATTTCAACATTCTCTTGAGTATACAGTAGAACAATATTGTTAGATCTTGAAAATCAGAAGGTAAAACTGAGGAGGTTGGCACCAGCCTCATTTCACTGTTTAACACTGCACAACCAAACAATGAAACAGTAGCACAGTTCTCCTAGTCAGTCTGTTTAGAGATTTTAAGTCACACAACGTTAGTTTTGTTCCTAAAATTGATCCTGATGTTTTCAATAGAGAAATATTTCCCTGTATCTCCAGAATTCCAAATGACTTCAGAGGTTAGGATTCTAACTGCTTGGTAAAGTAAGTACCCTTGAAAATATTTAAGAATGTATCCCCAAATGTATCATTTAAAGAAATTAGGTCATTGTAACATCACTGAGATTAATCTGCTTTTATTAATCAATGGCTAACAAAGCCTGCCACTGAGAAAAAGCAAGAAAGTTTTATGGATGAACATCTAAAATTATAACATCAAATATTTAAAAAACAAAAACTATCAAGAAAAGAAATGCAAAAAATGAAATAACTCAATGTTGTTAATGTGTATTTTAGGATTCATGTATCATTTTAGCCCAAGACGTAAAAAATAGTGTTTACAGGAAGCATAGCTTCTTTTCTATAGTGTTCTTCATGTAAACATGAAAGGGTTTAGGATCTGTGCCAAACTAAAGGTTCTCTTTCGTAGTTCTCAAGACTTGCCATCAGATATTAAAACCTCACAGATTTAATTTACATGCAATTTATAACAGAGCATTATGCTAAACATTGTTTTGATACTGCATGTCATGACTGCAGATCTACCACAGCATAGTATTTTATGCAGTTTCCTTATTATGCAGAACACTTTATCATTTTAAGTATATTATTAAAACTCAAACATCTCCCAAAATTAAAGCTGTGGACCAATTTAGCTGGAAGCTATCCTTTTGTAGTATTTATCCCTTTAAAAATGTACAATACAAAAGTTGGAACACAGTTAGGAGGTTTGGAAAAAAATACCCATGACTAGCAAACTGTCCATCGAACACGATGGGTGGGGGGGAAAGAGAGGAGAGGGGCGAGTGGGGACAGAGGCCTGCATCGCTCCCCCCACCCTCTCGGGTTGGGGTCTGGCTTCCCCGCCTTACCCCCACCCCTCGGGTCCATGTCTGCTCCCTCCCTTCCCCACCCGCTGCTTTGGGCCTGGGCTCATTCCACCCCGTCATTTCAGGTCCAGTTCCCCCTACTGCTTCAGGTGCAGAACCATGTGTCCCCCCACCTCGCCTCCCAGGACTGTGGGGGATGGAGCTTCCAGCAGCCTCACGCTGCCACCGGTAACCCCTCTTCTTCCTGCTGGCTGTTGTTGGGGGAGGGGGCGCTTGCTTTGGCCCCTGGCTCCAAGAGCAGAGTGGGGGGGGCGTGGCAATGACAACACCGCTCCATCCCCTCAGTTATGATGGTGCTCTGGTTCTCACCGTCCCCCTCTGCCTCCCGAGGAACAGGGCTGGGGGCTGAAGCTAGCAGCACTGGCCTTCCCCCCACTCCCCCTGAGTCCAGCCCACTTTCATGGCAGCACTCCACTGTGTGCCTCTGCAGAGCACTGCGACTGGCTGCTGAGACTGATTGGCTCTAAGTAAGACGGACAGACAGGCAGGCGGGCCAACAGACCAACCCACACTTTTATACTATTAGAATCCTTCTGAAGGGGAAAAAAAGATCTACTTGCCCCACAACATAAACTTGCTTTGTTAGAGGTTGCTGGATCGCAGGAGCATATTGCTGGAGCCATGACACAAATCCAAACAACTCAAATATGACACTACATCAAATAAAATCTTAACTACACCCTATAGTAACACCATAACTAAAAAAATTGAAAAAAGAAGTTACTCTGTCTTTGTTTGGGAACATAAACACTACATTTTTTACAGAGTTAAGGATGTGTCTTGATTGTGCATTTCTTCACTTGTCTAGGTAATTTTTACATACCTAGTCTAAGTATTACATCAATTCCTAAGAATATCTAATGCATTTTTCCCCCCCTCATAACACCCCTGTATCTGTCCTATTATTTCCATTTTACAGATGGGGAACCAACTTTACAGGATTAGGAATTCACCTAGCTCTCAAAAAGAGGTTTGTGGCAGTTAACATAATTAAACCAGTGGCACATGACCCAAATGAGTATGCTCATCACTGAACTATTCTTCCTTTCGTACCTAATTTTTTTGCCTCTCAAATTTGACCTTAACACTGAACTTCTTTTATGTTCAGTGCTGGTTCCTGGGGTAATTAGAACATCCTGCCTCCTTTCCCTCATTTCTTCTCCCCCATTCCCACATCTGTCATGTACTGATCTGGAGGGGGAAAAGATTATGAAATATGAAATACTATATGAAAGTATTTATTCTAATGCTACTCACTGCATGCAAAGAAGTATTTGGAAATATACAAAAAAAAATTATGCAACTGAGGCATATACAATCATGTGGCCTTTTCTGTATTTAACTTATTTTCCTTGTTTCTCTCCCTTCCCACTGAATAAAATGCTTTCCAGATACATTTTTTTCCAAAACCAGACATTTAAGCATAAGAAGTTCAGCACAATGACACTCACAATAGGCACAAATTTCAAAAGGACACAACTAAAAGCCAAATTTGAATTTTGAATTTACATTGTGGTGACAAACAATCCTAGGTACTGAGAAAGTACTTACAATCAAGCAGCATCAAAGTGTCTACATTTTCCTCAAATCTAAATATGTAGTTTGCAACTGTATATATCTAGTCTTACTGTCATTCAGGGTAAGCCTTCTTTCACCAAGCATTTACTGAAAGTTTCTTCTCTTCTGTCTTAGTGTTTACTGCAAAATCACCACAAAGCATATTTTGCAATTAGTCTTAAAATATCCTCCAACATTAAAAAGGTCAGAAAAGTCCACTTATAAAAAAACAAGAATATACATCACATTATATTATATTTTCTTTGCAGTGGACACAAATGCTATTGAGATATGCAGCCAAAGTCATGGAGAAACCAGTCTGAATGTGTGCGCTTCATTAGTTCATTACTATTCACAATGCTTAAGTGTTCTTGGATACAAGCTGACTTATAAAATTATTTGTGCATTCACTGTGAAATCCTCTGGCATTATGCATGCATCCAATGTTTTCCACTGAATTTTATATAGAATACTGATAAATTATTTTACTGTACTTTTTTCTTTACACTGATAAAAGTTTTGATTCTTTTTTAAAATTTAATATGGCAAATACAGTGATTATTTTCCAGATGCTATAAAAATTAACTTAAGGGAATTCCAGAGCAACACTGGAGAATAAAAACAAAAAGGTAACAGGAAATATGAGCTTTCTTTTCATGGGTCTTCCAGACTAGGCCACATTCTTTTCCAAAAGAAGCCAGAACTTAAACCCCCCCCCCCCACAAATCACTGACAAGATATCACAAAAATCTCTCAATATTTATATCTACACATGAAATGTATTTGAAAAAGAGAAATGAAAGTATCCAGCCTTCCTCAGCTACTGAAGTAAGATTAAGCCACAAGAATATCATAGCTTCCACATCCTTGTACATTTTAGCAACATAATATTCAAAAATCAAGATCCGAACACACAAAAAAGTTATGTTTTTGATTAAGGATGTGAATGGTTAAACAATTAATAACCCGTTATATTTTACCAGTTATTGTTTAACACTGAGTGGGGTACAGTCTGCAAGGGACGGGAAGCTGCACAGTGCCCCAGGAGACAGGAATGAGGAGGGGATTAGGGACCAATACCTATAGTTAGGCTCAGTGGAGCTGCTTGCAATCTCCCCACCGCTTACCACAAGCAGCCTGGCTTCCAGGCAGGCAGTGGGGAGGCTACAAGCAGCTGCACCAAGGTCTGCAGACCCTAGTTATTAATCCCTTACTTCCCCTGACCCATGCTCTGCTGTCCACAGGGAAAGCAGCTTGTATCCTTCTCTGGGGTGAATGGAAGTCACCCCAGACACCTGATCCTGGGGCCTGATCCTGAAAATTAAAATAAAAAAGATGCTTAAAAATAAGAGGGAGATGGGAGAGAGTATTCCAGGTTGCAGCCCCTCTTCCATGGCAGGGTGGGGCAGGACAGGTACTAGCATTGGTCCAGGACCAGCCCTCCCCAGTCTGACTTTACAGAGCCATAGGTTGGAGCCCAACACTATAGCACCCATCCTTGTCCCCATGCCTCGCTGAATGTGCCACCTTGTTACTGCAGCTGCTCATGGTACCTGCACATGCCCCCTGGCCAGACTCATGGCAGTTGCAGGGCCTGGCAGGGGCAAGGTGGAGATAAGGGGATGCAGAGTGGTTGTCCCACACCTGGGGTGGGAGAGGACCCACCTGGCTTGCTGGGAGGCGCAGCCCTGGGGAGCCAGAGCCCCAAGGAGCCACTGAATCTCTGCCGCACCTTGGGGGGGCCTGGAAGCACCCCACCAGAGCAGCCCCATGTGGGCCAGGCCAGGGGTTGCCATACTGATTGTTTAACCATTGTAAATACACCAGGTTAAACTGACATTTTTTAATCGTTATTTACATCCCTATTTTTAGTAAACTTTTAATACCCCTGCAATCCTTCCGAAGGTGAGTAAGTGTCAATTTGATCTGGCACAATACAAAAACAGATCGAGAAAACACAATGAAAGTGTCTAGCAATGTTTAAACATCTTACCTCTAAGCAACCAGACAACTGTAAACCAGCTTTCCAAGGCTCAGAACAAGCCTTTCCCTTCAAGTTCATTTTTAAATTAACACCATCCATACTGCAATCCCATTTAAAGCCCTTTAAACTATTACACTTCCAACTTCCCTCCTGTACACACACGGCAGCCAATTTCTTTGTGTTCCCTTACGGATAAAACAAAGTTTGATTCCTTTATTAAAGCAAACAGACTTGAATACAGTATCTCTCTGAAAATGAGCATAGAGAGATGAACAAGAGGCATCCTGCAATGATCTTACTTCACAATTAATTTAAAAATTGTTTTGTTCACAGTATTTACATAGCCACTTAAAATATGGTGTACAATGACAGAACAACTGAGAACACTTGCTACAGTTTCAGAGGCATGAATTCAAACTTCACTCTAGATATGTAACAAGTACCACTTGCAAAAGGGTACCTGATCATTTAGGCTGGAGGGTCAAGTGTTGCCAGACATGACACTGCTGGCTATAGAAAGTAATCTCCCTTAATTCCAGGGGTCTGATGGGCAATCAAGATTCAAGCAGTATCTTTGACCTTTGAGCTGTACTAAAGAAATAAAACTAAAGAATAAAACTAAAGAATCCTTGAATTTCATGCATCTAAAATGTAGATTCAAGGAGAGCAATGACTTACGCCATTCCTGTATTCCTGCTGCCTGTGCTGAAATTTAGTAGCTCAGTGGCTTTTTATTAAAAAGAAACAAGACTAGAAGGATACTTTCACTCACTGCAGAATATGCCTCCACTATTATCACAAATGTCAGGGTCAGCAGAAATTAGTTCCTTAGACAGCATTATACTGACCTAATTAACAACACAGTTTCAAAGAGTAGCTGGGTTCTACACCCTTTTCAACACTCCAAGTGGATTAAAGTGTAAGAATATTCAGCTTCAGAGCAGATGAACCTACACGTATTCCAAACTTGTGCTGCACAGCTCTGTCCCTACCTACATCATTTTCTTGTGTCTTTTCCCATCTCCCTCATTCCTTTCACATGACCAGTTAGGCCTTTATTATTCTTTTTACTGTTTTTTTCTTCATTTTTTCTATGTATAAAAACACACCTCAGAGTACTAGTAAACTGCTATCTATGAATGTCAACTTTTAATGCATCCAACATGTTTAAGAGATCCACAAATATCAGAAAATTCTATTTTAAAACAAAAGTTAGCACTACCCCATTGAGCTCTCAACACATTCTTCCATTGCATATTACTACATTTCATGTTTATGACAGGTACAAAACAGATAATTCTATTCTGGGGACTGATTTCCTTGGAGCAAGAACACTGCTTTATATTTTGTACAACCCTGAGTAGGCTGTTTGCATCCAACAATAGAGCTTTGCATCAAACCAACTCAAAGGCCGCACCAGAATAATAGTGGACACTACACAATAAATTCTGGTAAGAGCAAAAGAAAGCCTGAAATCTTTGGATTAAAATGCATTAAACTTCTAGAGGTGTACAAGATGAGATATTATCTTGATTTAATTACTGGATTTGGTCTAGCATTAAAATATTTTTCACATAATGAAGCCTGATTAAACTGCAAACTCTACCTAACATTTAAAATAGAAAGTAAGAGATGCTTCATATCTATACCAAGATATTTTTATTTTCAAGCCAATGAAGATAGAAATTAAACTATCACTTTTAGTAACTACTTCAGTAATTAAAATTAGTAATTTAAACTATTACTTTTAATACAGCAGTTAACATAACCTGTGTGTGACTCCATGTTTATATCTGCGCTGCTCCTTTGATGCTAATTAAAACTGGATTGAGTTGAGGACCAATGCAAAGTTAAAATGAGCCTCCAAATCCTGACAGGCAAGTCCTCACAGGCCACATAACAGACTTCACCAAATCCTCTGTGAATGTGAAGTAAAGAGTTCCAGAACTACTAAAACTTCAACAGTAGAAGTCTGACATGGCTATGAAAGAGCTCTTTCACTCAAGCCCTTGCTCTTCTACCTTGTTTTTCACTCACTGTGGATTATACCATCATCCTTCCAGTCATCCAAGATACAGCACAGATTACTCTAAATCAGTACAGTAAAAGTTCTGTTATCCGGCATCCTACAAGTCGGTTCATGGAGCATGCCGGCATGCCAGCTTGTAAGATAAAGTGAAACCAGAAGTGCCCACCGTGGCACTTCTGGTTTCTTCGAGCTCCCATAGCTTGGGGCAAAGCAGCCTGTGCTGCCAAGCCCCCACAGCCCAGGGGCATAATAGGTTGTGTGGGACCTGCCTACCTGTTCCGCAGGGCCCGCAAGAGCGGCAGCAATGCCGCAGGAGGGACAGAGGGACGCCGCAGACACAGCGTGAGAAGCAGCAGCTGAGGCCGCTCAATTTATTGACATATTTTGTTATCAGAGCTTTTACTGTAATTCTCAACTAGGGTCCCTTGAGATCCTTTCAAGGGTGCCACACAGTTAGGTTTACACACATGATGCACATGATACACCCAAATATCTCAAATAGAAATCCATAGTTGTGGTCTTTCTGAGTTCTTTGCAATAGAAAACTGCTCTATTATTTTTCTTTAGGCTAGGAGATCTCAACCTTTTTTAATAAGTAAACCCTGGCGGCCAGACACAAACTGGGGGTGGGGCTGGCACGTGGCTGGATGCGGAGCAGCAGCAGCGTGTGGCAGCGGTGGCCGCCATACACAAGTTGCTTTCTCCCCACCACTACGTCTGGCTGACAGTTCAGTGCCTGCGAGGCCCCCAGAGGGACACTGCTGCCCTCCCCCAGTCCTGCTCCTGGGAAGTGGCGGCACAGGGTAGTGGGTGGCGGTGCTCCGTCCCTGCCCACCCACATACCATCCAGTGCCTTCCTAAGTACCCCCCCCCGGGGTACACTTATCCCGCTTGACAACCGCTGCTTTAGATAAACAAAGAATGAAAACTAAGAGCTGGCATTTTCCCAAGGGTGCCTCAAGTCTTATAAGGTTGAGAACCACTGCTCCAGTGCCAGACAACAGCTTATACCACCACTTCTCCTAGCTGTATGGCCACAGCACTGTACAAGCAAAGCTTCCCCACAGCCACCTGCCCCAAATACCCCTCTGAACAAGTTAATCTCTAAAGTACCACTCTGCCTTGCCTTCTGTCTGATTTCAGATTAACTCAGAGGTGGGCAATTATTTGGGCTAGAGGGCCACTTAACAGGTTTTAGTGAGTTGAGGGCCACACATGCATGCTTCCTTTCCCAGAAGGCAGCACAGTGGCTCTGGCTTCTGCAAGCGCCATATGCTGCTGAGCAGGCAGGGCTGCTTTGTCCAGCATACCCCAGAGCACCAGAGGCCAGAGCTGTATGCCAGCAAGTGATGGTCCAAGCACAGCTCACCTAGGGCCTGCCACATCATGTCACCACTCACCCTGCCTGCCTGCAGGCTAGATAAAAATCAACTACAGGCCGTATCCAGGCCACGGGTTCTATTTTATCTACCCTGGGACTAACTTGTTCTATAAGACAGTGAAAGACATGTCACATTTACCACAGTAGCAGCTGAGGTATACTAGCACAGACTTCTAGGATTTCTCCAAGTAACCTGCAGTATTTGTGCATAAATTTAGCCATGGACATTTTTCTCCTGTAAGTCTCGCAACATAAATTTACAAATGTTAACTATATCATTTTCTTCTCTGAAATCGCAGAGTAATACAAGGGTGAAAGCAAAGAAAGTTTCTTTTTCCCATTCCAATAACTTACCAGACCTTAAATGTCCAGTAGTATATTTAATTCTTCCCTTTCTGTGGGACTAGACAACTAGATAACTAAGAGTTTTGAGCTTCCACATAGAAAAAAAAAAAAAAACAAACCCCAAGATTTCACCATAAATTTATCTATTTGCGATAACAAATCTGGGCTCCCTGTACTTTAGTAATGACTAAGACCTGAAAATATACAAAAAGAACATTTCTGAGGGAGTATATACTTAGAATCAAACTTGACTTTGGAAAAACTTTGTTTGAGCCAGGACATTAGATTAGGTGTGAAGACTTCAGCATATCTTTTCTTTGACACTAACTACTGGACAATGGGAAGCAATACAGAGTATCTTCTCCATCTTGGAAATCCTATTAATAGAGAGTCAGGGGATTTGCAGCAACAGGAGCTACAAATATCAGCAGCTGATCTCAGTAAAAAAGGGGAAAAAAAATGACTTAAGCGAAAGACTCAGACTGTACTCACACGTATTACTACAACATGAACAGTGTCACTGCAAACAATGAACCTGAAGCCTATATTTCTTTCCCTCCTCAACTACCAAATGGCCTTTTCTACTACTCCTCCTCTTGCAACGCAAAAAAAAAAAAAAAAAAAAAGACTAAAGAAAGAATGACAAATAAAGAACTTCTGATTGGTTTCCTTCATATCTGAAAAGAAAAAATAAGAATGGGGTCTTAGCTGGACTTAACCCAAAAATATCACTGCTACCGGACTGGCCAATACTTGATGTCTTAATGACATGTTTATTTCTTCCTACTTTTATTTACATGGGGAGGAGCTACTTACAGACCTTCAGAGTTGATAAAACAAACTAAGAAAAAAAGCCAATTTTTGACAACACAGTCATATCCCAAAATTCTAACAGTTAAACAGACTGCCATGTCAACTCCCATGTTTTACACATACAACAAAAAAAGAAAACTGTAAAGAACCAACCCCCGCCCCAGCATAACTAGTCAAAGTTGGATAAATGTGTGTTCAACTGATTCTCAATGATGGTTCAAATGACATTCTGTACACTGTTACATATAACCAATACAAATAAATACATATTCATACTGAAAAATGTATGGCAAACAACCTCCTGAAAAAGTAATTTTCTCCACAAGCTGCTTCCTTAAATTTGACTTTTCCTTTTATATTCATAAATATCAAAAACCATCTTAGAGGACTGGTAAGACCGTACACTGTTATTGTAAATGTCTTATTGTCTATTTCATGGCTTCAGCCAGAAAATCAAACTCATATTTTCTTGCATATAAACATACACTTTTTTTTTCCACCGAAAAATGAGGGCTGGAAAGTAAAGCACACATTATAAGTAAGAAGTGTAATAATAAGTTTCTCATGGTTAAGGGCAAAAGTGAAAGTAAAAACTGCACAAGACTCAAAGGGTATGGACAGGAATTACACATAAACCGGTATAAATGAGCGAAAACCAGTTCAATCTGTAAGACAACACAAGTTCAGTGCACATAAACCACTTTCAATATGGCCAATACTGATTTAAAATAAACCTGGATGGATGTAGTATCAGACTTAACTGATTTAGGTTAAATCAGTTCATTGAACTTCTGTCCCAGATCCTCTTCAGATTCAAGTTAACTCTCAGCCCCCAGCACGCCAAGATGCTTTGCATCTCCCCCACAGTATAGGTGGGCTAACCTTGCCACAAGCTATCTGCCCCGACTAAACAGGGAGGTTTGCTCTGGCACCCCCCACCTTTTGGCCTGGGCCACCACAGGTATGTGGCTGCATTTCCAGAAACAAAAGTGAATGTCTGTCCACTTGCTTATTGGTTCAATCTATGCAGTTTAGACTAATCTGCAAAAACTGAATTAATTCAGTCTCAGGCTTTTGCACGTCCATCCTTAGCCAGAGCAAGTAGAACAATAAGCAGTAGCCTCTGCTCCCTAGCTGCTTCTGCTCAGTTACTACAAGGAAAGATCTGTTTTTCTTCATTCTGCCTTTCAAAAACAAGACGCATGAAATAGGCAGGTAAATATGGTATCCCCTTTCAGTTTAAATTTAAGATTATGTTGTTCTAACAGAGTTCCCTCTGGACCATGGGTGGTCCACAAAACAGGTGCTACTGGTCACACAGTGTAGGCTGATACTCATTTTCTGCAGCTGTACCTGAATAAAGACAGCTAAAGTAGATAACAAAACACAGTTAACATTTTCCAGCAAGTAATCACTAGGACATAACACAAGGATACTACAGGATTGAAAAGAGGCAGAAAGATGGTTGGCTGGGTAGCAATCTCTTCTGTGCTCCACTATAAGAAAAAGGGCTTCCTTCACTATTTTTTAGAATGGAATCTAATATTAGATGTTAAAATGATGTGCAAATAAAGCTTTAATACTGAAACTTATATTCAGGGAAACTCACAGCATGGGTTTACCCATATTAAAAAATTTCGTTATCAAGAAAAGGAAATAAATACAAATGCATTACAGGATGTACTTAGCATCTGAATCAATATAAAAATAAAGTCATTTTCCTTTACTTAATCTCTTAAAGGCTAGTGACTAATTTTCCACTAATTATAGCAAACAAAATGATAATACAAGGTTGAGCCAAAGCCAGTAAGTACATACAAAATAAGTAATTAATGTAATTGGTCCAATGAAAACTACTGTAGAAGTGTAATTATGATTAAACAGCAATAGACTGAGTGCAGTTTTGTCTAAGTTCTGTGATCAAGGTATGAAGTCAGGGAAATGCATAGATGTCAAAATAGCCCATTTAAATTATTTTCTATTACCCTTCCAGCATAATAGGTAGTCTTTCACTCTAATAAAATCTTGGGGGAGACCTTTTAAAATTAGCATCAGAGAAGCTTGAATAAGGGTTACACAAGAGTGATTCTGAAGAGAAACAGTGTAAAAACAAGAATGGGGTCTTAGCTGGAAAAATATGTTAACCCAAAAATATTACTGCTGTCAAACTGGCCAATATCTGATGTCCTAATGACGTGTTTATTTCCTCCTACTTCAATCTAATCCATTTTTCAATGTACCTTAAGATCTTTAAAGCAATCAGAATAGGTCTTTAATTTACTCTATTTTGTTTAAAAGCAGTATATCTAGCAGAAAGCACAATTTTACATCTCAGCAATCCCAAATGCAACCTACTCTCCATACAGTAGAGCGGAATGTGGACAAAGAGAAAAAATTAAGATCTATTTATAAGGTAAGTAACAGAAATCCATAACAGCTTCAGGACACTTTACCCGTTTTAATTAATGCTCATGATATTCTTACAATAGACATTATCATCCCTATTTTACAGATTAAAGATAAAGGTAGAAAAATTACATGATTTGACAATAGATTCACAATTCATATCAGAGCCTGAACCAGAACCTCAATCTCCTGACACTCTGCACTTAAATGCTGTGAACTTTGCTTCCTCTCAAAACAATGTTCTTCAAGTCACTGGGCTCAAGTTCAGTTTATATTTCTAAACTGGAAAAGAGAAAAAAAGAACACACACAACAAAAGTTGTCTACAAACTCTATAAAGATGAACAATTTAAATTATTGCAATGCTTCTCTTCATTCAACATCAGGCAGTTTACTTAGTAAATATCAACGTAGCATGTACACTAAAGAGGTGTGTATTTTCCTAACTGTGATATATCTTAGTGGAAGAAAACATTTCTAAAAATGCCTTCACATGTAGACTCATAAATATTTTAATGTGTGAACAATCAACTAGCTTTTAGAAAGTTAATTTTTTGGGGATTTTTTGGTTGTTTTTTTTTAGCAATAATGGTAATTTGGAATTTTGGTAATTATGTTTTCCAATTATGAAGGCAGTACCTTTATTCAAAAATTACTATACAGTGTCCAAACCAGAAATATTACTAAGCTATCCAGATGCCCAAAAAATCCTACATTAATTCTGAAAGCATTACATTAATTCATATGGGGTAGCAATATACAAGAGCAAAATACAACAACAGATTGTTAACATCTGGATACCAAAATAAAACACCCAGCTTCCATTTCACATGTCATATTTTTAATAATACTGGTTTGTTATAAACATTTCAAATTGCAATAAAACTCTTTAAATGTTTTAGATACATAATTTGTATTGTGTTATGGCAGGGTCATAAGGGACTAATAAAATCCTACTCCCTATATTGATGGGTATTCTACTGAAAGTGATCCTAAAATCGGATTCTTACTGAGGGATTATATGCCACAAAAGTGCTGGTACGTAAGCCTAAACGTCTATATCTACATGTTGCATTTGAGTTAATGCTGCCATCTTTAAAACTTTTTAAACCTTTAAAAACATATTATTCTTGTTGTTAATATTTAATATTAAAAATATTGCAATGGTAGTGGGGTGCTGAAAGACAACTGAGGGCAAACATGTCAACAGTTTTCCAATACATAAAAGGTAGTTATTATAAGGCTAATGGTCAATTGCTTTTTATGTCCATAGGAAGAAGGATGAGACGAAATCAGATTAATCTGAAGCAAAGAACATTTAGGTGATACATTAAGAAAAAAGTCTATAACTGTCTGTGTACTGAAACAAGCTACCTAAAAAAGACATGAAATACTCTTTAACATGTTCAAGATCCTTTGAGGTCCCCATGAATCCTACACTTATCTGTGTCTCTTGACTTTCTTATTGTATTACCTACGAAGCACAAAACACTGACATTATTTAAAGCAAAAATGTTGGAATTATATCAAAAGGTATATGGGTATCAAAATTATCATCCCCTAATAAAATGAAATTAGCCACCCAAATGATGAATGTTGGTTTGTCAAATACTAACTTTTAATAATATATGTTTGGTAAAAAAGAAAATAGTGAGAAAAGATATTATACAAAACATCAACACTGTAATCCTCACCCCCCACCCCAAAAGAAAATTAAAGATTCATTTTTTTATTGCAGGTATTGCAAATAAGAAAAATATTTTTATAAGTCATCCTTTTGGTCCTGTAAGTACATTGTACAGTAGAAAATTAAACGAAACTTCAAGTTTAATCTTACACCTAATAAAGATATTTTGAAATTTTAATTTTTTTAAAAAACAGAACCAAAAATGTTTTCATGCAAATAAAATGTATCAGTTTTCTTGCAAAAGGCAGCTTTTAGAGCTTCCATCTCTCCACTTCCATAAGCGTATAACACTGGTTTATATAAGCATAATATATTAGCTGAAAACTAGAAAAAAACTGCACTTTATCAATGGGCAGTAAGCTTTCTTCAGCAAATAAGAGGACCTACACTAGTATTTTCTGAAGAATGTAAATCTCTTAAAAATTCTATCCCTTATGGTTGGAAAGATGAGCTTAGAAATTTGAACAACATACAAACAAAGCAAATGTTGTTAGAAATGTTGGGGAGAAGTCAATTAGAGAACTGTATCCAGGTTCCAGACTACTTCAAGGAGGCCAGATAGAGAGGCTATCTGCATCAAAGGAGAAGATGACAGAACTAGCCAAGATTCTCCTCCCGTACAGCAGCCAGAACTCTCTACAGACTGTGTAGAAGAGTGAAGGACCAGGCATTCACAGAAGTCAAAGGTCCTGGAAAGGAACAAGAAACAGAAAACCCCTGCAACATTCCAGAAAAATTAATTTTATATTAGCTTGGGGCTCATAAAAAATGGAACGTATGGTAGAAATAAAACATTGGAACACTGTCACACAGCTAAGGAGGTAGCAGAGGTATCATTGAATGGACTCCTTTCTGGAGCTTTATCCTTGTACCTTGCTAGGAGGACTCCAGCTTTTCATTCACATTAGCTTGGTAGGGGATTTTGGCCTCCAGGTAAAAGCAGGGTAAATATTTCAATTCCCACAACTCTTAAATATTAGAGAAAAATGTGCATTTGAACACAGCTTTGCTTTAATAAGCTATTTGACATAGCTGACTTCCTAGGTTTCTAGATGCTGCAAGATCCAGCCAGTGATTCTCAACCAGAGTGCCATGCCTTGAAAACCCTGCAAGAGCACGATGGGGTATCACACAATGTTTGCACTAATAGGTTTAAAATACAATTCAAAAGACAAACCCAGAGATTTCAGATAAAAATACTACAGTATGGATTTCTTTCTTTGCAACAAAAACAACCCCCCACCCCTCATTCTAGTCTTTTTCTGCAGGCAAAAAAAAGAGTGAAAACTAAGAGGTGGCATTTTCTAAGGGGTACCTTGAATCTACTAAAGGATCTCTCAAGTCTGTCCATAGGTGCCTCAAATCTAAAAAGAATGAGAACCAATGCTCGCCCAGAAGAGAGGCAGGGGACATACCAGTCTGCATAGACCCCGCAGAGATATTCTCCCCCTTACCATCCACCACTCCTAATACATAAAATACCGGACTAGGGACACAGGGCCTAATCCCACAAGGCATCTCTATGTTCTGTGACACTTTAAATACATCTTTTCTTTTTTAATTTGTGTTGAAAAGGAAGAATCACTTCAGTTACTCTTCAGCACTGGAAATAAAGACTGCATGTAATGTACTGAGGAACTTCTAAGGTATTTAAAATAGCAATATACATAAAAAAGATCAAAGATATTCTTATTTAAGGTCTAAACAGCCACCTTCTGCCCACATAAGTGGGCATACCATTAAGAAACAAAGCTTAAATTGCTACATAAGCTTGTAATATCAGGCCCCAAACGGTTTTTTATGGAAATCAATTTTATATAGTCTTCAGGGCACCAAACTTAATGAGAAGCCTTCAGCTACAGTTAGTTAAGGTCATACATGATTTAACCCAGTCCCACATACAAGGTAAAAACCTTAGTCCCACTGAAGTCCAAGAAACCCTAATCTGTGGCCTCAAGCCTGTGCCTCCTCCACAAAACAGATGACTTCTTCCTTTTTTTTTAAATAATGCCACTATTCTTATTAACTTTAAACAAAATCCTTTGAAAAGGCTCATACTTTTTTCTGCAGCTGAGACCAATACCCATCTTACCCTGTGACACATCTTCTAGGAAAAAAATAAGTGCCAACAGGAAAAGACTGTGACCAGTGATCTCCCAAGCTACAAACTCACTTGGGGCTGTGGAGAAGGAAGCTTCACCCACAGATAGCGCAGTTAAAATCAAATGTTACAGCAAGAAAAAATAAAAATAAAGAGGGGCCCAAACGGTGCCCTCCTTTCACTCCTGACTGCCTGAGCCCAGCCTTCAGGAGGCTAAAGCCTCCCTGCCACATCTCTGCAGGGGCTCCCAACCCCCTCCCCTCCCAGCGCCCGTATCACGGCCGGGCCGCACGACGGGACGCGAGCTCCCGCCCCATAGCCGGCCGGCAGGACCCCCGCCCCAGGCTACGGTGCGCGCAGAGCAGGGCAGGGCAGGGCGGGCAGCGGCAAGTCCGGCGGAGCTAGTCCCAGCCCCTCCAGCCCGGGACAGGAGGCTGGTCCCCAGTCCCGCCCCCGGCCCCGGTACCATTACCCAGCACGCCCAGCGCTGCGCGGCCATCCTGCTGCCGGACAGTTCCTGCGGGACCCGCGCAGCCTCGCGAGAACTCGGCCCTCCCTCCACAAGCGCCCCTCCCCCCCCCGCGGCGCCTGAGCTGAGATTCAACATGGCGGCGTCGCCGCGCACGTGTCCCAACGCTCGCACACGTCACGCCGGGGGGCGGGGCCTCCCGCGCACGCGCCGCCGCTGCGGGCAGCTGCGATTCGAACGCGGGGCGCGAGCCTCTTCCCCGCACGCGCGGGTCACGTGGGGGCACCCCCCCCGCACCTCGGCTCCCCCCTCCCCCCGCCCGCTCCGAACTCGGCGCCATCCGGGTCCCGCCGCCGCTGCCGCTGCCCGGGGCTGGGGCCTCACCTGGCGCCCACGCGCGGCGGACGCCGCCGGCCGCAGCAGCCACGTCCCCTGCTCGTTGCGCCCGCGCCAGGCAGAGGCGGCGGTGGCGGCTCCGCACAGCGTCTGCTCCCCTCAGCGCGGCGGCGGCTCCTTCCGCTTCCTTCCCCTCCCCCCGGCTCCGGCGGGGACCCGCTCCCTGCAGCTCCGCCTGCTGGTCGCTGGGGTAGGCGGGCGGCCGCGGGCCCCCGGGGCCCGCGCCCGGCGCGGCGGAGGAACAAACCCTCCTGCTATCCCCCTGCCCCCCTTCTATTCTGGGCCTGGGCTTGCAAAGGCAGAAATTAAGCTCCAGTAAGGCTTCTGGTTTCAGCCTCCGCCGTCCCTCAAGACGACGCTGAGGAGAGCTGCAGCAGCCCTTACAGGAACCAGCAGGACCCTGAAGCACTCCTGCCTCAAAGCTCATCTGTCTGCCTCTCCACATAGGGCTGGTCCAGCAGAGGATAAACACCCCTCCCCCGCGTCCTTGCTGCTTGGATTTTTTTCCTGACCCCAACGGAGGCGCAGGGAATCGTTTCGGGCAGAGGGCCGATTACTGAGTTTTGGCAAGCCATCGAGGGCTGCAGGACAGGCAGTGGGGGGCAGATAAATATTAATTTTCTAAATTTTTTAGAGGACCCGTGGGCTGGATAGATTGGCCTGGTGGGCTGCATCCCGCCAACGGGCCATGATTTGCACCACGGCCATGTAAGACTGCTGCTTGGTGGAATGACTTGTCTTTAAAATCACACCCGAGGCAAGAGTGCTTGGGGGTGGTCACAGCTCTTAGTGGACCACCTGCAGGGTTGGACAGATCAAGGCAACAGTTAGTCCAATAAAAGATATGAGACGTCTTGCCTGGAGCATCAGGCACCAACCAACATCACTTCAATGCTATGATAATTATAAAATTATGTTTAGAAATAAATTGTATTGCAAATATTTGAAAATGAACTTAAAATCATTCTTATTTTTTTGTATCATTTTCACCAGTTACATCAAATGCATCAGTCCTACAGTCATTTCAATACATGCAGTTTTTTGGAAAAAATCATAATTAATTGTTCAAATAACTAAACTTGTTATCCTTCCCTGCTGTTACCCTTGGAGTTGTCTTTTGTCTGAGACCACCCCCAGCCTCCCCCACAGAAGTGCTTTCCCAATTCTACTCCTGCTGCTTTGGGGTCTTTTCTCTCTGTTAGAAAATAAATTCCAGGTGACGAGAGTGAAAGGTGATAGAAGTGAAAAATAATAATTGCACCTGTATATCACAAGGTCAAATGACAAATTCCTAGTAGAGAAGCCTCAGGACCGTGTGGCACAGCACAGCACAGTTCCTTTCGTGGCCTCCCATCATTACTCTTTGTACCCCCATGGTGAGGATCTTGCTGTCTACCCCACATATCACCTATATCTACCACCTGCATCTAAGAACCACGTTCCCCACATTTCTGGCTCTCACTGTGTTCTCCACAGCTCCTCATAGTCCACATCCTAATAGCATGCTGCCTAGATCCTTGAACCATAGAGTAGCAGCAATTTTATCTATGGACATTTCTTCAGTGTAACTGAAAATACTAGGAGGGAGTAGCCACCGTTATTAAAGGCAGCCTCCTCCCCACATCCCAATAGATTATGGGGAAGTGGTGCTCACCTTCCTAGCTTGGGTTCTGGGAATAACATGCTATGGCAGCCATTTTTCCTAGTAGTAAATTGACTCAGCGGCCATTTATCAAGTTACCATGATGTTAGAATTGCACAGCTTACATCTTGCTCCTGATAAGGAAGAAATACTGCCCAAGGCTCCTCTCTCCCATCCTCCTTACTCTTTCTCATGCTGATTACAGAAACTGGAATTTAACTGCATAGCCTTGGAGTATAAACTTTTGAACTCTTGTGGTTTTGAGCATGCTTAATGAGCTGTTGCATATTTACCTCTCCGCCCTGTATACTCAAATAGCTAATTATAATATACATGCGATGTATGTAATGATGTAACTACATGTATGTTCGTATGAAACGGAAGTAGGCTGCAAGAACTCCTGTGTTTGCACATGTACCCAGGAGAGAGAAGATAAATGCTGCTTGCAAACACAATTGGTTCATTAGAGGTGATCTGAGCACCAAGCTTGCTCCACTCTAACATTTGTTTGCAAACAAATACATCCTTTTGTGCCGACTGATGTCTGTGTGTCTGTGATCTCAGCGCGCCTCCAGGGAAATGAACCGCCTTTGTGCAACAATGAGACAGGTAAAAGATCACCCTAAAAGTACTAGAGCTGTAATGAATTGCAAGTTAACAACACTATTCCCCATATACATTCAGCCTGACAGATACCGGTAGTCCAATAGCTCGTGTCTACAGTCAAGGAAAGGAAATCTCTCAGACTGCAGGATCTGAGTTTAGCTTCTGATCAGGCCTTTCCATAAGGTCTAGGGCAGGGTCTGCAAAATATGGCCTGTGGGCTGAATCTAGCCCATGGAGCCACTGGAACCAAAGGCTTTTTCCTCTGCTTGATCCCCTGCTACAGCTGGGAAGCAAAGAGCTCCCCACCAAGTGGAAGTTGTACCCACAGTGCAGCCGGGGAGAAGCGACAGCATCCATGTGGGTGCAGTTCCCAACTGCCTGACCCCCTCCCAGCACTGCTCCCCTCTGGCAGGAAGCTGTACTCGCTTCCAGGGGGAGGCTAGAAAAAGTGACACCAGCAAAGCTTCCAACTGCTGTCACACTGCCAAAGCCACCAGGCCCGCACTGGACTAGAACCAGTTGTTCTTGTGGCTTGAAAATGTTTGGGGTGGGGAGGCTTCACTTGTGCTGTGCTGCAGTCTGGCCACGTGGAGAAGTGCAAGCAGGGAGAAGCAACAGCAGAAACCAGGTCCTAGTGCCAGCCGATCCAGACCCAAACTGAGTCATTCCAGCCCACTGCTGGAAAATTTTGTTGATCTCTGCCTTACGTAGTACCTATTCTTTCCAAGTATCTCAACAGATTAAGTGGCTTAATTCCTCCTTTTAGCCTGAGGTGCTTAGCACCATTTGCTTTAACCAGATCTGTAACTGTTGGACAGGGCCTGGAACTCAAATGCCCTCTCCATGTATAAGCATCTGACTGGTGCACAAGCGCACCTCAGTCTCCGCACTGTAGAGCCACACATTTAACTCATTTGCAATACATTAGAGAGTGGCTTGTCTATCCTTCCTAGCTTTGGTTTGTGCAGAACGGTTTTGAGGTTTCCAATACTGTTTTGTTGTTTCTGGTTCTGTAGACTTCTTTTTTCTGTCCATTCCTGTTACCACCATAGATGAGCTGTTCCTGATGCTTTCGGTTTCAACCAAGCAGACAATTTGCAGGTGGGGAATTCCTCCTATGCTGCTGCTGTTTCTGGGGTTTGCTGCCTTGTGATCATGAAGGGCATCCACTCAAGACTAGTTTTGAATCTTATTCCTCTAATCATGCCTGAGGTAAGGGAAATATGTTACTGTCTTTGGCCTTCTTTGATTGTGCTACTCCAGCTGTTTAGTGCCTTGTGTGACATGTCAGAAAACATCTCTAGTCCTCTTCTTTTTGCCATGCTGTTCGATGGGTTTTTATGCAAAAATACTTTCTTCTTGCCTGTGGGAAGC
>NW_017728907.1:42709494-42712929 GCF_001723895.1 Crocodylus porosus | reverse complement strand
AAGAAATACTGCCCAAGGCTCCTCTCTCCCATCCTCCTTACTCTTTCTCATGCTGATTACAGAAACTGGAATTTAACTGCATAGCCTTGGAGTATAAACTTTTGAACTCTTGTGGTTTTGAGCATGCTTAATGAGCTGTTGCATATTTACCTCTCCGCCCTGTATACTCAAATAGCTAATTATAATATACATGCGATGTATGTAATGATGTAACTACATGTATGTTCGTATGAAACGGAAGTAGGCTGCAAGAACTCCTGTGTTTGCACATGTACCCAGGAGAGAGAAGATAAATGCTGCTTGCAAACACAATTGGTTCATTAGAGGTGATCTGAGCACCAAGCTTGCTCCACTCTAACATTTGTTTGCAAACAAATACATCCTTTTGTGCCGACTGATGTCTGTGTGTCTGTGATCTCAGCGCGCCTCCAGGGAAATGAACCGCCTTTGTGCAACAATGAGACAGGTAAAAGATCACCCTAAAAGTACTAGAGCTGTAATGAATTGCAAGTTAACAACACTATTCCCCATATACATTCAGCCTGACAGATACCGGTAGTCCAATAGCTCGTGTCTACAGTCAAGGAAAGGAAATCTCTCAGACTGCAGGATCTGAGTTTAGCTTCTGATCAGGCCTTTCCATAAGGTCTAGGGCAGGGTCTGCAAAATATGGCCTGTGGGCTGAATCTAGCCCATGGAGCCACTGGAACCAAAGGCTTTTTCCTCTGCTTGATCCCCTGCTACAGCTGGGAAGCAAAGAGCTCCCCACCAAGTGGAAGTTGTACCCACAGTGCAGCCGGGGAGAAGCGACAGCATCCATGTGGGTGCAGTTCCCAACTGCCTGACCCCCTCCCAGCACTGCTCCCCTCTGGCAGGAAGCTGTACTCGCTTCCAGGGGGAGGCTAGAAAAAGTGACACCAGCAAAGCTTCCAACTGCTGTCACACTGCCAAAGCCACCAGGCCCGCACTGGACTAGAACCAGTTGTTCTTGTGGCTTGAAAATGTTTGGGGTGGGGAGGCTTCACTTGTGCTGTGCTGCAGTCTGGCCACGTGGAGAAGTGCAAGCAGGGAGAAGCAACAGCAGAAACCAGGTCCTAGTGCCAGCCGATCCAGACCCAAACTGAGTCATTCCAGCCCACTGCTGGAAAATTTTGTTGATCTCTGCCTTACGTAGTACCTATTCTTTCCAAGTATCTCAACAGATTAAGTGGCTTAATTCCTCCTTTTAGCCTGAGGTGCTTAGCACCATTTGCTTTAACCAGATCTGTAACTGTTGGACAGGGCCTGGAACTCAAATGCCCTCTCCATGTATAAGCATCTGACTGGTGCACAAGCGCACCTCAGTCTCCGCACTGTAGAGCCACACATTTAACTCATTTGCAATACATTAGAGAGTGGCTTGTCTATCCTTCCTAGCTTTGGTTTGTGCAGAACGGTTTTGAGGTTTCCAATACTGTTTTGTTGTTTCTGGTTCTGTAGACTTCTTTTTTCTGTCCATTCCTGTTACCACCATAGATGAGCTGTTCCTGATGCTTTCGGTTTCAACCAAGCAGACAATTTGCAGGTGGGGAATTCCTCCTATGCTGCTGCTGTTTCTGGGGTTTGCTGCCTTGTGATCATGAAGGGCATCCACTCAAGACTAGTTTTGAATCTTATTCCTCTAATCATGCCTGAGGTAAGGGAAATATGTTACTGTCTTTGGCCTTCTTTGATTGTGCTACTCCAGCTGTTTAGTGCCTTGTGTGACATGTCAGAAAACATCTCTAGTCCTCTTCTTTTTGCCATGCTGTTCGATGGGTTTTTATGCAAAAATACTTTCTTCTTGCCTGTGGGAAGCTGAGGTGGAGGGACCTACCAAGAAAATGAAAGAATTTTTCCGGGGGGGGGGGGGCCAAAACCCCCAATTAACATTATGTTGCCACATTACCACATTATATTTGCCTAGTTCGTTTTGTCATCACCAGGGATCCTAGTTTTCTCTGATTAAAAACTGCAGATTCTCTGATTAAAAACCCAAAATCTGTGATAAAAATTAAAGACCCCCCACAACCCTCCCCCAGTGCTGCTGGTGCCCTGCACCCCCCCCACCAGTCTCAACAGCTCTCCTGATGCCCCTTGTAACAGTCCCCCAGACCCACAGACATGCAGGCACAGACACTGACACCCACCGCAGCAGGTAAGTGTGTGGGTGGGGAAGGGGCGGGGCAGGGCAGGGGAAAGGGAAGGTGCTGGGGGTTAGATCAAGAACAGGGGGAGTGTGTTGCTGTGCCCACTCCCAGGAGCAGAGCCAGGGGGTGAGGAGAGGGGTGCCACTCTGTGGGCCACACGTGTGCCGGCCAGCCTGACGGGGTTTGCACACAAAGGCTACCATCCCATAGCCACCTGCACAGCTTTGTGGGCAAGTGGCACGGTGTGGCAATGCAGTGGCAACCATTGTGTGCACATATGTGCCACCCGGCTCAGGAGTGGAACAGGAGACTTGTATGCAGTGGATTGCCTCGTAACCAGCTACACGGCTCTGCAGCGGGGCGGGGTGGTGACAGCTGCGTGCAGGCTGGGGGGGCTTTGCAGGCAAGCGCTGCTAGCAGAGCCATGCCTTTGCCCCTGGATTCTAGAGGCAAGTGGGGCTTGGGGGCTGTGGGGCAGGGTTGGGGAAGATGGTTGGGGGTTGAGGGAGCAGGGCCAGGGGATGAGGGCAGGGCTGCCCCTCTACAGAGGGGCTTTGTGGGCAAGTGATGCAGGGCGCAGTGTGGTGGTGCCCACTATGTGCAGGCCGCACACATGCCGCCCAGCCACCTGCCCAGGGGAGGGGGAGAGGGAGGCTGGCATGCAGCCGAAGCACAGCTCCATGGCTGGCTCTGCAGCCTCAGCGAGGGATGGAGCAGGGTGACGGGACTCGCACATGGTGGCCGCTGCCGCTTACCTGGAAGGCCGTGCCTACAAAACCTCCCGCTGCCACCGCAGTGCTGCACTTGGAGCTGTGCAGTCAGTGGCAGTGGCGCAGTGTGGCACAGGATGGTGGTGGGGATGGCTGCGTGCCAGCCAGACACCACCACACTGCTACTGCCACCCAGCGGCCAGCTGCACAGCTCCGGGCACAGCTGTGTGGCAGCAGTGGGACGTTTTGTAGGCAGCATCCATCACTGCTGGCATGGCCCTTCAGGTAAGTGGCAGCGGCAGCCACGTACGAGCCCCCCTGCCCCCATCCCTCTCCACCACTGCAGAGTTGGCCATGGAGCTGTGCTCCAGCCACATGCCAGCCTCCCTCTCCCCCTCCCCTGGACAGGTGGCTGGGCAGCCTGTGTGCGGCCTACACATGGCGGGTACCCCCACACTGCACCCCGCATTGCTTGCCCGCAAAGCCCCTTGCTGGGCCAGCAGCACCCCCCAGCCCCTCACCCCTAACCATGTTCCCCAGCCCTGCCCCACAGCCCC
>NW_017728907.1:42696501-42709394 GCF_001723895.1 Crocodylus porosus | reverse complement strand
GGCACCCCAGCCCTCGCTCCCAGCTATGGCGTGTCGCCTGGGGCCAGCAGCATGTCTTGCTCCCTCAGCCCCCAACCATCTTCCCCAACCCTGCCCCACAGCCCCACTTACCTCTAGGGTCCAGGGGTGAAGGGAGAATCTGAGCCTGAGCCTGGCCTTGGCTGCCTCTGAGGCTCAGGCCTCACTCCATCCTTTCCTTCCCCCTCTGGGCAGGGCTGGGGGTTTCCCGCCCTTTCTGCAGTTGGCTCTTGCAGGCTGGAGCTGTGCCGGCCTGCAACAGCTATTTGCAAAACCAGGGCTTGGGATTTTGACACTGGGGATGGGTGGCAGTATTAACTGCCACTGCTCCTCCACTGCCAAATTTCCTGACACATGGGGAGCCCTGGGGCTGGATTCCAAGGCACTGTGGTACAGATTTGCCCATGGGCCATAGGTTGAGAACCCCGATCTAGACTTTCCTTTCTGTCAGTATAGGATTGTTGTCCACAATATATTTCTATCACTTTGTCCAGTCTAATTTTAGACATCCATTTCCACAACAACCAACTGAGGTTGATTTATACACATACTTTTTTATCCTATGACATGCTAGGGATCCGCCAATTAATTGAGTCTGCTCCGCCTGCAAGCTGACACGCACCATGCTGTGCTGCGTGCAGTTGTATAAGTGGCGAAACACGCATCAGCGCACAGAAAACAGCGGCAGCGCACTTTTGAACGGAAGCACCTCCAGTGTATTTTAGTTCTAAAGGGTGCCACTGCCATTTCTCCGCAATGATGTGTATTTCGCCACTTCTACAACTGTAAGCAGTTTTTTGCAGTGCCAGGCAATATGTAAAAATGCCCTTAGATATTAAACAAAGAGCAAAACAATATGAAGAAACCAAAACATTTTTAAAGTACATTTCTGGTAACTTATTGTTGCTTATGTAAGGTAATTATGCCTGTCCAAATCAGTAGGAGAGGCCAAACTAGAAGAATGACACAAACATAGAATATTTAATAGTTTCTTTCTTAATTTGCATTTGCACAGTCCTAGAAAGGAATCAGTTATATGTCAGACACTTTCTAAAAATTTTACAGTAATTGATTGTCAAACCAGACATTTGCAAGTAAGCCAAGTTTCTCTGTGATGAATAAGTATTTATTATAGAGTGGTGAATGCATATCCTTCCCCAGTAGTTAAGCTGAAGTGTGTGCATGCTGATTGACCACAGATGATTGTTCAACCACTGTAGTTCTCATGGAAAACCATCCATTGAATTGAACAGTGAAGACTTGGACCATAAATATCTCTTCCTTAGTGAAGTCCAGGATCCCTTTCACAGAGACATGTCAAGGGGGTTGAAATTTTGGCTGCTACAGACCCAAATGGTGTGGAGGTGACTAAAGACGGGAAGATCTATAGCAACCTGTCTCCCTATCTACAAACAACATTATTTGTATACTGTTTATGCTCAGTTTTAGATAAACATTATTTCTTTCATGTGAGAAAGAGTCACTTTTGAAGTAGCTTCTTTAATTTGGTTCCACTCATTATTAAATCTTTGCCACTAATTTCAGGACATGGACCGATGTGTGGGAGATATGCCAAACTTGCTGTTAAAATATACACTCTGTGTCCTTATTCCACATGCTGCCATTGACTGTTTTTACAGCACCAGGAAGGCTGCTGGTGATGGAAGGACTCTGATGCCATCATCGTAGAAACTATCAGAAATTGGCATTAAGATTATGAGTCAGATTCATGGCATTTGAGATTACTTGTAAACTCAAGATTACAGTTCATAAGAAAGAACTGTTTTTTTTCCCCCAGAATGAGCAGCCAGTCCAAGATAAATTATGACTGGATTAGTAATGAAGTAGTATAAATGTGTTAAGAGTTCTGGAAGGTTTTCTGTCGACTGTTTTCGAAAGGTGCCTTTGATCCATGGATGCTAAGTATCCAGTTTTTGTTGCTAAGGAAGGCCTGAAGCAGATTGGTTCTGTATGTGCAGAAAGCTGGAAAAAGTATGCAACCTATTGAAACTAACAGGAGAGCAAAGTGTTCAATGAAGACGGTTTGCAGAAAATAATTGCTTCAAATAACAAAGAAAAAGTGTAGTTGAGATAAAATGGAACTATTTCTTAATTGTAACAGTAATAGAACAGCCTAGCATGCAAGATCTCTGAGGCATGACAAAAAGTAATGTTGAAAGAGAGATTAGACAACAGACTTAGTGGGGGGTAAGCTTTATGATCTGTACAAGTGTGTGGAGACTTATGAAGATTTTGTAAACACTTTTAGATTGAAACAAGTAACAAAACTGTACTTCAGAAAAGCTGAAGTTATGGAAGATGCACAAACAGAAGAAAAAGATTCTAAGGAGCTGTGTTTCCTTCTTATTAGTGACACCAGCTTCTTGTGGATTGTCACACTGGAAAGCCTGTTTTAAGTTAAAGCTGGAAGGGACCACGATTGGAAGAAGTGAGGCTGATAAAGTCAAATGTCCTCTCTTAACTTTTCTCTCCAGACAAAATTTGCTTATGCCCCCGATTCTGTCGGGTGTGGCTGCACTAACTATTCTTCGATTCATAGATGCTAGGGTCTGCAGGGACCTCAATGGATCTTGCCCACTACTGTGCAGTCTTTTAGCTAAAACGTTTAACTCCTCTTTAATAAAATGTTTCAAGAACAACTTCGTAAATTCAATCAAACAGCAACACTACTATGCTCACCATATTCTGGGGAGGGCAGCGTACAAGTCAAATAAATAACAACAACACCTTTTAACTCTGGTTGTGCAGAGCACCAAGTCAAAACATGAAGGAAAAAGAACAGAATAAACACTAAAAATATGAATAAAAAAATATTTTGTTGAATATCGCTTGATTTAGGTTGTACAAATGAATCCAGGGATTAACAAATGATGCTTGGTTTTGTGACATTTTGTCTCACAGGAGTAAATTTTTACTTTTTAAAATAGTTTATAAGTGCAGACACTATCTCTTTGATTGCAAATCTGATTAACATACATCTTTAATGTTAATCTCTGTTTAACATTTAAAGAGGAATTAAACAATAGACTCAGTAGGAGATAATCTTTAAAATCTATACCATCTCTTGAAGTTCTGACTTTTACTGTTGCGTGCACTGGTGAATACACCACTGCTTAAGAAAAAGCAAATTGCCTTTACAAGAATTCTAAAAATATGCATTTATTATTTTAATTCCATTTTACTCCTATATATTTTCTGCACAGTTAGAATCTAATAAAGATAGTCACACAAACACAGTGTTGCTACAGAGAAGACTGAAACGACATATTTTTGACAATAACAGAATGAGCATAATATACACCATCACAAATGCCAGCTTAAACTCTTTCCTCCTGAGAGTATTCACATTTAAGTCAATTGCACTAATTTTGGGAAGGGCTGCTTGATGGGTGGCCCTCTTGGCCAATCAGCAGTGGGGGTGGAGGGGACTCCATCTTTGCTGCTCCCCTTCATGCCAGCAGCTTCTCTCCCCCTTCCCCCAACCCCAGCCCAGCAGGCTGTGATGCTGGACCGCAGTGGCCCTGAGTTTCCACTGGGGAGCCAATTTTATTTTTAGTATTTCCCCCCCCCAAAATCACAGGGATTGCCATTTTTGAGGATTCACAGAAACTTTTTTGTGGTGTCTGCAAAAAACACGAAATCAAGAATAGGGTAGATCCCTACCCAACGGACAAAAATAAACAACACCACCTTAATGCTGGTTGTGCAGGTCACCAGATTAGAGATGAAGAACAAGGAAGATATCCTGTTTAGCACACTGAAGATTTCTTATTTTCTTTAAATATTTGGGATTTTGATTGGATATTAAAACATAAAATATTGATCAGTGTAATAATTATCTAAAATATTTGAAACCACAGTACGGTAAGATCCCAGTTATTGCATCCCAATTACCTGCATTGTTCTTGTACTTTGCCTCAAACTTGCAAGTTCTTTAACACCTAGAACATTTCAGGTTATGGGTGGCATTTGGGGAAGAGTTCTTGAATGCACAGGATTTGAATTTAAATCTTTGTATAACTTTAGCTGTACTCAGATGTCAACAGCCATTATCGTTATTTTTTGCTGTTGGCAATAAGGAAAAAAAGCCCTGATTTGTTAAATTAAAACTAGTGTCTACATAGAAGGATTCTTTCAACTTAAAATGTAGTAATTTAAAAAGCAAAATCGTTAAAAGTAACTTCAGGCTCCTCCTGCCCCCACCAACCTCACAATTTTTGTGATTTGCAACCACTGCTTCCTGTTATTAAAAAAAATGGTTTCTTCTTCCTGGTGCTGGGTGAAAGACCCAGAGGAACTGGGGAACTGAACAAGACCCTACACTGTGATGAACTGTGTGTGGGCTCAGGGCTACTGGGAGATTGAAGCCTACTCACTAACTATCTGTTAGTGCTGTTGACAATCATTTTTACTCCTCTACATTTTTTACCTTCAGGGCCAGTCAGTTCATTTCTGGAGCTCTTCCTGTTCTGTCCCTTTTGTATGATATAAACTCCTACCAAAAATGTAGATATCCACCTTCTCCTTTAAAAATGGTCCATTAGTTATGATTCATACATATCAAACCTCTGTCCAGAGGTAACAATGGTTCATCTGATTATAAATTATACTGTGGGCGCAGCTAATCTTCATGAAGACTTGCTTGCATTATTTTTTCCTCCCTCTCCCTGTTTGTTCTTTTTGTTCACCTTGGGTATCCTTACATCAATCCAGATTACTAACCCTTTAGGGCAAGGGCTGTCTACTCTATATTTGAAGAGCACATAGCATCATATGACCCAGTAGATAGGGTACTGTATTGGAAATCACAAGTCAAGCCACTTGCTGTGCAACCTCGGATAAGTCACCTTGTCATGCTTCCATTTTCCCACCTTGTCTTTATTTAACCTTGTCCATTTAGACTGTAAATTCTCCAGGGCAGGACTCATCCCTCCCTTTGTTTGTACAGTGCTCAGTATACTGGGACTTCCAGGAACAATTACAAGTGTCACTGCAACATAACTAATAAAACACTGGTAATAATAAAAAAAGATACCCAAAGTAGTATGCACAAAGTAGAATATTCTCTCTGATGTATTGTTCATGACAATATTAAATAAAAATATTTCTAAAAGAAGTGTGATTAAGAAGACACTGTCCCTTGTCGCCTTCCTTTTTATCCCTGTTACTTTGCCTTCCAGAATAGGGCACAGCCAGGGCTTATCACAGGGGGGAGGGGGGGCAGGAGGGCCATTTGGCCCAGGCCTCTCATTCATGGAGGACCTCAAATTTAGACTTCTGACGTTATCGCCAAATGAGGTTATACATACAGACACAGAGATACACTGACAAGACTGAAAGAAGAAGATGTTCATCATACAACTTTAAACTTGTGTCCCATTACCGGGCCACATCGCCTGTAGTGCACTATGAATTAATATTTTTTTAATATACCTGGAACCTCAATAAATGGAAGTGGCCCAGGCATCTCTCAATCTCTGAGAGGGCCTGGGCACAGCTTACAACATGCAACTCCCAAAATCCACACCTAGCCCTGTAGATAACTCAAGTCCTTAGATACATGTTTGCTCCAGTGAAGTTCCCTTAGTGCTTAAGATTCTGCTCCTGTACATGCTAAGAAACATTTTAGACACTGAATTGCTTAACAGTGACTAGACTATCACTTGCCTAAGTCCCACTGGGATCCGTTCCCTTGCCTGTGTCCAATCTGACAGGCCTGCCCACATCTACAAGATCAGATCCTGCACAGAATAAAGCAGCACATACCACTTTCATTCAGAACCACAGCAGAAGCTGTATACCTAGTAATGTAGTGATCAAATACTAGGATGTATTTCCCAGGTTTAATTCCCTCCTCTGCTCCATTTTTTAAATAAATGATTTAAGTGTCAAACTCTAGGACACTAATTCTCAACCAGGGTGCTATGAGATCCTTTTAAACACCTATCCATGATTCTCAAGATAAACCCAGAAATTTCAAATAGGAATCCATAGTATCCAAAACATTCTGGCACCTTTTGTAGTCTTTCTGAGTTCTTTGCTCTAAAGAGCTGCTCTATTATTTTTCCATAGTGGAAAATGAATGAAAGCTAAAGGCTGGCATTTTCTGAGGTGTGCCTTGAATCTAAAACAGTTGAGAATTACTGTTCTAGGAGATGGTGCACTCTGGTGGACAATTAAGTGCCTAAGCTCTGAGAGGGGTAGGGCTAAAGGCACACTTTTCCTTCCAGTGACCTGTGCTGGCAGCTCCCTGCTGAGTGTGTTGGATGTCATGAATCCTGTTTGCAGGTGCCCAACCCTCCCTCGGTGAAGTATACAGAGCCGAGGTGCCTAGCTAAGGGGTAGGGATTCTGCTGTTTGGACCAGGTATCTACATGTTTGGCAGTGCAGTACTCAGCATTGCAATGCCTATCTATGCCCCTCTGAATTGAGCCCTAGTTAGTTTGACCCACAGTATACTTTGCCATTTGGAAAATAAAGTTACTCAGTCAAAACGCATTATACACCGTGTTACTTGTTATTTATACAGTTGCATTTGTGATAGTTTTCATCTGTTCCCATAATTCGTTTAAAATATTTTGTTGCATCATTTCCTACACTTTTATTCTGACACAGAAATGACAATATTGTGATAGGGAACATTTGCTGGGAACAAGTATCACTTTGTTTGAAGTAGAGATAGGATCGGTGATGAAATCTCTAGGATTTTGATTACTGACAGTGGAAGAGTTGGCATCCAGTGTTTATTTAACTGGTATGTCTGATACAATCTGAAATAAAGGGCCATATCATTTTATATGGGAAAAATAGTCAACTAGCACAAACTAGAAAAAATGAAAGGCTGAGACTGTTTTCAAACACAAGCTTCACCTGTTACCAATTATTCATTTTGAAAAGCTACTACTGTAACACCTGACAGTTTGCCTCTGTATATCCCAAGTATGCAGTTGGTCCAATAAAATATATCACCATGAGAATTCTAACCATCAGTCACTTCAGCAGCTAATTCTTGAAGTTTTATCAAGAAGTTTCAGAAAAACTGTAACTCTGGCATCACAACATTTACATCTACTAGCAAAACAGTATATATTGGAATGGACAGTTCATTAGTACTAATTACCTCTAATCCCACAAACACTCAGACATGGACTATTCTGTATTTGCAGGATGTTTGTAGCGTTTGCAGGATTAGGGAATAAAATAATTTCCAGAAAGGCCCAGTGACAAGTATTAATATTAACAGTAAAATATTATACTAATAATGGACTGCATTTTCATTCACTCAGTCTTGTCTTCGCTTTGAAGTATATGACTTGGAAATACTACGCATGCTATTCACTTCTAAATATTATTGTGCTTAATTATAAATACTGCTTAGTTTTGGGTAGCACAGGGAACTAATCATACTACTACTACAAGAAAGTAAAGTAAAAGACAATGTTTTTTCTCTCCTAAAAATGTGAAAAGGGTGAGGTTGGAACCAGCAGAGTTCACAGCTGAATAAATGTCTTATTTATTGCTTGTGTACTTAGATTCTGGAATCTGTCTAATTATAAACACTTAGCATTAGACCAAAAATGTAATTAGAAATGTTGTTTAACTTTTAATGGTTAATTAAGTTGCTGAATTAATAGCCACCAACTGATTAGTATTTTAGAAAAAAAACTTGCTTGCTTTGCTGAAGCTGAAAATCTCATTAATAAAAGTCTTACTGTTAGTCTTACAGAGAAGGTGTTTGCCTAGGCAGAAAGAGGCGCGCACATATCGTGCATCAATGCTGCATCTCTCCTGTTTTGGGTTTAGTATTTTAACAGCAGCACTGGAAAAAAGGCAATATGTCACCATGGCAACTAGGACATCTTGTTTTAGAATATACATTACAAAAAGGTACAGAGAGTAGATAGAATAAAATTAGTCACACAGAAAAATATTGATTTCTGAGGAAAACAAACAGAACACAAACCAAATTACAATACGAAGGGCTTGCAATTTTCTTTTGAAGACAATGACATGGAAATTGCTATTTATCCTTTTTTACAATGACTGTCTATTTTCTAGTAAAATGTTCCTTTCTTAGTAAGCTTAAAAATGTATTTCCTCAGACTACCCTTTTCCTTGGAGAGAAGGCACCACCTCTTCTCCTATTTCAATACCTTCATAAAACTCACTCTTTTAAGGGGTTAAGCTCAAAGAGGTGAGTGAAACCAAGTATTAGAAACAATCAGGAAACCCTCAGATCCATCAGTCTTTCCACCAAACCCAGGGAGGGAGCAGATCAACACCTGGTGTAAATTCTCATACTCTGATCAAGTTAGCAGAGCTCTGAACCAGCTGATGCTCTTCTCCAAGGTGTTCTTCATTTCCACTATAGCGGGATTTATGTGAAGCAGGTGCAGCCTCAATTTTGTATTTTGCATGATGGTACTGAATTAATTGGTGCTTAACAAAATAATAAAATAATTGATGACTCAGGCTCACAATCTGTGTCCTCCGGCATATCAAAACAATTCAACCACACAGCCTTATGTCTCCAACTTTATGTTCCACTAAAAGCTCATCTTATGACTAAGTGTAATCAGTAAGTGATATGTCAGCTATGCTTGTTCATGTCTGCTAACTTCTACGTTTCATAGGCCAGACTGAAATCGTATATTTATATATCTACAATTTTAAAAGTTTTAAAGCTGATAGTCTCTAGACAATTGTCAGAAATGCAATAGGAGTAATTTCCAGCAAACTGGAGATGAATTGACTGAATCTGCAGAAAACTTAACTTTATAAAATCCATTCAAATCCACACCTGCAACTCAGGAAACTTGGGCTCAGGTGACTTGTTTGAAGTAAGATGTGAATTGCTCCAAGTAAAAATCTGTAAGACTGTGACTGTCTTCAGCTGGTTACCAGGTTGAGGGGGGGGAACAAGCCCATGTTTATTATTTGCAGTGGGATCTTATGCACTTAGACTGATTTAGGAAAAGAGAGAAAGGTCTGTGATGAACAAATGACACATGTATATACCTACACATTCATTTTGCTATTTGGTCATGGCACTTTAGGTACACATACTGCTTTTTAGAGAAATAAAAGGCTCATTTTCTTTCCTGACACCTCTGGAATCTAGCTGTAAGTCATTTTTTAGTTTAGGACTCAATCCAGATGCTTTAAACAGAAATATATTTTTCTATAAAGTATGCTCTATTAAGTGAGTTATGCTCTTTCCTTTAGTGTGTGAGCCTTTGTTCAGGCTTGCTGCTGAACAAGGCTTTAGATGTTTTATAACAAGATGACATTTTCCTTTCTATAATATCTGCAGAAACAATATCCCATTCATACTAACCTCCAACTCAATGTTTTTTTGTGGAACAGTGTTGAAAATGGTTTATCTTTCAGAGTGTTGTTGAAAAATAATTTGAATTCTTCTTTTGCTTCTTGCTGCTGATTGTCATCTCTGGATAGCTCAGGCTTAGGGAAAGCCAGAAAGGCCATCTGTCTGGAAGAATAAAAAAGCCTACTTGTTTTACTCATTTCCTGGCCAAAATGAAGAGCTGAAACTGAAATAAGGTTTTCAAGTAAGAAAAATGCTTAGACTGGCTTAAGCCAGATTTATAGGTAATTCCAGAAACACGATAGATGAAGGGTAACTGGAAAAGAATGTTTTTAATTCAACATAAATACAGCTAATATGGGGCATCTTTCTATTTAACAGAAGATATTTTGTTCACTTAAAAAATATTTGACTTGCTTTCCCAAATTAATGTATACAATTAGCTGAAGTAAAATCCAGTCTAGCAATTGAAAAGGTCAAATTAAGCTGACAGACTCTGACTTTTTTTAGCTTTGCTCCTTTTATTAGTGCCTAGATTATCTTGTGCTACAGAAAAGCCCCATGGCAAGGTTCAGTTAGTATGAATATGGGGCTCAGGATGCTTGCCCAAGGCACAGTGCAGAGTATGAAATGTAGAGAGTAGCGTTAGTAGTGTATGAATGTGTTCACAAGGAAGCTCCTACTCCATATACACGGGGCAAACTTAACTTTTTCTCCCAGACAGAAGTGTAGGGATGCACCCAGGGCAAAGCAGAAGCAACTTCCAGTAGCTTCAGCATTTGCAATTGGGAACACAGATGCCACGTAGGGCTGTGCAAAGCTTCGGTAGCCGATTCGATTTGGAGGAGATTTGTCCCACTTCAGCAGCCAAATCTCAGAATCCCAACTGAATCAGGAGACTTATTAAAATATGCAAATCGAATTGGAAGCCTCCGAATCAATTCAGAGAGATCTGGTGCCAATTCAGAGATTCAGCTATAGACTATACAGGCAGCAGTCCTCAATGACGCTGGACACAGCTGCCTCCAGCTGGTAAGTCTGTTGTGGAGGGCAGAGTGGGGGAGGGAAGGGGCGTGGAGGGGTGCAGATCAAGGGGCGTGGAGGGGGGCACGGGACTTGGGGAGGGGGGCTCCTGCCACTGCATGCTGCCATGCATTGCCGCTCCAGGATCTGCTCTTTCTGTGGCTTCTTTGGCGGCTCTTGCCACTGGTCTGGGAGGCCATGGGAGTGGGCGTGTGTCCCCGGATCTGCATGGGGTGGGCTGGGCTGGGCTGTGGCAAACTAGCCCCAGCCGCCTGCTGCCAGGCTGCACTCCATGTGGTGGGTGGAGACAGGGTTGTGCTCCCGGCAGCAAGCCCCCACTGCTGTGCTGCATGCTGTGGGGCAGGCAGAGCCAGGGCTTTCTCTCTCCAAGAGACTGAGGAACTACCTCACTGGTGTTCTATATAGCAAACAAAAACAGATCAACACCAGATTTGCAGAACTAACAAACAGCACACAGAGCCACCCAGATATAACAGGCCTTTACCAAGAGGAGATCTCTGCATTCAGCCATGAAGCCTAATCACAAACACCTTTGTTCTTTAAAGAAGATGAAGAAAGCAAAACTGTCTAAACTTGCGTGCTCCAACAACAACCCTACAAACCACAGTAGTATTATCAATCTATCCAACCACAACCTCAGCCTGGCTGTGGTATCCACACTATTCCAAAGTCTTTGGGCCCCTATACATGTGACAGACCTCTGCTCCAAAGCGTGCTAATTAGCAAGCATCAGAACAGACTTGCTTAATCAAGCCTGCTGGAGCATGTTAATTAGTGCGGCAGCAGCCTCCATGTCATGCGTATTCAGTGTCCCCTTATTTCAAAATTGAATGAGGTTTAGTTAAAGCACCCCTGCTGCCATTCTGAAGTACAGGACACTGAATACATGGGACACTGTAGGCACTTTAATTAAAGATCCTCCCTCCCTATGGAGCACATGTATAGATATCATTTGTTCCTGCCCCACAACACAACTCAATAAGGTGCATCTGTATGGAGACCTCTTCTCCACTGTCTAAGACTAAGGACATATTTCCATGACACTGAGCCAATGATCAACTTACCACAAACCTGACCCAAGTTCCTGGAGTCTACCTGAGCACCATAGCCTCACTTGGAATTGTACATAAACTGGTTCTGCCTCCAAGCCCATTGAGAGACTATCAAAAAATAACAATACACAGGACAACCTCAGTGCTGCAGAATGGAGAGCTGTATGCAGCCTTAAAAGCAACACTGGTATCATCATACAACAGGCTGATAAGGGGTGTGTCACTACTGCCATGGACAAATGGCATACATACATGAAGCTGAAACACAACTTTCCAACAGCTCTGCCCAAGGACCCTGTGGCACAGTACCAGAATCAACTAAATACACTTTCAAAAAAGCTACCTCTGGAAACAAAGGAGAGCATTAATTATTCCACCTCTCAGGAGTCCAGAACCTACAACTTTTACTTATTACCCGAGATCCACAAACCTGGCACATCCCATTGTTTCTGATGTGGCACCATCAGAGGGAGTTTCTAGTTACATTGACTCAATGGGCAACAAAAAGGGTGAGGGGGCTGGGGTACATGACTTACGAGGAAAGACTGAGGGAACTGGGCTTATTTAGTCTAGAGAAGAGGAGACTGAAAGGGGACTTAATAGCAGCCTTCAACTACCTGAAGGGGGGTTCAAAGTGGAAGGAGCTAGCCTGTTCTCAGTGCGGCCAATGACAGAACAAGGAGAAACAGTCTCCTAAAGGAGGTTTAGGGTAGATATTAGGAAGAATTTTCTCACTAGTAGGGTAGAAAAACACAGGAACAGTTACCCAGAGAGGCGGTGGAAGCTCCAACCTTGGAGGTTTTCAAAATCCAGCTAGACAAAGCTTTGTCTGGGATGAACCAGTTGGGAAAGATCTTGCTTTCAGCAGGGGGTTGGACTAAATGACCTCCTGAGGTCCCTTTCAAACCTAATTTTCCATGATTCTATAATTTTATTATCCTATCCCTATATGCCACAGGAGCTGCCAGTTATTTAAAAGGTATCACAGATTTCCTAAATGAATTAGTTTTCTTTGACAAACTTCCAGCTACTACTAATGTCACATCTCTGTACACCAACACCCCCCACAAGGACAGATTACAAGCCATAGAGAACATTATCCCTGATGATGACACTCTCCTGCTTTGTCTTCACAAACAACTATTTCAGATTTGGGGACTCATCATACCTACAAATAAATGGCATTACCGGGGGCACACTTATGACCCCCAACATGCCAAATATTTATGACAGACCTTGGAGCCTTTGTCTGTAGCTGACCTCTCATTCCCTTAGTACACCTAAAGTACACTGATGAAATCTTCATCATTGGAACTCATGAGAAGGACTCTCTAGAGAAATTCCACATGGACTTCAATAACTAGGCAAGCTGTTCGAGAAAATTATGCTGGCACACATCCAGGAGGGGCCAGCAGGGGACTGCATGCTTAGGG
>NW_017728907.1:42669484-42695531 GCF_001723895.1 Crocodylus porosus | reverse complement strand
CCCCAGTACTCTTTCCTGCCATGGCAGGGGGTCGGACTAGATGATCTGCTCAGGTCCCTTCCGACCCTAGAAACTATGAAACTGTGAAACTTCCTCCCACCCAGCAAACTGACTGGAATACTCCACCTAGCAAATTCATTTCTTGAACACCACCGTGAAAGTTTGCAATGGCCATATCACCACCACACTGTATCAGAAACCAACTGACTGCTACCACAACCTCCACACTAGCAGCTTTCATCCTAAGTACACCACTAGATCCATCTCTACAGACAAACTCTACCTTACAGTCATATCTGCTCTGATCCCATTGACTGGGATGCACACTTCAAGGCTCTGGAGTAGGCATTCCTACACTTACAATACAATCCTAAAGCCATAGCTATTCAAATTAACAGAGCCAGACTCGGGGTCCATTCTGACCTGCTACAATATCAACCCTAAGACGAGGGCAACAAAACCCCTTTGGTTGTCACCTACAGCCCCCAGTTTGAACACCTTAGAAACATCGTTAATCACCTCCAACCTCTACATTTGAAGGTAGCCACTGGGGACAAACCTGTCCTGGCTTAGAGACGGTGCCCCAAACTCAAGCACTGTCTCTCCAGCAACAGAGTATCTAACTCCTGTTCTCACCAAGGCACCAGACCTTGCTCTGGACCCAGATGCCAGTTGTGCCTACTCATCAACACAGACATCACTATCACTGGACCAAGTAATGTGGATTGTAACATACAAAGTTCACATCACCTGCTTACACCATTTACATTGGACAGATGGGGCGATCCCTACTTGTAGGAACGAATGAACACCCATCTGACATCAATTCCAGAAGGACACAAGCCTGTGTCAGAACCCCCTAACCTCCCTGGATATTACAATACTGACCTTTTAGACATAACACTTAAAAAAACAAACTTCAGAAATTGCAGAACAAGCAATCAGCCACAATGTAGATTGTGGTCTATAGTCTAAGCCAAAACTACAGATTCTTATCCCATTGCCTGAATTAGCTTTTATAACCCCTATGGCCCTCAACAGGTTAACAGCTTGGTTTTTCTGTTGTTACACACCTTGCTTCTTTCAGCAGTGCCCTCTTCTTTTTCCTCTCTTCCCTACACTTGGTTTCCTGAAGACCCTTCATTGCATCTGATGAAGTAAGCCATTGCTTACAAAAGGTTAGGCATTTCTGATTTAGTTAGTCCATAAAGTACAGATCTAACCTGACTCCTGTCTTATGTAGATATTCTGTTGGAAATGAGGCATGCCACCAGGCTCAGCAGTCACACGTTCATTATTTGGTACCATCCTGCTTCACTAGACCACATTTCCTAACCCCTTTACAGCCCTGTCGAGGTTCTGAACTGGAACTCTTCCACGTCAAACAGACAACAGGTAGGACTGTACTTCACTGTCCACTGTGCTGTTTTTCTGCGTTTTTTTAAATAAGGGCATGCCACTGTCATAGTGCTCAAACTCTATCCGGAACGACAGGGGACAAGCCTTCCATGTGGTAAAGGTACACAATGTTAGAGCTTGCAGAATTCAATGTAGCATTCTACACTGAAACATTAGGGAGAGAAACAGGCTAAGTTTTAACATAGAGAACCCTAGACATGGTCATTTGTCCAGTGTTAGCCTACGAGCTGTAGGATTAATTTTAGGTGGGGCACTAGAATTCAAATAAAAAGATGTCCTTCCTAGTGTTAGTGATATGCAATGAGGATGTGATTCCCCATTTCCTGTCCCTGTCAGACAAAATTCGAGGAATGGTTTGGCAGATCTTTTTGAGGCCTGACATCAACTTCAGCAAGACAAGCCTGTATCAGAACACTTTTACCTCCCATCACTGACCTCCGAGTAGCTGTTACTATACAACAACTGTAAAAACTCAAATGGGAAACTGCAGAACAAGAAATTACCCACAAACTATCTCACCTCCATGGCCCAATCTAGCCCAGAGGGCCATGCTAGCTGACTTGCTAGATTCCCCACAGGTCTGGAAATTTAACAGCAGGGGAGTGGCTATTAATGCTGGCACTGATCTGCCACCACCAAATTTCTGAAGCTGTGGGGAGCATGGAGTTGGATGACAGGGCTCCACAGGCTGGATCTGGTCCCTGTTTAGAACAAACTTCTCTAAATCCGTTCACTCACTCAGATACAGGTACTAATTGATACTATTTGGACATATCTGCTTTTCTTTTTTGGAATGGCCCGAAACCCCCTTAAAACTCCTAGGGAGTCATGTTTTGTCTTAGGTACAATACTTAGGATGTTGCAGCTTGCCTGGTGGCAGAGGGGTTATTCAGCTTTAGTATTCAAGATCATATTTCTAGGGTATTTCATGTCAATTTTCCAAACTAAATTTCTTCAACAAACTGCAGCATTACCAAACACCACTTGGCTTTTCTCCCAGTTGAGCCTTTCTGGACAGAGTGTAATGAATTGCATGTACTTTTTTGTGCTGTAAGTCTTTGGTGGAAGGTTTGAGGTTTATCAGAAAGACTGATTCATAGTTGCTTCTGTATCAAGCTGAGGCTCTCATAGGAATCTTTGTAACTTAAGTGGTCATTTGATGATGAATTTTTAAATAAATAAAATTCATAAATAGGAGCTAGTCTCTAATCATTTAAAAGAGGGGCTCAATTGGGTTACATTTTTAGTGCATGATTCTTGTCTTGGTATATGTTACAATATACTGACTTTCTATCAGAAGCCTAGACACTTTCCGAATGTTGTGGGGGGGGCACAATTAGTGCCTTGGGGCTTTCTCTGTGCTGATTCCCTTTTGAATGAGGTGGTACGAAGAGGTCTCACAGGTCACCACCCAGAAGATGTAGGGCTGGTACCTCCTGCTTTCAGGGAGCAGGGCCAATCGAGCTGCAATCCTGCTCTTACACCTGATAGGGACCCAGACAAAGAAGCAAGCCTAACTACTTTCCCTCTTCCTGTGTAGTGCAGCAGGCAGACAGAGGAGAGCAAATGAGCAGCTCCACTACCTGTTCAGGGCTCTTACTAAGTTTGCTCCTGAGGCTACAGGGGGAGGGAACGCCTACCAAACCACTTCCCAGTGATAGGACTGAGTGGAACAACCCAGACAAGCGTCAAAGCTAACACTGGGGAGCACCTTTCAATTAAGAAAGTTTGTATGTGGCTTAATGTGAGTCACAAAAAAGGGACTGTCATTTATTCTGAATGGCAACAAGGAGTACCCCACACACTAACTGGATGCTGTAGAAATAGTTATTTTCTCAAGGTCTCACTTTTTATTAGTATATGCATTCTGTACATCCATCACTAAAATAATGGCTCTGTAGAAACATTCCTATTCAGTCTGTTTTTACCAATCCAGCTGATTTCTAGTTCTAAATGCAAAGTTGTAGACCAAAAAAACTACATTTTGGAAACAAGCAAGTCAAAGCCCTGTGTCCTGGTCTGCAACACTTTTTTACATTAGAATACAAGAAGTATAAATATTCATCCATTTCTTTCATAGTGACCCATCTAGGCATTTCCTGATCACTTTATTTACATTGTGCGTGACATTAGTTCTCATCAACTGGAAGCTGCAGCTATGCTGTGGAGTTTTTGTGCTTTTGAACTAGCATGTTGCAATGACTGAATGCTTTTAAGGTTTACTGTCTAGAAGCTGAGGGTGCAACCTTTCCGTGGATGATTGCTTTTATTACAAATTTTCCTCCACAACAACAAACATTTCCAGCACAAAATTAAAAATGTGTCATTAAGAAGGTTAAGGCAATTAAGACAATAATATTCAGCAGAACAAGAGGCATGGTACTGGCGCAGAGAATTTTATGAATGCTACTAAACCATTTTAAAAAGTCTGTTCTAGATGCAACATTTATCAAACATCCCTTTTGCCTTTTGGGATCGTTGGAGGCTAGTTTGGACAGTACTTGGAGAGAGAGCCTCCTGAACCACTCCTGTAGAACAAGGAGCTATTAGCAAATATAACCGTTTTGGTGATTTGTTTCATTGCACATGCAGTTTTGGGGGGACAGAAAAAAATCCCTGCTAAATTAAGTGTGATTTTTGCTTACACAAAGGTCAATAGGAGCTTTGTTGACTCGCTTTGTTAAAGCAAGGACTAATTAGGTCTTCTCACTGAAATGTCTCATTTTTCCAAAAATGTCTTATTTTGATAGCAGTTCATTCAATTTTAATCTCCTGAAACTTCTTCCAGCTCATTGTTTTTTTAAAGAAAATTATAGATATGGATCCTTCAGCCCAGAGTGAGTGAGTGAGTGTGCGTGCGCACACGTGCACGCTTGCCTAATTTGAATCCTGATACCTCCATGCCCAGCACAGCCAAGTGACTTTTGTATTCTGAATCCAATTTCATAACCACTCCTCCTTCCTACCACTCCTCCTGCCCAAAGGTCACTCCCTAGTTAACACATTCCCTACAAAGATCTGAATTTGGATCAATGTTTAAACATTAGGGGATTAAAAGCCTTCCCTCCCCCCTCTTATTTTTCCACTGCATTTTCCTTCAGAGAGAACTACTTATTATCTAGGGCCTAATCCTAGTAGTTCAGGATCTCACTCACCACAGGTCCAGTTTGAAACAGCAGCTTACCTGATCTGGCATCACAACAAATTTATTTCCTATTTCACTTTCTGATGGACTTCTGTGAACTTGTATGTAAGGAGGGTGTTTAAACCTCTGGGCAAAAGTTGAAGTCCTCCCCCACATTAGGGAGAACAGAATCCAAGTGATTTTTCTAGAACCCCTTTCCTTGCTTTCCTGAGCTTCCCAACTCAGTCCCTTCACCTCTACCTTGGTGTTTTCTCAAGGTGATGGCACTGAGATGACCTCCCTCCATTTTTGCCCTGCTACCTATAATATGGGTTGTTCACACTTAAGCTCCCTAACTGCTCTGATTTTCCATTTCCCCAAAGTCACTCCTGATAATGTCTCTGTGTGCAGGCAGAATCCTGCCAGCAATGAGAGGTAGGACTGAAAGGATACTTAAAAAATAATCTAAGCCCAGCCCCTGGCACTGAGGCAGACTGAAGCACATCTGGTCCATCAGCAACAGCTGCTTGTTTAACTTGTTCTTAAAAATCTCCAACATCTACTTATCAGGGTTTTGCTACCCTTAAAATGAGTTAACACCCAGCCTAAATCCCATTTGCCACAAATTAAGCCAGTCTCTCCATACAGGGAGAACAAAATTGATCACCATCTCTATACTCTATGCATCTTCTGCATACTGGAAGACAGTTTCATCTCACTTCAGTCTTCCCTTTTTCTAGACTAAACAACTCCAACGCTTCCTAACTTTTCTTGAAGGTCACACTTTGTAAACATATCATTCTTGCCGCCCTCCCCTAGACTCTCCTCAATTTGTCTACCTCTCTCAATCTGCTGTGCCCCAAACACAGTATCTGAAACTTGACCAGCGTTAAGTAGAGCAGAATAATTACCTCCTGTGTCTTATACGCAACACTTCTATTAATACATCCAAAGGAGATGATTTGCTTTCTGTACAACAGAATTGCATTGATTCAAATTCAATCTATGACCTATTATTTTACTATGCTGCTGCTCAGCTACTTATTTCCCCTATTGTTTCTATGCATTTCTCAAGTGTAGCACTTTTCATTTTATTGAATTTTGTCTCAAGTTTTAGTTTCTCTATCCAACAAAAAATCATTTTTAATTCTGATCCCATCTTGTAGGGTACTTGCAGCCTTTCCCAGCCTAGTGCAATCTATAAATTTTATAAGCATATTCGCTCTTCCATCATCAAAGTTATTAACAAAAATATTGAATAAGCCAAGCCAGATCCCTGTGGGGCCCACCTTGAAACATAATCCCAGTTTGACAATGAAACACTGATAAGTATTCAGTGTGCTGCCCCTACCTTGTCTACAGCCAACTGTGCATCCAGAGGTATAACTAGGAAGTTTTGTTCACTGCGTAGGGACTCTGGCAGCAGCAGCAGCTGCCATTATTGCTACTTGCCTCCCCCAGCTCTAAGACGGTGCCCAGGGCTCGCGCCCCATTGCCTACCTCTAGTATGCTACCATCTAGAGCACTGGCTTTCAAACCTTTTTGGCCATATATGTCACTGGCTAATCATTATTCATATTTAAGCACATATTCCTTAGTAAAGCACTGTGTACCCCCCAGATACGGGGACAGGAGTGCTTTAATGGAGTTTAACTCCAAGGGTGGGCTGCTTCTAACCCAGCTTGTGCTGCTGCCTCCACCCTTGCTTGCCCTGTCTGTGCTGCCACCAAATGGGCAAAGCCCATCACTGCAGAAATGCTACCAAACTCCATCCCAGCCCCATGGGCTGGATCAAATCATTGATGGCTCAGAGCTGTAGGTTGCTGACCTCTGATGCACCATATTTCCCTAATTCACATAAAAGTGTCATGCAGGACAGTATCAAGAGCTTTACTGAAGTCAAGACATCACATGACTGCCTCACTTTTATGTGACCTATGTTTGGGTCTTACCCCCACAACCCTGTGATGCTGCTGGTGTTCTGTCCTAGGTTTCTTACTCTCTTTTCCTTTGTACACCAGACAGCCCAAGCTGAGGTCTCCCTTCAGTGTGTTCTCCCTGAACACTCATTGCCCTTGAAGCACACCTGACCAGGAAGGACAGGTAACTCTTATATCATGGCAGGTCAGATTCATATTCACTACAATAATGATGTAGATTGGGCAGAACAGACCAAGGTGTATTCTAAGGCTAATTTTTTAAATTAAAATCACAGAAATTTGGTTGTCTGTAATGGGAGCATAGGGATGTAGATTCGGTTGGAGTAATAAACTATAAAAGCTGTGTAGAAATTTGAATAACCTCAATATAATTAGCAAAATAAAACAATAGATTTCAGAGAATAAAAAGGTAAAATGCATATGAAGAGCAACCACACCCTGCTTCCTTGGCCAGAATGCCTTAGTTTTAAGGAGGATTTAAAAAAAACAAACACAAAAACAAACAAACCTAGGATTTCTTTGTAGCTTGTATTAACTAACTGTTAGAAAGGAGTTTCCCATCCTCAAGCTACCACCTGTCCAACTGTGCCTGAAATGTGAGACAACTTAATTCTGAGGGTGAAAATGACAGAAAATGTTTAACTACATTTAACTACTTGGCATTTAACTACTTGGCATCCCCAAAACTACAATGAACACACTCAGCACAGAACTCCTTCAAACTACCTTCCCAGTTGACTCTCTCTGAAGCTTTTTTTTCTGTAGGAAGTGACAAGGAGAGAGAGAGAGAGGGGTGCAGAACAGAAATCCAACGAAACACGTAATTATTGATCAAACTGAAGCTGCAAGACAGTACAATCTACTCTGATTCCAGAAAAATCTCTAACAACTGCCTGGGAGCTAATGAGGGTTCTGCAAAGTGATCCCTCAACATTGCTACAATGGCGATTGAAAATCTCGTGCTGAATTTTTTAAAATTATGTTTTAGCAACATGAACAAATACTTCGGATGTTTTAGGAGTGTTTTTTTAAGCAAATCACCAGGACCTTACTTTTCTACATGTTTAATTCCAAAGAATTTTAAAATGCTTTATTAATATGAGTAGTCCTATACATCACATTTATCTAAATCGAAGATAATTTCAAATTTAAGATGACCTCCCAATAATAAGGTTCTAGACATGGAAAATATGTAAATTATAAATATGTTATAATTTTCCTGGTTTTTAATTTGATTTTGGAGGTTTCTCTTAAATTTGCCCCCCCCCAATGACTGCAGCCAGGGATAAAAGTGACTTAACTCCTGCCCTTGCCACATGTTCCCCACACTCCACCTACCTATCTTTCCCTTGGTGCCTGCACACCGTGTGCGCGCCCCCCCCGTGGTCCCTGCCACTTGCCCCTTCCCCCTCCCCTCCTGCACTGCCCATGTACCCCCATTGACCACTTCCCCCCGCCTCACCTGTTCCACTGTGCCTGCACTCCCTGGTGCCTGCTCCATGCCCCATACTGTCTGCATCCCTGGCACCCGTCCTCCCTTCCCACCCCCAGCTGGCTGCCTCCAACACCACCTACTCCCTACCCCTTAGCCTCCCATCACAGCTTTAACTCTGGCCCAGGGCATAGTGTACATATTGACTCCAGTTCCCACCCAGCCAGGTAGCAGTGGCTGTGACAGTGACAGCTGTGGCCCCAGCACCAGGTCAAAGTTGAAGCTGCTGCCGCCACCACCATTGCATGACAAAAGCAGCAGGGTAAGCAGCAGTGGTGGGGTAGAGGGAGTTGGGGGAGAAGGAGGTGAAAGGAGCAGAGACTGGGGAAGTGGGGTCAGGGAGTAGCAGCTGTAGCTCTGACCCTGTGCTCTGGATCAGAGTTGGAGTCAGAACCACAGCCACAGGCACTGCCTGCCCCTACCCCCCAACTCTGAATGGGGAAAAAAAACCCTTTGTTTTGGATTCAAGCAAATATGGTATTTTATCTCTATAAAATAAAATTGTATGATTCATGGGGTTTATTTTAGCCATCACTAAAATGAAACCACAACTGAACTGCATATACAGCAAAACTAAACTTTACTTTAGGTCAGAAGAAAGAAAAACATTATCCAAATATAGAAATATTGTAGGTAAGCAGAATTTACTTAGGTCACCACAGTCAAGCATTCTAATTCTCCTGTCACAAATTCAATCACCACAAAGTCAGGACAGCTGTAAGATGGTCTGTAAAAAACAGAGTGCCTCCTCAGCACCTTAAAGCAGCATTTTCTCAGCAGTGAGCCAGAGAGAGAGCTGGTTGCATCTTCTGACCTAGAAACAAAATTTCCTTAAAATGGAGAACCTTCAAAGAGCACTTGATAGACATGCAAGATCTGTACTACAGCATTACTTGACAAATTTTCACATTTCCCTTAAGAAATCAATTCAACTCGCAAGAGAAAGTTTTCAGTTTTCAAGGTCATTTTTATTGAACCAGCTTTGAATTACATTGCTTAGCTGGTAGCAATACTAAGCAGGACCAAAAAAATAAAAAGGAGAGTGCCATTCAGCATTCCAAGCTAAGTCATCTAGCAAGGTTTTGAAATATATTTTATCCATCTTCTGATTTCACAAGTTGTCATGCCAACAAGTGTTTGGAAACTATGTAACAAAATCCCTCAGAAGGAACTGTTTATGCATTTAATTAAAAAAGACTAGACAATTTAATTTCTCAAGTGTGCATTGGTCTCATGTCTACAATCATTTACATTCCACACTTCATGCTCTCAAATGAGTTATTGTAAAGATTAAGTTTTATTCATCACTGATACTACTGGAAATATTAGCCAGGCTCATGTACAGCAGCCTTATTATAAGTTATATTTTAGTAGGCAATAAATTATGACACTTGCTGATCAACCAAAACAAATTTCATCTAGGCTAATATTTGATACATTCAGATAAGAAAAGCATTTGGAAGTTTTATGCTACTCATATTATACCCCGCAGTGCAAAAAAAAGACACCTATTTTTTCCTGAGTGTTTAGGAAGTTAGTATCCTTTTTCTCCATTGTAACTTGTGATCCATTTAAAATATGTCCCCCCCCCCCGCTTTTAAACTTGTCTTGTCAAAACTATACAACTAAAACACGCTGCATTTTGTAAATATCAGAAATATCTCATCAGGAATTATAGGGTTATTTAAAAGCATTTTTAAAAATCCTTCATTTCAGTTTTCCAAGTCGGAAGAATGCTGTAAGTATAACACTTAACAAAAAGTTGAGCATTAACATATTTTCCATTGACCAAACGCTCCAAAATATACATGCCATACGCCTTTCAAAACTTTAGAGAAATAGTCTGTTTGAACAGTTTCAAAGTACTTTTTTTTTTTTTTTTTAACAATTTATATTACAAGTTTCAACTCATTCTTCCCTAAATAACATAATGCCCAATGGAGCTGCCCCTTTTCTAGACAGAAAACATCAAACACAAAAAAGTTCTGGAATGTATTTTGGGCAAGCGGAAAGGATACTGCATCCCTTACAAATTCATCTTCATGCTGAAGGCTACAGACCACGAGTCTCTAATTCAATCTTCTCTTCCGTTTGCAAAATGTCTGGTTCTACTGGTGCCACAGGTGGTCGAAGTATAACCTCTGGTCCTCCCCCATAGATTGTCTGCAGAAAATTCCATGTTTCCTCAGATATCTGCCCAGAATCGGCTCCTGAAAACAAAAACACAATTAAAAGAATTTGAATGAAAATCTGCATAACATTCCTAATCATTCTTTTTAAAGAAAAATGTATGAGGGGGTAATAATAATTTAATTCTTCAAATTAATGTTATCCTCACTGAATTTCTACTACCTTGCAGCACATACTACTCAGCTCAGTGACAGTATTTTGAAAGCTAATGGTCAAAATGTAATTTAAAAACACACTGCTTCCTACATTTCCTGCCTGATGCCAACATTGACTGCTTTCCAGATGTTGTTATACCTTGTCTGAAACACTAGACTAGCAGGGCTGTGCAAAGTTTTGGTCCCCAATTCGATTCGGCAGAGATTCAACCCAATTCAGTGGCCAAATCTCCAAATCTGAATCGAATCAGAGGACCCTTTAATCTCTCCGAATCGATTCGGAACCCTCCGAATCGATTCGGACAGACACAGCTTTAAATGTTTTTTCTACATACCTCTAGGTACCAGTTGGCTCATGAATGCTGCGGCGCTGGGGTGCATGGGTCGTCCCACAGAAGTGCAGGGGGTGCTCCAGCGCGCTCAACAGCAGACCCAGAAGTGGACCAGGTCTGCTAGGGAGCTCGGTGACTGGTGCCTCCTGGATCTGGTGGTGGCGGGGGGGGGGAGGAGGTGAGGGGAAACCCAGGGTCTCCCCCACAGCTGATAGCTGAGCTGAAGTAGTGCAGGGGAGCCCAGCACATTCTCCAGCAAACCTAGAAGTACTTCTGGGTTCACTGCTGAGCGTGTGGAGGGCCTCCCCTCCTCTAGGACACTGTATCCGCCCCAGCATCACAGTGTTCACAAACTACGCCTGGTACCTCCAGGTACATAGAAAAACATTTAAAGCTGTGCCTATGTTTGAATTGCTGATTCTCTGAATCAGCATTAAATCTTCAGATTTGGCCAATTCAAATCAAGGACAGTGATCTGAATCAAATAGGGCCCACTTCGCACACCCCTATGAACTAGCACATCATCTGAACCTCAGAAGGTGATCTAGTCCAACCTCCTAGCCAGTCATCTTAGCCTGTGTTTGTGCAATGTAATTTCTGTCAAGTGCACTCATCCTCACTGCACCTGGACAAGTGCCAAGTCCTATACTTGGGCTGGAGTAGACCGTCAGGATAATACTGATGAGACTTTTAGAATCGCATTGGCTTTGAATCAATGCTCATCTTGGTCTCTTCCCATTATGTGCAGCATTAGTAAGCCAGCCAATTTCCCTTTCTAGCCACCAATTCCTGCTTCATATCTGGTGGTTTACTGTGCACTGAGGTCATAGCACAGCCCCCCTCTTTTCTCATCCTAGGGCTGTGCCCACACATTTTTCTAAGTACCAGGCAGGGACCCTGTATGAAGCAGCTGAGACCAGTTTCCTTTGCTTATTAATTCTTCATACCACACCTTGAAGGCATTCTCTCAGTCCTGTACTCCCTTTCCCCAAGGCAGCTCCCTTAAGGTCTGGTGGTGCAGCAGGCTCCTAAGCTTGTCCAAGGGAAATTTATAGGCCTCATTCTCTAAAGATGACCTCCACTGGGAGCAATATCCTCCTCAGCTTTACTGTCCTCCCTAAGCTCCATTCCATGCAGTCATTCTAATGCCAGGCCTGGGCCACCAGGTCTCCTGCTATGGTAAGGGGTCTACCTATATTGCAGGGGGGCGTACTAATTTTCTCAGGTTGATTATGGCATAAATTTCTAATTCCACAGTCATTTCACAGTGGCCCCACCCCTTCACTGGTGTAGAGGCCCCACCCCCTCTGCTGATTGTGGGGGGGGGGGCAGGGATGAGGGGGCAGCCACCATCTTGATTGCTGGCTGTCCTTTGCACAGACCTGCCCCTTGGCGCTGATTGGTGGAGAGGCCCCAGAGCAGGGCAGGAGGGACAAGGACATGCCATCTTGTCTGCTGCCCTTTGTGCTCTCCACTGGGGAGCCTGCATTTATTTTTATTACCTTTTTTTGTTGTCAATTTCTCGGTTTCCACAAAAACTGGCAAACTGTGAATTCAAGTAGGCGCCTAATTATAGGAGAAATGTGTTTGCCAACCCTCAGATCCTGAGCTTTCTTCTTCCATAGTACAACATGTGGGCAGCTTTAATTGAAAGGGGTTGGCCAACTGAGTCACTGGATTGGGTCATAAAGCAAGTACTTAATTAATCGTTCATCTTCCCAACTCTGATTCAATGCAAAGCAAGAGAGTTTTAGGGAAATATTTACTCAATTCCTATTCAAGTTCTACTATGAATCAATGAATCTAAAGATTCACCACTAAACTCTCAAGTTCTTTAGTTTCTTTGTTGCCATACTTTATGATCATAAGCTCAATATTACAGGAAGGAATTTCGTGTGTATACCTTAAATAAGAGGTGACAAACCTACAGCTCAGGTGCCACATGTTTGTGGCATGCAGCAGATTGGGGAGGGGACAGACAGGCAGGGAGCAAAAAGGCAGAGCACCAGATCAGGCAGGGAACAGAGCTACAGACTGGGCAGGAGAAAAGGGATTGGAGTGGCACTCAGGTAGGGTGCAGGGCTAATTTGTGGCATTTCTACTAAAAAAAAAAAAAAAAGGTTGGCTCCCACTGGCAATACAATATGACTTGATTTGTAAGAGCCTTAGAACCCATAACAAGTTAACCATACTGCACTGCATGCTAGCTTAATGTGTCTTTTTGAAAGTATTACTGTGCTGCCTATCAAGAATTTTCAAGTCAGTAACTGCTACAAATACAGCTAACTTCTCTGCTTGTGATGACTTATTAATAGTTCTCCATTCAAAGTCCCTAATTGATTTGCTCAACCTCCTCTGAAAAGATTCTCCAATCTCATGCAAACTTTTTTCCTGAAATTTAAGATATAAATTTAAATATATAAAGCCTGCAAAACCTGGAGAATAGAACAAAAATACAGACAAGTTTTCCAAACCATTTAAAAAATATATCACTACATACACAACTTTAATAATATCAACAGATACTTACCTTGTTTAAGTGTAATATTTCCACACTTAGTAACTGCAATCTTGGTGTTATCAATAGGACCTGGAGGATCTGGTACAATAAAAAGAATTATCAGAAATTGAGATTGAAGAAAATATCAAAGCTAATTTTTAAACATGTTCTCTCTTGATATTACTACTTAAGAGTTTTGCAGATCCCAAGAGTTACTTACCACTATCTTTGCCCTTCACAAATCCTTCCCACTCTCTGAACCACTGCATACTTATGCAGTAAAAAGTAGATGGAGAGTCTTCTTCTTGGAATGCTCTATTGAGCTGAAAAAACAGAGATAGGTCCACTTGTTTTACTTGTTATCAAAATGAAAAAGATCATTCTACAGCTATCTAACAACTGATAAGTGACAGTACGAGAGGAAAACATACTTTTAATGTTCTCTAGGACCAAAGCTTAAACACCTTGTGAATACAGATGCTGGAAGCAGTTACTCTGTTCATCTGGTATTCCTGACCAGTATTTAAAGGTAAATTATTTCATTTGAGAAATTAGGATTTTCTGTTTTCCTTTAAAAAATAAAAGCTTGCTTTAGTTTCTAGTTAAGTCACTAAGGCTCCTGCCATATGATACACATATTACACAATTAACTGATTAATCACACAATAAATTTAGACTGGCCACACCTGCAAAGTAATTATTGCGCCATAAAAATATCCATCTAGATATAAAAAAAAGCTAACCAGCTACAAAGTTAGTGCTTGAAAGTATGTAACAACTTTACAGCTGGCTTCCAGCTTTAATTTAAATATGCTGCAGGGCCCTAACACTGATCTGAAGTACAACCAGTGCAGAGGAATGCTAGGCAAAACTGGACCCTGCAAGCAGGTCACTTAGCTTGCTGGCTTTGGCAGGAGACCTTGCTCCCTGAGGAACCCCTCAGCCAGTTCTCCAAAGCAAAGTTCTTCTAAAAACAAACAATACAAAAATCCCTTCGTCCTTTAACCATCTTCTGCTCTGACTTCAGCCTAGCAGCCTGGCCCTTCCCTGCAGCAAGCTGTTCCCTTCACAGTTTGCTTCCTCCTCTCCTTGCTTACTCTTCTGGAAAAGATCTCAGGGATGCTCCATTTTTACTCAAGTGCCTTACAGCCAGTCTTTCTTAACAGAGCTGACTGTTCTTCTTTAAAGAGACAGATCACCCTGTTACAAACCCATAAGCAAAGGAACGGAGTTATTTTATTTTACTATGTAAATGGGTTTGTAATTCTTAAACAGCCTTGTTTTCTTTAATGGCCTAATGAAAACTAGTAAGAAAATTAGCCTAGCAAAAAAGACTGATTTTATACCTTATTTTTTGTTACAATTTAAAAAGAATGAAAGAGGGTTTTACTCCTACATTTTTACATTAAGAAATTAACATCTGCTTGATTTTCCTAAACAAGCAGAAATAACTAGAAAGGAAGTAAAGTGAGAATGAGTTAAAGATATTTTAAGACTGTTAAAAATTTCAGGCTTGATTGTTTATATGCAACAGCTGGAAGGAACAGATTATTGGTTAATGAACAGCAAGCCCAAACTTGCAATTAAGGGCTCCTAAATTCCATAGACCATTTTTGAGTCTTCCAGATCAGAGGAAAAGAAAGTACAAGTAGAATAAAAACAAGAGAAACTTCAGACCTTATTTTACATCATAAAGAAACAACAAAAAGGGACAAAACTCCACTATTCCATAAAGCAGATCACTTTTAAACCCTGTTATGCTAACAACTGGAAATCAAATTCTGCTGCTACTCTTCAATTCAAAAAATTAGCCAGAGGGGAAACAGCCGTATTCTCTTTGATGCCAAGTTTAAATGTCCCAGCTTTTAAAGCACCAATGATACCGACCTCCTGCAGTGTCAGGTAGAGTAACCCTCAGCAACAATCATTCTCTGCAGCAATCTCTGCATAGGTCAATTTCAATATAATCCTTTATGCTTGGTATCCTGTCAGTGTTATGGTTTACTGGCAAATATACACCACCAAAGCAAAAGAGTTATGGTACATTAAACTGATAGTTCAGTGTACTAAGGCTACAGTGTTAACATGGACAACAAAAGATTTTGCAGAATATCTCTCAATCTCAGTGAACAGCATTCAAGTATGGACTGTAACCACACTGAAAGACATGCAGGTAGCTGAATATATTGTATGTGTATCATTCTCTGTATTCCACTATTCAGCAATTAGGTGCACTATTTCAACAATCAATACAAGAGATACTAATTCTAGAACAAATGTTAGAAGAATTTTATTCAAAGGGTTTATTAAAAATAAAAAGACCAAGTTCAGGATTAAAAAAAAAAGGCTAATAGTTTTGGTTGTAGTGTTAACAAAATTCAGTAATAGTGTGCTGAATAACCACAGAGTTAAAGATTAAACAGAACACCTAACTCAGCTTCCTTTTGTTTGACATAACATAATAGAAGTCAATAAAAAGAAAATGAAGACACATGTAGGCTAATCTGAGACAATTTAGCGCTGATTTTTTTTTGTTTAAAAATGATGAATTCACTACATGACTACACGTATGGTTACTCTACTCAGACTGCCTCAAAGCAGCCTTAGTTCCTCTATAGGTATAAGTTTCTGTATTTTCCATAAACTTGGTGTGACAACTCCTACTTCTGACATTAAATTTACATTCAATTATATATGTAAAACCATATTTTATATCAAGAACAGCTCTTACAATGGAAGTAAAATGGGTCAGGAAGAATCCCCCTCTGTATGTACCTACCCATAGAAGTACTGAATTAACTATTTCCTAGAACAGTAGTGGTGCACCCAGACCTTTCAAACTTTTCTGTAGTCTGTTGCTGATGCATAGCCATGACTATTCACATGAATCCACCTAATTAGTCAGCCAAAACCACATTAATTATGCCTCTAAAGTTACAGCTCCCATGTAACAACTGGCAGAGTTGCCACAGGAATATTAGTATAAATGGCAGAAAGTCGTGGGTTTGCTTTTTTTTTACATGAACGAACTATTCTGTTAAAATATCACCCATATTATAAAAGAACTTAAGAATCTGGATCTAAATATTGCTTATGAAGAATGTATGGAATGAAGATAGAGTTCAATGAATCAGAATACTGATTACTTTTTTACCCGAACAAACATTTCTAATTCAGTCTTCCGTCTTTTCTCAATTTTCTCAGCCTCTATTTGACAGGTATGACAAACGTACAGATGGTTAACAGCTGGTCCTCCTCCATACCTATAATCATAGTAAAACTTCATTAATTTCATGGAAAATAGTTCATATATTCCCTCCATGTCACTACTAGCCGCCAAGAATGTCAGTATTGCATTTTGGTTGCTTTTAATGGTGGATTCCATATGCATTTAGCAACATAAGCCAATTCCTTACTTTTGTTATCTTGGATAACCCAGGGCCTGCACCTGTGAAACTACAGCCTGGCACAATTCCAAGCTTTAAGAAGGGTGATGAGTTGGACAAGTCTATGATGCACTCCTGTCTCATCACTGAGGCACATGTGCTACTCATTTATCGTCAGTAATATTTTGCATTTGATGTCTGAAACATTCTCCTTATTCTGTGCAAACCTAGATTCAGGTTGAATAATTTGTTACTGAGATCTTCTAATATAGACAGTTTGCTACAGGTTTTTTTAAGACTGATACTACCAAGTAAAAAAAAAAGAAACAGAGTTGAAGTGCAAAAAACCTCTTAGTTATTGAGATACTACAAACTATATAAAAAAGCACAAAATCGAGGCCCCAAAGCTATACCGGAAAAAAGCAGCAGATACGACTTATTACTTCTAATAGCAAATATTTTACATGAATAAAATAGAATTACCAGAGAAAGCTGTAAAAAAAAATATATATATATAAAACAAACAAACAAACAAAATCTATTTATGGCATTTCTTCTAGATGAGGATTCAAAGAAAAGTGAAGGATGTTACCAATAATAACATTTTTAAAAGCGCAGTTCATTCAGCAGGCACAGAGTAGAGTCACTCTGGTTGCCTTATCACTTATTGTGCTATTTCACTTCTGTTTCATAGAAGTGAACAAGTACTACATGAATTACCTGTAATGGTGATGGATTCTTAACCCCTAAAATCTCCACTCCTGATCCAGTAAAAAAAAAAAGACGCGAGCTTTTTAAAAAAGAGAAGCAACAGTATCTTTTAAAAAGTCTCTCAGCGCATGCCTCAAAGAAGTTATCATTCAGAAGAATGCCCCCTTGACCAGTTCTAACTTTAAAAAGCTAATATACAACGGCTTTATACTTTGTATCACAGAAAGGTATTTAAAATACTTCAACAAATTCTGACTTAAAAACAGCCTCCTTTCTCTTGGTTATACACTTGGCTCCCTACCACTGATTCCAAAATATAAACTTGGTCAATGTCCATTGTTTTATTCATGAATAGATCATTTTTCAATTTCCTCCTTTTATTTTCACTCCCTGCCAGCTGCTGACGCATGAGGAGTTATCTTTAAGAGGCACTGTTAACAATCAAATATGAAGCAGCCAGCATCACCATCCAGGGGATGGAGTGCAGCATCATGTGAACTGCAAAATATAACCAGGCAGACACTGGGCTGCTTCTGCATGCCTCTTAGCCAATATTAATAATATTTATTACTGCAGAAAGGTCAAGATGAAATATAAGTTAAGTGCAAAGGCGTTTTCAGATGTGATCCTTTCCAACAGAATTCACTACTTTAAAGGAGGCAGTGCAACTCTGACAGTCTGACTCTAAGCTTAAGATTTATCTCTGGAAATTTTAACATTCTACTCAGCTGGTGTACTCTTTAATTCTACTGGTAGAATATTTACTCTTCAGAGTTTTTTAAACTTAATATAAGTGAGGGTCTTTTGTTTTTCTTTTTAAATCATACACAAAATACAGTGCTTTGAAATGATGTGATGAAAAGCATTTTTTTTTAAATTTAAGAATGTTCTCTTCACTTAGACAAATAAGCACCAGGCTAAAACCCATAATAAGAGACCTTGGGCTCAGAAGAGAGCTGTATTCAAAGCCTCTGAAGCCAGTATATTTCATGCTACTGAAATTAATTTGAGAGTTTGTTATTCAAGTTACTGAGACACCTTACTGCAGTGAAATAGCCAAATATGTTATTTCACATACACCTCCCTGCTGGTACATGGAAGATCTTAGATTTCAGAGATTTTAGGGTCGGAAGGGACCTATTAGATCATCGAGTCTGACCCCCTGCCCTGGGCAGGAAAAAGTACTGGGGTCAGATGACCCTAGCCAGGTGTTTGTCCAATCTCCTCTTAAATACCTCCAAGGAAGCAGACAGCACCACCTTCCTTGGAAGCATATTCCATATTTTGGCAACCCTTACTGTAAAAAATTTTTTTCTGATGTCCAGTCTAAATTTGCTCTCCTTCAGTTTGTGGCCATTGTTTCTAGTTACCCTGATGGGCGCCCTGGTAAACATCATATCCCCCATTTCCTGATGAGTTTGTAGATGGCCACAAGATCTACCTCTCAGCCTTCTCTTGCTGAGGCTGAAGAGATTCATGTCCCTCAAACTGGTCCTCGTACGGTTTTCCCCGTAGGCCTTTAACCAGGTGGGTGGCCCTCCTCTGAACCCTTTCCAGGTTATCTACATTCCTCCTGAAGTGCAGCACCCAAAACTGGACACAGAACTCCGGCGGTGGCCTGACCAATGCCACATAGAGGGGAAGTATCACCTTCTTCTAGATCTGTTTGTGATGCACCTACTTATGCAAGAAAGAGTGCGGTAAGCTTTACTTATTACTTCGTCACATTGGTGACTCGTGTTCATTTTGGAGTCACCTATGACTCCGCGATCCCTTTTCGCAGTTGTGCTACTTAGAATGCTACCTCCCTATGCTGCTTTTCTATATGTTGTCACTCATCATTACTTCACATAGAGATACATTTCCTTAGGTGACTGCCTTAATTGTACCTTACAAGACTGTATTTTAGATTTTCAACTACAATGATCTGTCCACAAATACATCAGACTGAACTATATCATATATGCTGCTTGTACACTTTGGATTTTAAAAAATGAAAATGAAATGAAACCATGAACATTCTGCAGAAACTGCAGATGCATTATGAAAACGGGTTTTCTTTAGCACTTCACCCAAAAGTCATCCCTTCAATCCAGGGTAGAATGTGAGAAAGCCAGCACATGGCTGATCTTTGCCACACTGCTTAATGTGTTACTGGAACATATTTGGATACTGAGGTGACTACAGCCTAGAAGCTAGGGAGGAGTCCATCAAAATGATTTCCTGTCAGAAAAAGCAGAAAGATTTTTATTTTGCCAACGTGTACTGGCTCTTCCCTAAGGAAAAACCCACAATGAAATATTTCAGTTTAGATCACTTGCACAACATTTTTTTTTTTTTAAAGGGACCAAAATATATTTAATTTCCAATTAGCTAATAAACCATTAAACTACATTTTCTCCTTCATGGCCAAGTGCATTACAGAAGTTCAGGCCTCCATTACCAAGAGGCCAGCCTGGGAAGGGTTACTGCTTATGCAGCTCAGGTGGAATGAAAGGACAATACAATACACATCAGGAAGTGGAAGCAGGCTGTAACAAGCCTATTTCCACCCCCTTTTCTTATGTTATTACGGCTGTCTGTAAATCTTTGGCCTGGGCTTCCATGCTAAGGTGCCCGGAATATCAGAAGTGCAAGAGTCCTCACTGACCTCAACAGGGCTCCAATGCAACTTACGTTGCTGTTTTACAAGGTGTTGGGCTTTGCAAGAGTTCCTCTTCCAGGAGGTATTAACACCCAACCTCCAAGAAGAATACACAGTAATTACAGAGAACTCTTAGAAATAACCTTTTTCAAAGCAATTCTGGCAGCTGACAGACTAAGGAGACAATGCCAAAAAACAGAAAAAGCTGGCTTTCTCCAGCCAGCAGAAAAAGAGAGGCTGATACAGATGTGTTTGCCAATACAGATGTGTGTTTACTGACCTACTTTATGGTGTTTTTTTTGCAGCGTGCTGTGTAAATTTAATACCCCAGATATTCCCATCGTTTGCTTGGGCTTTTAGTACTACTTTGTTCAACCAAACCTAAATTTAACTCCATTCATTCTCATTTTGCTTATAATTCCTTTTTACCACTCATCTAAGGATCTGTCAGCTTATGATCTAGATATAAATGCAGTCTCTCAAAACAGAACAGGGTGGGATCAGTTATTGTTGGAACCTTACCTGCTGTACAGGTTATCCCATATGTTCTGAGGTAGCATTAGTACCAGGTCCTCTATAAAGGCAGCCTTACGTGGAGGAACACCTATAAAATAAAGAAAAAGTTTTACTATATTGTTTTTTGGCCATTCCATTGCAAAGTGAGTTAGAGAGAGACATAATGAGACCTTTAATAATTAGTTACGTCAAGGCTGTCCAACTTATGAGTGGATGGGAGCCGCAGATCCCCAGCAACACACTACGAAGGCTGCATCCTCGCTGGGCCATATGCCAAGTCTCATTTGTCTAGCTCCTACTCTGAATTCACCAAGTATCATAAACAGCTATCGGATGTGTCTAGCCTACTCAGCAGTCCCTTTTATTTGACAAGAACTGAAGACTTCAGGATATTATGACACACAAGAAATTTACAGCAGTCCTGCACAGTATCATGGGTATGCCAAGAGCTGCTTTTTTAACTACAGCAGGGGTGTCAAACTATATGGCCCATGGACTGGATCTAGCCCATGACCTGGCCATGGGTCACTGGACTGACACCACGTTGGCCCCAGCCCTGCAAACTGCATGCAATGTGTGGAGTTGACACTGTCTTGTGCCCTGCATGCAGCACAGGGGGGCAAGTCCAAGACATGTACTTCATGTAGCACCCTGCCAGGCTGGGCCTGTGCTCCAGGGCCAATCCAGATTGGGCTATGCCAGAACCAGTGTGAAGGGATGGTTCAGCAGGGTGCTGCAGGCAGCATGCACCCTACATTGTCCCCATGTGTGCTGCATACAGTGCATGCAACCAGTCCAGCCTCATGTACAGCATGCACTGGTCTTCGGGTTTGTTGTGCAGACAGCATACAGGAACAGCACAAGATGTGTGCTGTGGGCAGCATGCAGGTACGGACCCAGCACTATATGAGGCACAGGGGGCTCCAGAGCATGGGCTGCATGTAGCAGGTCAGACTGATCCCCCTATGCTGCCTGCAGTGTTGGGTCCAGCCTGCGCACCATGGGCAATGCTGGTCCCAAGTGCCTTATACAGAGCCCTAGGGCTGGTGCCTGCTGCATATGGGTCTGGACCCAGTGCCATGGATGCTGCACAGACGGTTGGTTCCTGTCTGGTTTGCAGATTGATTTAGTGATGAATCTGAAACCCCTATCCTACAGCATACGCACAAACTCTGTGAAGTTCATCATATGCAAAACATCCTTTTCTGTGCACATACCCATTCAGAAGAGCATGTTGGAACCCTTTATATTGTTGATAAACATGCTGAGACAGTTACTGGCCTAACATAGATGAAAAACTTAAGGTTACCTTGCGGTTGTTGCTTGGAAAGTTAGACGCTAAAATAGGTTTTGAAAAGACATTTCAGTTCTCTCCTATTTCTATTGGTATCTGGCAGAGGAAAGACAATTTAAAACTTGAGTACAATGCACATCATAAAACTTCCCTGATCACTACAGATTTGTTGGCTAAGTGTTGGATACAATCCTTCACGCACTCCTTCCTGCTTTGTTTACAGACCTACAGTTAGCAGCAGCCAGTAATTTAAATCCTTGTTTCAACTAGAGGTGCTAATCAAAATGAGGGGAAGTTTAACTAAATAATTAAGGATATAAAACAGTGGAAAAAACAATGTAAATTATTAGTAAACATGCAGAAAAAAATATTAGGAGCTGTATAGAAAAACGTGTACACTACAGAAAGTTTTTCTATACAATTGGCTGTCTAGAATTACACTCTGATAAGATACTGTTTTTTAAAACATTTACATATTACCCTAACTAGAAGCAATAGAAAGAGAAATGTCAGTTATCCAGAAAACAAAAATCCAGAACAAACATTACATACAAGTCTCTGAAATGTAAGAGACATCCCTGCATGCAATTATATAATCTACCTCCAAGTACATTTTCTGTTTAAGTGGCAATGCTATTATAGGTGAACGCTCTCACCTCCATGCGCACAGAGGAAATCATTATTTGAAATGGGTCCTGGCTCTGCAAAGGTCTTGAATTTATTCAGCCACTGTCTAGAAATGTAGAACTGCAGAAGACTTGGTTCCATCACATTCAACAGACTTGATATCCTCCGTCTCTCTCTCTGTGCTTCTTCACTGCTTTTTCTATTATTATAAGAATAAAAAATAAAAGCTTATTATTACAGGAATTAAAAAAAAACAAACCCAAAACAAAACCTTATACAGGATCTGTTCTGGCGCAGTGGCTATTATTTAATGAAGCCCGATTTAGCATTTTCTTTCACTGGATTTCTTGGTGTTTACATTGAATGCACCTTAAAAACCCTACGAAGAATATTCCATTAAGACACCACTTCATAAAGCATTTATATTTTACTTTACAATTTTGAAAAACAAAATGGGAGTATTTATTTCACTTCACAACTGTAAAAACATGAAATATGCAGTTAATAAATACACTTCAATAACTTTTCCAAACCATCAATAGAAGTCGCTGATTATATAAAGTGACACAGACTAGAATTTTGATGCGTCTTCTAAGAGTATGCCTCTTTTTGAAAGAAACACAGAAAGCAGTCATTCTGGTAAGACCAATGATGGCAGCAGCCTGTGTCTAGTGCTTCTGATCAGAGGCAAAACATTCCCATTATCCACCTAATAATTTGTGCAAGTCTAGCCTATTTCTGTTAGACTCAAGAAACTGATATCAATACTAGAAATGTATATCTTGAAAACTGAATTTTAATAGTTAAAAAAAAAACACTGGGAGTTAAAAACAACTACAACTGACTCAGACTGAAGTTAGTAAGAGCAGGTCTCCCTCCCACTGCATTTCAGCTTCAGGGAAGGAATGGCCCCTGAATTCCCTAAAGTTAAACCAAGACGCAGTAAAACCCCCTTTGTTCCATGTTCCAGCTGCTAAAGAGTTTCTTCTATTCCCTTTATAACTCTAACAGTCCCAGTCTGTGCAGAAGCCTTCCTGCACAAGTTCTCTCCTGCATGAAAATGAGGCAATCTTAGTGGCAATTTTAACAGTTCTTTCTAGTCATCTTACTGAGTTCTTGTAATTCCCAATCTGCACAGATAACGTGCTGACCCATTTCTCTGCCTTTACTGAAGTTTTTATGAAATGTTTTAAAATTCAAAATACTTCACCTTGTTATTGCACAAAGAAAACAACCTATAGCAAAGTATTTCAATGAAAGCAAAGCACCTCCAGAGTGCCACCTGGTGATATTCAGAGAACAGTGAAATCAAGTTTCCTAGTATGGTAGCTCCCCTAAATTACACCATTCATTAGAAAGACCACAGCCTCCTCTTTACTTGCGTTAAAATTAATATGCTTTTTGGGGGGATATCATAAAATAAAAATATCACCAAAGTATTTTTGATTTTATACATGAATTCTCCTTGAAGTACAAGGTCTCCAGTACCTGGGTCTCTAGCTGCCCTTACACTGCCAACCTCTCTGCAACTTCTCTGACCAAATTTTGAGAGCTAGGTACCAAAATGGCCAACAGCTTGTACTTAACCAAGGCAGATGTAGACATCAACCCGTCTCCCTCTAATTCAGATTCTTACCTGTAAAAGAGAACATAAGCTTCGGTGTTTTGTACTGTAGATTCTGTTACTTCTGTAACACTCTGGTCATCAAATTCATACCAGAGATTATTTAAATTGTTTCGGCAATAAGCTATGTAATGCCCACCTAGAGAAAGAATGTGTTAAGCATTAGAAACTATACAGTGAAATATACTGTTATGAACTATACTGGTAAAAGGGGCAAACAGCATGAATTTATCTTTTCTGTAGACACGTTCAGTGGCATTAACAAAACAGCTTTAACTTACGCATACTTGGTTTGAATTATAACTCAAAGATCAGCAGCTCATTCCATCTTCCTCCCAGGTAATAGAAAGAGGCAAACATGATTTTACTCCTTCAGTATATTCTGTCCTCTTCAACTGACCTTTAGCTTGAAGTATTTCTGACCAACATGAATATTTTACAACAGGTCTCTGAGTCCATTCATATTGTGAACTGATTTTGGAAAAAACAATTTTTGTCAACCTGTATAACATCAACCTGCACATCAGTACGCACAAGAACAACATTCTACTAGTTGGGATCAAGATTCTGAACGTGCTTCTTGGATATTACTCATATTTAGACTTCTATTGTTTCTTAAAATACAAAGCCCACAGTCATTAACAAATATCTACCCTTGATCCACAAGGCAGACAGTATTAAGGAACAACTTGATTTTAACAGTGAGGCCCAGCTTTTGGGGCTTTACTCTGTGTATAGACACTGTAGAATATATTTCTTTTTTGTAACTGAATGCATCCTTATGCTCTCTGACTTGTCAGATACACCAAACCAAACTAGTCAAGAATACCACATTGGCTTCATTGTTTAGGGCATTCTTTGTTTTGGCCATGTCACAGAGAACAAAAAGATGATCCTCTCCTGAACAAGTGCTTGTCAGACAGGAATAAGCACAAATCTTTCTATTCATCCATTCCTGTACATGAACTTCATCAGATAAAAATCGTATGAGGTAACCAGAATTATGGTGGCAGACAAACACCAGTTTTTGACTGCTAGCCATCCTCCGCGGCACTCTGTCAACCATTGCAAGGAAAGGAGAATTAGGGTACAGACAGACATAACAATTATTTTCATACCAAAGGATAACAACAGTTATATCTGCACAATCCTGTAGAGATGCAAATGCAGCAAAACCACTCTACCTTTAACTCGGATTCATTGGTGTCATTTAACTTGCCTTGCTACAGGATCATGTAGATATAACCTCCAGCTCATAAGAACTGCTGTTCACTCCTGACCTGCATCTCCCCCTCTCCTTGAGACTAAAATGAACACAAAGCTAAAATGTACATTTGTCCATACACTCAATTAAGTGGATCAAAATCAAGTGCCAGAGTCAGAAAAGTAGTCTACTGTTATCCCTACAGTGATTATAACATATAAATCAAAGTGGACGACATTTCAGGGTATACCTATACGATTATCCTTAGGCTGAGATGGTTTCACAATTCTTGTTATATTTACTGTTTTGTCTGCTGGAAACAGAAGAAACTGGGAAAAAGTAGCCAAAGAAGAGCCTGTAGACAGTACTGTTAAGTCCTTAATGCTTTATTACTTACATCCTTCAATTTCTATAACAAGAATCAAAGGATGGTTACCTAGAGAGGCTTTTACAAAGTTAAATATAAATTTAAGGTTTCGTTATTGTTTTTTAGTGCCAGTATCAGTTGATATAATCCTCTTGAAGCTGTGCAAAATTCCCAAGTAAGATTCCAAGTGTATGTGCTATATGATGGTCTGCCCCTTTAGGGTCTTGAGGAGCAAAAAGTAATAGCCAGCTGTATTCTGGAGGAGGCAAACAGAGGCAAGATGCACCCATTTACTAGGGCTGGGCCCCAGCTGGGAGTTTAAGAGAGCTCCCAAAGGAGGCACAAAACTCATGACTGGAACTGGGTGTTCTTGTCACGAGTCCTGGTGATGTAAAAATCACGGTTCGTTTCTTTGGAGGCTCAATGAATAATAATCCTTAGGCACACATTGTTGGTGATACAAAAGGTATATATTTGCAAATAGGGTCAGAGGGAGAAGACAAAAGATCAAAACCCTCTGCC
>NW_017728907.1:42616075-42669104 GCF_001723895.1 Crocodylus porosus | reverse complement strand
AGAGACAGTGATACCTTAGTACAAAGAGCCTTTGGTAGTTTTCCTTTCAATTTCCAACCCCCCTTCCCTCTCCCATTAAGGAGACAAGGAGGGCTAGCAGCTGTGTTTTTTCTAAATCTGCTATTGATAATGCATTTTTAATAATATTTCTAACACTGGGATCCTCCAAAACTTTATATGCAGATGAGGTGCAGGCAACTTGGTCCGGCTTCATCTCATGGAGGGTGGCACCACACTAATCATTTGCTCCAGGCTGAGAGAGGGGACAGCACGTCTTGAAAAAGAGTTGGTACGGGGGGGGGGGGCTGCACTGAATGAGTGTTATCATACATCTTATTCAGATTATCTGCACTAAGGACATAAACACCTGCATGTTTTTTATTTTAAGGTCCAAAAGTATGTAAATAAAAGTTCCCATGGGCCATGTGTTTTACAGTCATGCTCTGTGGTGTTTGAATTTAATCATCCTCATACTTGCTTTCCATTGCTGAGCACATGCTGCTTTTAATGTCAGCAGTTTAATGATAGACAATGTAGTTAGTGAGATTTCCTTGTATGCAATAATAAGACGAGAGGCTTTTTTCCCCCTTGCCAATGGGGGACTAGCAAGGTGATAAACCTTGTTGTGTATCTGAATAAATACAATATATGCCACAAACATGTATCACAGTATTTGCATTCTGAAATAATTTATTTATGCTTACTGCTTGCGGTTCCATGGTGGCAGATGACAGACAAGAGATCGTAGGTCACTATTTGAGTGGGACTGTCTTTGGCAAGGAAAGGCTGAAGATCAAGTCCTTCCAGAGGAAATGATACATGGGTACCAATTTTTGTGGAAAACATTAGCTCATGTCTAAACCTTTTGAGATGAATGCATAGTATCTGTAAGAAAGATTGACAGACACAGTCAAGAACTTAATTAAAATGTGGACTGCTACTGTTTTGTATTTAACAGACACACTACAGGAGGCCTACTTTCCTTTTGTCACTTGAAAATAAGGAATTTCAAAGGCCCTTGTATGGGTTGGAAGGATTTACTTCTAATTGCAGAAGGTGGCTGACAGCAGCAATCATGATCATTTTAAAATTTGCTACAGCTTTGGTGTGGGAAAGAATCTCAAACATATTTGTGGAATTTCTTCAAAAAATCATCACTGAGGGTACACGTGCAATTAATTTGAAGAAATAAATTCTGGAGCAGTTTAAGCCAGAATAAACTACTCCCGGGTACAGCTACAACATCTACACATGTACCCAGAACAGCAGCAATTTGAGCCAGAGCAGAGCAGTTTATGCCAGGACCGGGGGCACTGGGGGTCAGCCCTGGGCTCTGGATGGCAGCACTGGGCAGCAGAGGGGCTGGCTGGCGCACAAGTGTGCTGAAAGTGTGGAACTGTGTGGCTAGGCTGCAGGCAGGAGTCTGGCCCCCTGCTGGCTGGGCTGACCAGGCACAGTTTATACCTGCAGTCAGAGTCTACACATGTATTTAAATTGCAGTTAATTACCCTGCCATAAGATAGTACTGTTCCTGACAGCAATCTTACAGCAGCATTAGTTAGTTTACTACGGCCCAATAGTATCACACATGTAGATGGTAATGCTTTACTCTGCAGCTAATTAATCTACTCCACAGTTAAGTGCATTTGTAGATGCAACCTGTGAAGCCAGCCCTGAGCAGTTGCTATGCCCAATACTGCAGTGAAGGGAAAAACTCTTATGCTTCCATATTTAACTCTTTGTTCAAGCTGTCACGAGGGAAAGATTCTTTCCTGAATATTGCAGCCATCAGCTGATGTTATGAAGCATAAGATTTGACTGTCTTCAGCATGCTAACTACAAACATTACTGGAAAGATTTCCAGCACAATTACAGTATTTAAGCTCCATGACCTCCAGTAAAGGTGAATTCCACTAGTTGACTACAGGAATGAAAGGAAAGCATTTTCTTTTCTTTTTTTTTTTAACTTTACCTCCATTTGTAATTGCTCACCTTCTTGCTGAGTACAAAAGTACAATCAGATATTAACAGGTTTTTGTGAATGCAAGTATGCAGTTATATTTTAATCATTTAATATTCAAGACCGACTGCATCTTCTATACAGATCATTAGTCTTGCCACATTTCTAAGCATGTAAAATAAGTGCTTCTAAAGTGGGTGTGCTAACAGTACCTCAGGAAATATTTGCACTTTGCAGAATTTCACTCCATTTCTTAACCTAAGCACAGAAAAATAAAACACATTTAGTGCCAGAAAGGTTTTACACTTCCTTGTGCCAACTCAGCAAAAAAGTTAGTCTTAAAGTTGAGAGTTACATTAGTAAGCCTGAAGTATTTCTGGAATGCAAACTAAATATACAGTAGCCAAAGTGATATGAATAATAAAGCTGTGGAAGCAGATACACAATCTGTACCACTAAATAATTGAAAACCATTACTTTATGTGCTCTCTCTCTCGCTAATGAGTGTTTTTTGGATGGGAAAATAATTTACTGTTTAAATGTTATGAAAGCCTGTTACAGGGAGTTGATTCCCATTTTTGCTAAGTTAGCTTATTCTTGAAGAAAAATTAGTTCTGGTAGCTCAGTATAATTGTACCAAGGGCTAAACACACTCCATCCCCACTATACATTCTTGAGTTCCATTCTTCTACATATTCCCCATTCCCACTATGCATTCTCCCTCTTACATTAAAACAATATTATGATACCTGCACATGAAAATAATTTCACTTTATAAACAGCAACTATTATTGTGCTAAACTTCTAGGTGCCTTTATTTTTATTAGGGCTGTCAGACAATTAAAAAATTTAATCATGATTAGTTGTACGATCAAAAAAATTAGTTACAATTAATTGTGATTTTAATCACACAGCTAAACTCAAAATTATGCACAGAAAAATTCAAAATGATACAAAATTATGCAGGTACTTTGTATGGCGGGGGTGGGGGGGCAATCTGTGAACATGTGGGCAGTTGTGGTTGTGTGTGGGGTTTGGAGCCTGGGGAGGGGGGACCCCCACATGCCCTTGCAGTACGTGGGGTACTGTGGGTCAGGAGTCAGGGGAGCAACAAGGCTGGGTGGCCTGTGGCTTGGGAAGGAGGGGCAGGGCACATCACTGCCCCCCAATCAGATTACCCACTCCCCACGTGTCCTCTTTTTTGAAACTGGAAATGGTAACCCTACAGGAATGCAGCCTGGCAATGTGTAGAGCAGCAGCAGCAGGTAAGTCTGTGGAGGGGGAGGGGTGAGAAAAAGGGCTGTGGGGGGTAGGAAAGAGAGGCCCCCATGGTGAGGGATGAAGGGGGCAGGGGTGAATGAAATCCCAGGACTGGGGTGGGTTGTGGGACAGAGCCGCAGGTGGCTCATCCAGAGTGTGGAGGTAGCTCCTGGGGGAAGTGTGAGGGGCAGAGGCAGGCTGTTGGCTGGGGCTCAGCACTCTGCTGCCTTTGCCCTGGGACCTGTGTAATGCCATATTGTGCCTCCTGCCACCAGGCAGGCAGGGAGGCAGCCAGTGTGAAGCTCCCAACACTAAGACAGCAGGGTGCAGAGCCCCAGCCTGCAGCTGGCAGCCCACTTCCACCCAGTGCACAAATTCAGGAGGCACATACCCCATATGTCTCCTCTGGGGTGTGCACAGTGGCAGGGAGCACCCCCTCCCCTCTGTCCCTGGACAAGACGCCTATAGCTCTGTCCCATGACCTGCCCCAGCCCAGCCCCAGGGACACATTAACCCTGGCCCCCCTCCTCCCCTCTGCCCCCCTTCCCCCTGCAGCAGCTCAGAGCTCTTGCCTGGGGTAGCCCTGCAGCACTTCTACACTGCCCAGGGGTGGTGGTGACAAAGAGCTCAGGCGCAGGCTCCAAAACCATGTGTGCAATTAATATGTTAATTAGTTCTAGCTTTAATCACGCATGTTAACATCAATTAATTGACAGCCCTATTTTTTTTTTTCTAATCATGTATTAGACCGGGGTGGGCAGTTATTTTGGGTGGAGGGCCACTTACTGAGTTTTGGCAAGCCATCAAGGGCTGTATGACAGGCAGATAAACATTAACTTTCTAAATTTTTAGGGGCCCTGCGGGCCGGATAGAATGGCCTGGCAGGCCATGTCTGGCCTTTGGGACACATTTTGCCCGCCCCTGTATTAGAGGGGTACTAACTGACCATTAAAGAACAGCTATAAGTATAGCAGAATGTGGATTCTTTGCAGAGTCAGATTCCTTACTGCCCCTTCCCAAGATGATGGTTTGTGAACTAGATGGGGACATATATAGATAGAACAAGTGAATGGGACCACTAAGCTGCTTTAGCTGCTAGCTGTGTCATTTATTTCTCTAAGCAGCTGAAACAGAACCACAGCTGAGTTACAGCAAAATGGAAAAATTGTACCTTTTGAAGTGAAAGGTGAAATAATCAGCTGAGTGGTTTGTCCCTTGTTTAGCAACTGGCTGAGAACTAAATGGGTGGTGAACAACCCATATACGAATGATCCTGATTCTACCATTCAAAGAGTTGTCATACAGTTAAATGAAATGACCTTTACATGGCAGTGTCATCCCTCCAGCTCTTGCAATCTGCTGCACCTTCACTGCTACTAGACTACATGTATAGAACCAAATAACTTAAAAAGATCCTCATAAATTCTTGTCATTAAGACTGTCACAAAGACAGAATTCTCCCATTTAAAAGGTTATTATATGATGCATTTATTTCCATGCATAAACTGTTTATAGAGAATGTGAGAACAAGACACATTAAAGCAAAGAGAGTAGAAAGTTACTTACTTTTTACACTTTTCACAGCTGTACATATTGTCACCTGCAAGTGGTGGGAGGAGGAAATAGCATTATTCTCCAACTTCATGTTTTATCCTTCAAACCATCTAACTACAATTGTGCTTTTCCTTTGCATTAGTTTGGATGTGTCAGAATAATTTCAGAAATATTTCACTTTTAGGGTTACACGTGTTCATAGCCTCAAGACTCTGGATTGCTCTAGGGCAGGGGTGTCAAACATATGGACCAAGGACCAGATATGAATGACTCGGCCTGAAGACTTTTGTTCCGATTCTGGCTGTGACTGGGACCTTTCCATAGTGGCAGTTAAGTGCCTGGGCAAAACCCACTGGTGTTAGAACTCCAGCAGCTTGTGGCTTGTTCCCATGGTGGCAGCCAAGTGAGAGCCAAAGTGCTGAAGCCTCACAGTAGGGCCGAGGGAAGTAGCCCAGCACCAATGCCAGGGTTCCTTCTTGTGGTACTACTCAGGATCCAGTGCCTCAACTCTTGCCTGGGCATTTGCTCACTACTGCAGGAACAAGCTCCAGCACTGCTGCTCTCACCAGGGTCACTTGGCTGTAGTCGCAGAAAGAAGCTACAGAGCTGCTTGGGCTCCAGCATGTTGGCTCTTCTCAGCTTGGCTGCTAAGTACCCAGGTGACAGCAGTGGGGCTGGAGCCCTGCAGCTTGCTCCTGCAGCAGCAGACAAGCCTGCCAGGACTCCTCTTGCTGGGTCCTGGACTGGGTGAAGTAGATGCTGTGTGTACTGGATCTAGCATGGGGATGGGGAGGGGCAACAGGCCTGATCCAGTACACTGATCCAGTACACAGTACATTGATCCAGTCTGTGGACCAGTCCTATGCCACTCATCCAGTTCATGGGGCCAGACAAATTTGATACCTCTGCTCCAGGGAAAATTTTAGCATTGAATTAAATATATGTATCACAGGGTTCTTACGTTTTATATTCCCAACCATTAAAGAAAAAGTAGAGTCCAAAGAAAAAAAAAAAAGAATGTTTAATCTTAAACAGTGTATATGTTAAGGGCAAAATAAGAAGCAAAACCCCAGATTCAGACAATATAGTAGTCACGACAGAATTGAGAAAGAAAACTACTAGTCAGAAATTGTTCTGAACCTTCATCTGATTTTATTTAGTTCAGAGGAATCCAGTTGTGACTAGTATTACCAAGTAAATTTACATGGAAAATTCTTCCCTCAAACTTCAGTCTCACAAACCATTCTGCAATAATTGATCCTAGACCAGGTCATGGGATATATAATTTGATTTAATTAAAAAAAGAACAAATGGTATTATTTAAGTTTTGGTTTAACTAAGGAAGCATATTAGATTTAATTTAGACTTACCCTTGAGCTCATCTCTGGCAAAAAAGGCAGCAAGACAGTCTTGTAAGGTTACAACTGGACCCCAAAACCAGCTAGGAACACGTGAGACAACAAACGTGAAACATTGTTGATAAAAAAACCCGCAAAAAACAAAAACAAAACAAATGTTCTGCTTGAAGAGCAGAAACAGCCATTTTAAAATCCAAGCACTACAAAAGTGAGTTACCTTTTAATGTACTCCATGAAAAATGCTATCCACCCTTGTGGGGCATATGCTTCTCCACATGACCCTGCTTTGACCAGAGAAGTCTGATGGCTTGCAGAATGCAGTTTAGCAAGATCTTCTTTGCCTGGAATAGGCAAAGACAAATCCTGAAAAGTCTCCAGAGTTATAGACACCTGAAACAAAAAACGAAGAGGAAAATTAGACTCCTTATAGCTTATTTCTTTTAATAAGCTGACCTAATTCTTGAAAAGTCCATCAGTTTTCATTGCTTTGTTTTTTGATATGGGAAAGTTCAACCAAGGAATGACTGCCAACTGAAGATGTAGAGTTTTACTCCAAAAATTTCACTAGATGGCACGCTCTGGTGATTTATTATAAAGCAGGGTAGAGTTGCTCTTTACAGACCAACTAAATCAAACGTAAAAAAGCTTTTTAAAGCAGCTGCTTACTTCACCAGATGTTGTGAAAGGACATCTGTTGTAAGAGCAGACTTGTAAAAAAAACACATGGCATTTGTATACCTGAAGTAATAACAATGGTTCTTTTATACATCCCAGCTGGTTCCCCTTGAAGGTGATGACAGTGGTGCAGGACTGTGAAATTTTCTCCAGAGGCAGCCTATCAAGGGCACTAGGTTAAAAATGTTATTCAAGTTACTTTGACTATATTTCACTTAGTATTTGGCCCCAGAAATAAGCACTGGCATATTTAACTTTTGGGAATCCTGTCAACAAAATGAAGCAGGTTATTAAGACTTCTTTCCAAAATAGTTTTGACAAGTTTCTAAAATTATCAGTTACTATTTGAGGGGGTCTCTGAACAAATGGGGCATGATTCTCTAAGTGGAGGGTGTCTTTTTTATGACATAAATACTACACTTTCCAGTAAAGAACTAAAACTTGTGAGGCAAATCAGAAGGTCAAATAATTTTGAAAACTCTTTTTAAAATCAGGCGCTGAATTTTCTCATCTAACTTGCTTGATGAAACTTCCAAAATGGTACGGATTAAATTATTTCCTGAATTAAATTAATTATTTTCTGTATTTCTGAAAATATACCATATTTAATTATTTGCCTTTTATAACCTGATGTAGTAATTAGATGATTTTATGTGAAAGTAGTATTTTTTCCTCAAGATAAGTGTATGAGAGTGTTAGAGTAATCATGATTAGCTTTTTTATTAAATGAAGCAGAATACAAAATATTTCATCAATCTTGGGAGGAAAACGGTCATGAAACACTTCTCATAAGCAAAGGCTGTGTATCAAGGAATGAAGAATTCTTTCTTGTTTAAAAACAGAAGATTTACATAATTCAGTGCTCACAAATTTATTTAATCCAGAACTGCTCACTCATCTCTTACCCATGAAACTTTGAGGCATGGTTATGCACACACTGACTGGCTATAATATAATAATGAACTGTGGGCCATTCAAATAATTTATCCAACAACAAGAAGCCAAGAGCAGTAGTTATTAGGTGATTAGAGGAAAAAGACAACTACTAATCTTGGAGGAAAAATAGCTGCAAATTAAACCTGACAGTTTTGTTCACTTTCAGGTATATTTATGATTTTTCTAGTATCATATGAGAAGGAAGAGTTTGAGTAAATGAAGGGCTGAAACAGCTGCTATTAAGGCTTACAGAATCAAAATGAGAAACACAATTGCAGAACTCAAAAGTGGGCATACCCTTACCATCTGTCCGCCATAAAAAAAATCCCAATAAAAAGATTACACCTCTAGTACCCAAACTACTGAAGTTAACTACTGTATGTTAGTATAAATAGTCAAACCCAAATTCATATCACAACATGGCTATTCTCACTACACTTACCCGATCACAAGTCAGGCACTGCACTGAGCTTATGATGGTCCCATCAAATATGTCAGAGATAATACTCCTGTATCGCTTCTGCCTCTTCTTTTTTGGAGAAGTCACACATGAAACTAATGCAAAAAGGCAAAAATAGTTTTAAAAAATAGTTCAAAGTATATTGCTCAACTTTTATCGTACTCTGCCTAAACCCTTTAAATAGCATAAAATGAGTTGTCATGTTTTTAGGTTTGAAAAAAAGGGACAAACTTTATTAGGCAGTAGACACGATTACTGTCACCTACGGCTAGGTTGTTATAGCCCCATGGCATTTCTTTTAGGAGTAGATATGGACAAACAGAAGGGTTAGTACTGAGTGGATTTTTCAATGAGATAATTTAAATAAGCAAAACTCAGGCTGCAGGAGCTATTTTGACACTCTTAGTCTACCGGTCTTAAATTAAGATCCAGTTCAACAATATTCCCAATGAGCAGCATGATTTTATACATTAGAGTGTACAGGCCAATGCCATTTGACTGTAACCACTTTACAGGTGGTCTTCACTATGTTCTGGTCCAAAAGACTCAATCTATGCAAATTCAAAATACTGGAACATTGATTATGCTGGATACAATTAATGCAACTTTCAGTGGTCAATACAGAACCTAAGAAACTGCTGACTGAATGGGAAAAAACCCCATCCCTGACCAAACAAAGCAGTGTCTGAGGGCTCTCAGCAGTATTTTCTCCCACTGATCAGAAAACGAGTAGAAATAATTTTGAGTCTTGATCTGCATGAAGTCAGTCACTGAAGATATTTGCAACAATCCCTGGAATACATAAAGCAGCCCTTTGGGACCCAATACTTCAGAGAATAAAACTTGGAAACTGAAGTACAGACTACAAATTCCCTTCATGAAGTCACACAAACGCAAATGACCCAGTTGGCCAAAATCGTTTTGGTGGAGTCTTGAAAGCAGACTGTTCACCTTCCGAGTGCAAATACTAATGGAGATCAGCGAAATAAGGCTACAGCAATTGTAAAAAGGGAAACTGAACTTGCTCCAGCAACATCCCATAAGGGATACGATTCTCTAAAGCTGTTTTGTAGATAAACAGAGTTGATACAGCAAATGATTTTCTCCTAATCAGATATCCTTGGCTCCTTGCCCTCTTAACAGTAGCCAGAATTGCCCGTCTCTTCCTTAGCTGGAAAAGGTTCAGAGTTACTTCTGCCTTTACTTGAAGTTACTGACAGAAAAAGGTATAAATTCTTGCAAGTCCTCTTCTCCTATATGATGTGCACTGTGAGAAGACTGCCATTTATACTGTATAAATACGCTGCACGGCTCCATTTCCAGACCCTAGTACACGGATTTTTTTAACACTGTGCTGTAGAACAACCCTCAATTTTCAGCTTACCAAAGTTCGTTGTGCTCAGCGTGCATAATCCTCTCACAGACATAGCTGGAGGGGAAGTTGGAGTTGCTGACAGCTTGGCCTCTTCACACTCTGAAATGTGAGACAATTCAGCTTTTGGTAACCAGAAAGCAGCTCACGCTTTTGGTACAGAGAGGGGATAAGTCTCCTTTTTGGAGACCTAGCTTTAAAGAGGACAAATTTTACGTTTCCAGGAAACCACGATTGCTGTAAACTAATTGATTACTACCTCCTGCCCCCTATCTTTCACTACACACAAAAATTATGGTGTAAGCTTAATATTTATGCAAATATAACTAAGACTGAAATATTTAATGCTGGAATTTAAATTTGTCATTAGACTTCAGTGTTGACACACCAATGGGAAAAACAAATCAATTAATCCAAGAGCTATCGTCTCTACTGAATTCAGCAGGATTCACCATCTGGAGGTTTTCTTCAAAGTTGCAAGGGATTCAACAACTAAGAATACAGAAGCAGAAGTTCAGATTCTGGGTCACACTTGAAAACATGAATGATTACAGAGCAATTTCCCTGGTTGGTTTACTGCATTACACCATGGCACATGGGCAATGAGTACAAAAGGAATATAAAGAGCCAGGCACTGGCCATGTTCCAAACACCATTGGTAGCAGACCCTTGGCAGGGTAAAGACAAAAAAAAAAAAAAAAAAAAAAAAATGAAGCAGGATACCGAAGTGGATTCCCATTGGGGTGGTTCACAGGTTCCTGATGATGGCTGGAGGGGCCAGCTGTCAGGCTGAACACCAGGGGAAAAGACACCACAGGTGATAAACTGCAGTACTGCCAGTGCTGAAACTAAAATAAACTTCTTAATGGTGACCCACCCACACTTGTGTCTGAGCACCTTGTGGGGCAATTAAGGCTGTGAAAAAAGAGGGAAAGAATATACTTGGGTGTGGCTTCAAAATGCTCCTCTGCTAAACTGTTCATGGGTCAGCTAACCGAAGGAAGAGGAGCCAGTCAACACAGAAGATAGGATAAGAAAGAAACACCTATCAGTGGTCTTCCACACTGTGATCGATTCTATGAAGTGCCCAGTGACAGCAGCAACTGTCAAGTACAGAGTAGAGGTATTTGTTACAGAGACAAAGGAAGGTGATACAAAAGTATACATTCTGTATCTAGAGACTGTAATGACAGAGGAACACCATCGCAGAATCAACCTCTTTCCCTGACAACACAGGTCAACCTGACAAATTAAGGAACCAAACCAGACTCGTCACTATACCGCATAAGTGTAGTAATTAGCAGGGATCCTGGTTTTCTCCAATTTAAAAAAAAATCTCCTGTTTTTGGTTAAAAATGTGGTTACCCCAAATCCACATTTTCCCATGATTTAAAGGAAACATCACTAATATATAAATCTATATATAGTGGTGTTTCATTTTAATCATGGAAAAAAGTGTGGATTTGGGATTACTTTTTTAAAACCAAAAATTTGGAATTTTTTTAAATCACAGAAAGCAAGGATCCCTGGTAATTAGGACTGCTAAAATGAGTCAACTTACCACTTACATTGGGGCACGATGAACATATTATGAACCCCTTTACCCTGAGGGGACATCATTGATGCCCCATTCCCCAGAAATACTGTCTCCTGAATACACAATAGGTTGCCTCTGGGGACTGTTCTCCTTTAAAATAAAAATTAACCTTTACCTTCTCTTTTAAGGCATTCCTCTGCCCACCCATTTCTCCAATCATATGCTCTAAAAGAAAGACCTTGAAAAATACTGCTCCATGCTTCAACAATTAAGAAGCAAAAACAACTGCAGCACCAAGAGGGTGCATCTGCCTGTATATGCATCTTGCTATAGTGAAGAAAATCACGTGAACAATTTTGCACTCTGGTATCACTGTTTGATGCAAAAAGAATACAATAAAGGACAAAACACTAATAAGCAGTGCAGTGCAAAGTGAAAAAGAAGTAGGTACCTTTGTGGGATGGTGCCAACGGTGACCATGATGAGACTGATTTTGGAGGACTTTGTGCTGCAGACAGATCATTTGTGTGGACGTCACCAGCAGCGTAGTCTGAAATTAGAAATCTGTATTATTACAGTTTCCAACAAAACAATTATGCCAGGTTGAATAATGGCAATAATTAAAGTTATATTTCAGCACACCACTGGATTTCTGATTAAGCACTGAGCAATAAAAACTAAATTTGAATTCATCAACTGGAAAAGTGGCAATAATAAGCAAAGGTCACTATAAGAATATATTTGGAGCCTTTCAACCATTGTAGTTCTTGAATAGTTGATAGTGTTTAATGCATTTCAAAGCAGTAACAAAACACATAATCACTGTGCTGACCTTAATGAACCAATTTAGAAACATATTAGGATATATACCGAGTTTTAGATCCAGTATTTTCGTTCTAACTTCTATAAGCACTTCAGTAAATACTATGACATTACAATTACACATTGCAGCTTGATATAGTCACCTGAAAGTCTGCTGTGTATTTGTACTTTAACTGTTCCTTGGTTGTTTAAAAATTCAGCAGTTTCTGAAGCACTGTGTGCATCTTTCTCTAAGACTTCCATAGAATTTGTTCGATTAAGCTTGTTACAGAGCATTTTTTCCTTCTGCCAATCTCTGCATATGAGAGAGTGGTTTTCATCATCCTGAATTAACATAGCAGACTCTGCAGGATCTTCCATGAGGGGTTTGTAACTGGCTTCATTTTCTGCTTTATCACTACTGTTACAAGATTCACAAGACTGGAAATCCAGATCTGATTGGCTTTTGTCTTCTTCCATGTTTTCTTCTACACTTGTAGGGTGGACATCTTCTATTTCCATGACTGGTTCCTTTAGCTCTTCATGAAGCAGATCCATTAAACAACGCAGAAATTCTTGTGCATCCTGAAATAATAATAAAAAAGTTAATTAATATTGTCCTTGTCTATTTGGAAGATATGTACATAGTGGTGACAAGACATGACCACAAAAAGCTGGCTATTAAATCAATAGTTCAAGGTGTGAAAAAATCTGATTGACAATTCAAACAATATTCATGTTTCTTTTCTGTGTCACAAAGATTGCTACTTAATAACACTCCTCCTTACTTTCACTCATCACAAAAACTTATGCTGTATGAATTCCTTACTTTAAATTGGGAAAGTGCATAGTGATGTAAGCAACCACCAACTGTCTTAGACTCTAGCTGTGAAAGCAACAAAAAGGTATGGAAAGAAATCTACCTACATTATAATATTTTCAGGGCCTTATCTGATCTGATCATGGAAATTATATTTGCACCTTTCTAACAATCAGGTTTAAGTTGCTTCAGTCTTCCAATTGCATCAGAGCAGCACTGCCTGTGCATAAGAAGAAGAGTGGACTGGCAGATTCAATCTGCAGCAATGCAGCAGCTTCTTATGGGAGCAGTAGCAATGCCACTGCTGACTTAGGTCATTCAGTCCCAAACAGAGTAAGTGAGCAAGACAGATTGATTTGGTGGTCTGGAAAAAAAAAAAAAAAAAAAAAAAGCTGAGATGGGGAAGGTCAGCAGTGGTGGGCTGACACTAGAGCTTGGCATGTGTAACAATTTTGTTGTTCATTTACAAGTTAGAAGTGCTGTCACCAACTGGTTTTAAGCGAGCCTCTCCCTGACTAATGATTTATGCATATATACACATGCACCTAAAAATCACTTGTATTGGTTGGTCCTTTACAGAAAGAGAACAATGGAGATTTGGATTATAAATTAGGGAATGTTTTTGATTTCCCAATCTTGATTGGAAAGTGAAAAAATTTATTCTTCTGCAGACTAGAAATAAGCTGACCAGGATAATATTAGGCTGTTGGAGAGCAACTACTGTCAGCCAGGACTAAGCAAGGATTATTTTGGTAATACATTTTATTAGACCTAGTTAGGTGAGAGGTTAGACAAAGTTTGAACACAAATGATCTTCTGCATATCAAAGTTATTTTAGAGTTGCTGTGTTTGGTCACTGGGGAACCCAACAATGACTTGTTTTGATGGGTCAAAGTAGGGTCTAGATATCTCCTGATAAATGTTCTAGCACAGAGAGACTACATCACTCTTGAGAACCAGAGGTCAATAAGGATGCAAATGATTTTGTCACTTTTCTAGCTAGACCTAAAGGAAGAAACATGTTCAAGAATAAACTTAAAAATGCTTGCTGGGGACAGCACAAGAGATGGCTGAAAATACCTAAAAGGCATGAGCATCAGTTCTAAGGCTTCACATGCCAAATAGGTAACTCTTGACTGCTACAAATACTTTAAAACAGCTGCATAAAGCGCTCCCCACTTCAACAAGAAAAATAAACAAGCAAAACCTAAGCTCAGTTTTAAAATGTTACAGGATGAAATGAACATGGTAAAAACTTGCTTTGCTATACTCTTATCTAGGAAAACCCTTGTGCCATTTTCTGGAACTGCTTGTATGTCACCTTTACTACAGGTGAAGAGGTGTTTTTGGCATTAACCACTCCACTGCTTTTCCCAAAAAACAAGAAAAGGAGGCATTCATAACAGTCACAAGGCTCTTCAGCAGTTGTTACCTAGGCTGAGTAGGGAAGACTGTGATTAAGAGAAGCTGGGCACGTCCACATGAGCCTGCACGTGCCACTTGCAGTGTCTCAGAGCCCTTTGTGACACTAAGATGCACGCCAGGAACAAAAAAACCCATTCCCCGTGCTGTATATTTGCAGTGCGGGGGCAAATTTGATATATGCAGATCTAGGTATTAAAAAAATACCCCAGGGAGAAAAAAACAAGGGGGGGGGGGGGGGGGGAGGCCACGTTCCTGAACAGTGCCCTGAGGCAACTGGAGGCTCAGGTCCTCCACAGAGCTGCTCTGCTAGCCAGCCAGGGTTTCTCTATGGCATGCTTTCTGCCCGTGCAGGGCAAACAGCGATGTAGGCTGCAGGCACCTAACCTCTGTGACAGGTAAGCAGCTGGGTAAGCAGCTGGGGGGGCGGGGGGGATGACCCAACCACAGCAAAGCAACCACAGCTCCCCAGTTGTTCTCCCAGCTCTGATTGCTCCTCTGTCTGGTCCCAGCCCATCCCCAGCTCCTCCTGGCCTGGTCCCAGCTCCTGCCCAACCCCAGCATCTCCACACTCACCAGCTGCAGCAGCAGCCATCAGAGCCACTTGGGGCCTCACGACACAGTCTCCCCGCGCAGCATGGGGCAGTGGGGCTCGGTCCCAGCTGCAGGGCGCCAGGTGGCGCCGTGCACTGTTGGGCAGCTCAGGGCCGCTCAGGCTGAGTGGTGCCAAGCCCTGGGTGACTGTTGCAGTGGCCCCGAGCTGCCTGACAGCACACAGCGCCACCCAGCCATGAGGTCCTGCAGTGGCCCCAATGGCTGCTGCTACTGCTGGTGAGTGTGAGGAGCTGGGGGAGTGGGCAGGGGGTTGGGAGCAGGTGGCAGGGACTTGGGGGCTGTAGCCCCTGCAGGAGGCCATGTTGCCCCTGTTGATGGGCTGTAGCCCCTATTGGGAGCAGTCCATGAGCTGTGTGGGAAGGCTGTGAGGGGCAAGTGAGCCACCCCCCCACAAGCAGTCCCCTCCATTTGCCCCCCCACACTCAGTCCCCCCACAAACTCCACCCCTCCCCCCCAAACCTGGTCCTGTGGGTCAGAAGTGAGGGGACTGGCGCAGGGCACTGGCATATCAGTGCTGCTCAGTGCTGCACACCTTGGTGAGCAAAGGGGGTACGGGCAGCTCTGATTTTTCTATGACAAAAAAGCCGAAAGTAAATACCTAACTGTACAGATATTTAGAATTTATTTTATTATGATGACAGAGGCACTGGTAGGCTTCCAAATTGTAAATATATCAATAAAACATTACCCAACCAATTTTTCTCTCTCTCTCTCTTGTTTTAATTGTGGAAGAACATGGATTTTGGGGTATTTTGAAGAGTGACCTTGGAATTTTTTAATTTTTTTTTTTTTTTAAATCAGGGATTTTGCAGTTTTTAAATAGGGAATATCAGAATTCCTGCTAGTGAGGCAGGTGGCAGGACTCCGGCAGAGGAGCCTACTCAGAGTTGGCACCTGGGACCCAGCTGGAGGTAGCTGACCTCCTGGCCACTTGAGGCGAAAAGGACATTCTTCGCTAGTTCAAAGCAGGCCACCACACTGAGAACATCTTCCGGGAGACAGCTGCCCAGATGGCCAGGTGGTGGCACAAATGGCAGTAGTGCCTCAAAGACCAACTGTGCAGCCACAGCCTACTTGCAGCTGGCCCAGAGGTGCAGATGCCTCTAATGGTTATGAAGTCTCCATTTGGGTCTGACAGGCGTGCAGCCTTGGGGGCATATGGTGTTACACATGGCAGCAGGTCACAGCCAGGCAGCAGCTGCCACTGCTAGACTGCTGCAGTGGGTAGAGGGTGTAGGGAACTCCCAGGATTGCTTCAGCAGTCCAGCTAGCATAAGGTGTAGTATCCCCAGGTACTGGGCCCCAGAAGCTCCTGAGAGTGAGTAGCCCTCAGCTATTTGCCAGGGCAGCTTTTTATACTGGTAGGGCCAGAACAGATGCTGGTCCCAGCCTCTAGCTCCTGCTGGCTGCAGATCTGGGACGAGCCAGGCATGGTTATTTTGCCCCAAGTGGCACAATTTGCTCTACAACAAAATGCATGTCTGGGCACGTGTGCTAAGGCAAAAGGCCACAGCTCAAATTTGTGCTGTTTCTATTTCAGCTGCTGCAAGCGCACGTGCCTGCATGTGTGGATGTACCTGTTGAGTGTTAGGAGATATATACCTAAAAAGCATATAAAAAGTAAGAAGGGTTACGTTTAATGTAATTTAAATAACTATATTTTAATGTGTAATGCTTTAAATCTTACATTTGAACCTACCCGAGTCTTGTAGTTCTATTTCATTGTTCTAATAGTGAGTAAAAGGCTAGAAAATCTTACCTGTTGGGAGTAGCCTCGAAACGTTGGATTAACCGTTTTAATTCCTTGAAACAAATTTGTGGGAACAATGGAACCAGGTCTGGGGGAGAGGTTAAAAAAGGTAAAATTGTAAGTGAACTTCAATTTTTCTACCTTCATTGGGATCTGTTTATTGGGAAGTAAATTAGAACGCAGGCACTGGAAACTCATTGCACAAATTTTCATAAAAGGACACCGTTACTTGCCACTTGGGAGGCTTTGTTGCATGAGAGTCCTGGTAAACATTACTATTGTACAGTGACAAAGTTTATAACACTACAAGATACCGAGTGCTATGTGTAGGTACATGTGCACAGCTCCCTGGCTTAGAATGAGATTAGAATATGACAAAGTTGCCCCAAATGCACAGTCTCCAGCCATAGGGAGATGGGACGAATGCCCCCAGAGAGATAGGACGGGTGTTCCTCAGGGCCCTCTGCCCACAGAGAAGCTAGTCAGTGAGCCAGATAGCTGATCCTGAAACCATGTCAGTGAGCCTGTTACTACTGTACCAGCTGCAGCATCCAGAGGTGGATCCAGTGGTCTTTGGTTTAGGGCTGTTGTTACTACAGCAGTCCCTTATGCATACACAGTCCCTTGTGTGTGCATAATTACCAGCCAGCCATCTCAGGCAATGATGGGACAGGAAACTGCCGAGTCTGCGATTGCTGTAACCCTGTCCTTGTCACTGAGTGGCAATAGAGACAGAGCACCTTGCAAGCCACTCTGGCGCAGCAAGGGCTGACCAGGCAGGGAAACTGTCCAGTAGGCTCCTGACAGCACACAACAACAGGAACAGGGCAGCCTGCATGCTGCCACAGGTGGCAGGAGGCCAAATGGACAGCTGCCTACACTACAACCCTGTCCCTGTTGCCACTCAGTAGCAACAGAGACAGAGCAGCCTGAAAGCCTCCTGACAGCCTGCCCAGTAGGGAGATAGCTATCAGGAAGCCAGATGCTCTCCCTCCCTCCCTCTCCGTTGGCGGGGAAGAGGCAGAGCAGAGCACTGTGAAACAGGGGTGGGGGGAAGGGGGGGGCTAAGACCTGGCTAAATACTAAACTTGTCCTGGAAAGGCAAAGAAGTTGCTGCTTGAAACAGAAACCTCTTTGTTGTCAACCTGCCATTTTTGTGACGAGTTAGTCATTTTTATAGCGTGACAAATGGTGTGTGTGTGTGTGTGTGTGACCATTCACATTTTGTCATGTTAACCTTGCATATAAAATAACATCTGCTAAGACTCTAAGGAAGTCAATATAAAACCATAAAGCCGTTTTTCATGATTATGGGTTCAACTGCAGAATATCAAGACATTTCAGTTATCATGTAAGAGAAAAATCACTACTAAATTTGAAGGCAAGTTGGACACATTTGAGACTCAGCAATATGCTCTTCGAGTGTCACGTTATATATACAGAAAAGCCTCTTGTGTACCTCTTGCACTAAAATAAATGCTGCCTTCTGAAACTGAACACATACCAATTTAGAGTTATTATTTTCAATTAAAATGAAACTTCCAGATTTTGTAATATCTCTTCTGAAAAATCAGAAAAGACAAATCTGCCCCTGGCTTGTACTACCATGTGAAGTTTACTTATAATATGTTCTGCAGGGGAAACAACAGCATACCTGCTTTTGTGCCAAAGTTCTGTCATCAGCTTGAGGTAACTTTTACAAATTGCTGGTTTCTTATCCGTTCGAGCTAAGGCGCCACAGTCGAGAAAAAACTGTGTCAAAGGCGGACTGATAATAAGGAAGAAAAACCCTCATTAATTTAAAGTGGTGCTAAGAAAAGGGTGAGCTCCTATTCCCCCTACTCATAATAATTAGTCTTGGTCAATACCTCATTAACATCTAAACACAATGATTTATTTCTTATGCCTTCAGGACATATTCAGCTACTCAGTTACATGGGAAACTATATGGGAGGAGCAAGTACCTTCTCCCTCCACATAAATCCTAATATCTGGTAAAGATGCTAGAATTGCAGCGGTGGTGTCCGACAGCTGCTGCTCCTAATCTGGGTCTGGGTCCTGGAGGAGCAGCTGCCAAAGACAACCTGTCCTTGCCAGGGAAGGGGGAACCAGGCAAGAAGTCAGTGATCAGGGCTTCCTGACACAGTCTCCCTTGAGGGCAGATGAAGGGAAAGAGCAACCCCAGGTGAGCCCCTTAGCTAGAATACATGCCTTTGTTTCCCTACAAATAAATGCACATCAAGGCCTAAGAACAATTAATGGGAAGTAAAGAGTGCACTGAACAGGAACTCAGAAGATTGTGCTTATATTCTCTCTGCTGAGACAACTTGGATGAGTCATTCTGTCTCAGTTTCTCCCATCGATAAAATAAAGGTAATGATACCTCCATTTTCGAATGTTTTGACATTCACTGATGGAAAAAACATGATGTATGAACTAAGCGTTAGTACTAACCCAGTCCTTTACTATGGTTTTCAAGGTGGGAAAGTTGCAAACAAAAAACAGTAGCTAAGCAACAAACCATTAACTTAATAAGAGAAGTGTCTAATTATGTTTTTGGTGTTTGTACATAAATACAAAGATTGAAAATCAACTATATCTTCTAAATCAATACATTAATTGGCAATCTACACAGAGAGAAGTCATTTAATCTATTTTATCACTAGAAACATTAAATAAACAGTAAGTGGGAAACCCCTAATTTTCAAAGCACTTCCAAATAAATATGGCTATGCTGGCTTTTCTGACTTGCAAATAAGATTAGAAATTAAGCCTTCTAAATTATGTCTCACTGAATTCCTAATCATTCTTTATCAACATTTAGTATTTAACTAGGATCTTGAAATACTTTGATCTGTTTTTGAGACTTGGATCCTAGGAACTGAAGAATGTAATCAAGGGTCACAGGACTGAGGCTATCAAACATTTTAGAATGAAGTCTACAGAGGTATGATTTTTTCCCCCCACTAATGTTTCTACTTTGGTTTTAGAGGGGTTTGATCACTGAAGAATGTATATCTTCATACCAGATTTAAGTTTACATTTAATGGCTGTTTTCCTTACCAATTGGAAAGCGCTTGCAAAGCTGCATTCATGTAACAAGTGTTTCCTATATTTTTCAAACCAGTAAGACCTGTGGGAACAGAAAAAGTTACATTTTTAGCTTTCTTGAAAATATATTAAAAAAAGAACATTTTTTTTAATCAAGAGACATACTAGTCCAATTCTACACAGCTACACTTTAAAGCCAATGTTGTTGCAAAGGTACAGCTGAAAACAGAATTTGATTCTTGGACAATAAATACATTATATCCCAGAGTAAATATTGTTAGAGGTACACTGACATATTGGTTGTATGTCAGATTGGCACTGATAAAAGGAAAATTAACATTATCAGCTATCAGCTTTTTTTGGCCAGTGTAGCCGATAATGTTACTGATAAATGCTGTGTGCATGCACAGAGCCGCAACATGCATACAGCTAGGAAAGCAGCCCAGCAGCACTGCCCTGCAGGTAAGTCTGTGGGGTTAAAGAGGCATAGGGGGGTTGGTGGGGCAGATTGAGGCCCCTTGCAGTGAGGGAGGGAGTGGGGCAGGGGCTGCTCAGCCAGGGCAGTGAATAGGACCCCGGGGCTGGGAGTGGGACACAGCCACAAATGGCTTGTCCAGGAGTGAGAAGAGTGAGTGGATGCCCGCTGCTACATGCACCCCCAGGAAAGGTGTGGGGGGCATGTACCCCCCAGGATTTGTGCGTGAGGCAAAGGCAGGCTGCTCACTGTGGGCTGGGGGCCCAGGATGGCACTAGTCTCTTCCCAGTGTGGGGGCTGGGACAGGGCTGAGCCAGGCTCAGCTGCATGGGGCATGTGGCAGTAGCTCTGCTGGGAGGGGTGGATACAGGGGAGCTAAGACAAATGTTGGGGGTGGCTATAGTCCCCCCCAGCACTACCCCTTCTCAGGGCACTCTGGTCTGCTGCCTTTCCCCCCGGAGCCCTATGCTGGCCACACATCTCCTGCCCTCCCTCAGCACAGGGCTTCCAAGAGAAAGGCAGCAGAGCAGAGTGCCCTGAGCAAAGGCAACACTAGTGGAGAGCTATAGCCACCCCAAAATTTGCTTTAGCCCCCAACATAGCCACCCCTCCCAGTGCCACTGTTGCCCACATGCGTGCACAGCAGGCAACCTGCCTGCACCCTGCAAGCAAATCTGGGGGGGGGGGACATACCCCCCATGCCTCCCTTGGGGGTGCGCTGCCCCACCCCGCCTCCACCCTCTTGATGAATAACCCTTGGCTCCATCCCGCTCCTGGCCCCAGGGTCCCATTCACTGCCCTGGCTGGGCAGAGTCTGCCCTTGCCCAACTCCCTCCCTTACTGTGGGGGCCTCAATCTGCCCCATCCCCACCCCTCCACAGACTTACCTGCAGAGCACTGCTCTCCAAGTTGCCAGGCTGCATTCCTGTATATCAGCTACTGATCAGTATCGGTCAATATGGCTGGTTAATAATCGACTATAGGCATCAGCGCACACCTACATATTATTTTACTATTTGTTGATTATGGTACCTACACTGAATGTATTTTATTTGATCTTTTCATTCGTGCATAGTATTTTTTCAGTTTTTTGTGAAATATGAAGGTAGATTATAAAGGTCGAGGTCTATATAGCCTTTAATTTTACTTGCATTTAATGATTTAACCAGTTCAGTTGTGTTCTGTTTGTATATGAAATCTGTCATTTTAACTGTGCAATCAAATGGAGGATTTAATTTTTCAATAACTGTTCAAATAAACCTTAGAGCTTGGAAAATGTATACATGTAATTAATGATAATGGGAAATAAAATAATTTTATCTGTACAACTTTCATATGAACTGTATCTCCAAAACATTCATAAGGTAAATACAAATAAAAGCAAAAGGAAGAAGGTTAGGAGGCACTAAAAGGGGATAAAAGACAGATTTTTCAAAGATTTAAGAACAGATGGTGAAATGGCAAGGTGGAGACACACAGGGAAGCAGTACCAGATGGCATTAACTGCAAAGGAAATGCCTTTTGGGTCAACAGCAGGGAGACAGTGGGGAGGCTGGTGTATATGAGTGGAGAAAGAGCAGAACAACAAGGTCCACGAACTAGATTAAATATCTTTCCCCATCACTGATGTGAGAAATTGTCTTGTCATCTCAACAAGGCAACTGAGAAAAATATGATCAGCAGATTAAGCTAAGGAAATTTATACAAATATAAAAACACATCGATATAATCAATTTAAAAATTTGAAAAGATGCTATGATACAGCTCACTTGTTAAATGACAGAATAAACACTTTGTTTTGGGCTTCACAACAGTTTCTGTTACTTAAATATGTGGCATGGGTAACTTTTATGTTAGCTAAAATCTACAACTGCCAAAAATAAAAAAAAGAAGGAAAAAACCCATTGCTATGAACTGCTGGCCCAAAAGGGTTACCCAAAATATAGAAAGCATTAATATAAGGCATCCAGAATAAAAAAAAATATGCTTGAACAAGTTTAATAACTACACTCTGACCAGAGGGGACAGAGACATCAATTTTAGTCCACTGAAAAAAAGGAAGTTACTTACCAAGAACTGGTGTTCTTTGAGCTGTATTCTCACTTGTGGGTATGTTTGACCCTAAGCCTTTGACCAGACACTTCTTGCCTTAGCAGTACCTGTACTGAACGCACTTCGACCACCCATCCTCTCAACTGAAAAAAACCCATATATTAGACTTCAAGGGAGAGCACAGGATGAAGATGTATACATGGAGAAAAGTGCAGCTGCCAATAGCTGGTATAGCTGTAGCAAAATCTGGATTAAGGCAAAGGAGTAGACCACTAGCAGTCAGAGGCTGGTCCATAACTCTTTCAAGAAACAGAATTTCTCGTCTGTAGTTCCTCTGCAGCTGAAAAGTTCCATTCCTCCAAAGGACAGTTTTTCAGTTGCCCCCTGATTATCTCTGGGTAAACCAAAATCATGTCGGTAGAATGACTTTTTCACAACAATTGTGCTAGCCATAGATCGGAGAGGCTATGTCTCCTGCATCCATAGGTAGTCTGCAAGGCAGTCTTAACAACCAGCTGGCTCTCTGTAATCAAAGGGGATGATTTGGAGCTTGGTCACATGGTCAAAATGAAATTACAACTGGTGAACAGTATCTGATATTGCCCGTTGTTGAGGACTCACTGCACCACAAGCTTCACTGGGTCCTTACTGGGTAGTGAAGAGTCTGGCCAGGAGACAGGGACAGCATCATACTGCCCAGTGCTCAACAATCCCGTTTTGGGATTCCAAGTGTTATGTCCTTTCAGAGTTTGCAGATCCAGTGTTGGACAATATAAGCCTATTGTGGGTCTTTGAAAAACAGAATCCTCCCAGACATGAGAAGATGAAGCAGCCTTCTCACTTGACACCTTGATTGGAGATCTCCCTCAGGATCAGGATGCTAGGTATAGTGAGGGCCTCCAGGGCAAGTGAGCACTGGAGGCATCAATGCCAGGTGATAAGAACCTGAATCCAAATAGCAACAGTGTGACTTATCAAAGAGAAACATCCTTAACTGTCCTTTCTGGTTCTTGGCTTGAACAAACAGTAGAGAACACACTTATCAGAGACACAAGATTTCCCCTGGCAGTATAGGGACCTGGAATATGTCTCACACAAGAGGAGATGGTGTTTGAAGAACTTCTTGGATAGGTAAAGGGGAGGCCCTGATCCCAAGTGTGGCTGAGAGACCAGCATGGCAGTGTTGCAGAGCACAGAGAAGAACTTCCAGGGACAAAGCAGGTAGGGCAAAAACAAAAAAACTAGGTACCCTCAACCCCTTAAGGGGAAAGGAGTAGAAGGGATTAAATAGAAAGGGAGAAAAGATAAAGAACAGTTGACAGGATTCAAAGGAGTAGTCATCAACACAGAACAGCAATATGTTTGGTCCTAATCAGGTAGTTGAGAGAAACTAGCGGTATACTGCCTTTCACCTCTCAGCGTGGGAGTGGGGTAGAGTGTACTCTGTGGGTACTGCTAAGTCTCTGGTCAAAGGCTCAGAAGCTAAGCATATCCACAAGTGAGAATGTGTATCTGGATAATTACTAGGAGGAGCGCTAGCACACACACAACACAATTATTTAAGTGAAGGTGTGACCCAACACTAGCCATTTAATTAGTTGACTGTAAGGGTTTTAATCATTCAGTTCTATTACCTCTTGTCCTCAGTTCATCTTCTTCCACCTCGATATCCAAGTCATCAAACACAGCAACTAGAGGAATCTTCAGTGTCAGATTACCAGGTATTTTAAAATCCTCATTGGAAGAGAGGGGAAAACATAAGCATGATTATTTTAATTACTCTAAATGTTGGTATATTTCTACTAATCTGACTTTGAATTAAACAGCACTGAATATATGCAGCTAGAATGTAGTTTATTTTACTTAAAGCAAAAGTTTAAGGTAAGTTCTCAGGAAAAGAACATAATACCGAGCCATTTTCTGTAGACTAAGAAAAAGAGTCAACCAAAATGCAAGGCCAAACGTTGCAAAATGTCATGACACTGCATTAGGAATAGCAAATTTGCATTGCAGTTTACTGTACAATTACAAACACTGCTTTTACAGAGGATTACATGAAAATCTGTATATACACTTTTGCTTCTACCACCAGATGGCCCACTGCATTTAATCAAAAGAAACACAGAAGGTGAGCCAAGCAAGTACTTAATTGTATTATGTCCTCTTTCTGTAAGAATGTGAACAGGAAACCTTAGAATCTGAATGCAAAAAGAGGGAACAAAAATTTCACGAGTTACATTAATTTCTCCTTACATGATGCAACTTCCTTGGAGAGTGGAAACAAAAATTGCAGATATTTGCACAGTAGTAATGCTAGAGTGTTTTCGTAGCTGCATATTTCCTGGACTACTGCAATAATAAGGGTTCTTTGGTGGTATCTTTTATTCGATCAGCTGTATAGTTGGGAGAGAAGCTGGACAGGCTTTTGGGCACAAAATGTTTTTCTTCAGAGCACTTTGTGCCAGACAGCTTGTCTAACATTTCTCCCAACTATACAGTTGGTTTAATAAAAGCTATCACCAAAAAAACCCCTTGCTTCTTGCTTAACATGCAGGCATTTAAAGACAGAAAAGGCCAATCCATGGTTTTTTCTACAATAAAGCTACAGTCAGCTTCATTTCTACAGGAAAATTCTGCCACAGTTTCTCAAAGCAAATGTTTCATGTCTAATGATTACATATAAATAATTTAGAGTGCCAGTGCTACTGTGCATAATACTGTTTGTAAAGCACAATCTTGGCAAGGGCCGAGAGCTCTTAATGCTTACATAACAGATAATACAGGAGCTTCAATACCTTACAAAAGTAGATATATAATCTATGTGAAAGCAATACCTCCTGCTCTTAGGAACTATAAGTACCTACTTTAGATAAAGAAGTGCAGTTTATTTTAATACTATAACTTAAAAAGAAAACCTTGAAATTACCTGCTCTCTTTCTGTTGTCTTCATTTGTAACAATTTAGCTAGTATTTTTTTTTTTACATTTACAGATTTCTAGTGTAATTTTCATTGTTTACTAAATCCTAGCCACACAAAAACATGAACAAAAGCTTAACCAACCTAACTGCTCCAACAACTAAAATTAGCTGTCTATTGACTTAATTAAATTAAATGACTAGCCTATAGAATAACATTGACTCCTCCCATGACTAGCTGAACTTCTGTGTCAATAGGGCCAGTACTCAGGAGGTTAATACTGCTGCTTGCCCTGCTGGTCATCTAGCTCACATGGCCAAAAAGGTTTGACACCCCTGACAGAACTGAACCATAACATAACTTTTATGAAAACACAGTGTCATTATTAAGTGCTTGTGTGCATTTTAAAAAAAGGAACAAAACTATTTCTTGCTGCCCCCTGGGAAAGCACCTATGATGGTCAAAGGGAATGAGATTAATAAAAGTAACTGAAGCCACATTGTTCACCAAAAAACAGTATTTCCAGAAAGAAAACAATTATGAACCTCAACTGTCATTTATAAAGAGATTAAAAAAAATTATGGTTGAGCTAATCCTCTGCATCTCCTCATATTAGAAAATAAATTAAGAGGGACAGTTTGCCTGGGCTGCTTTAAAAAAAAAAAAATCACCATACTTTTACATTTGAATTTGTACCTCTAACTGCTGCAAAATGATCTATGAAGACACCAAAACATGAGACTCTTCTACATAGTAGCTAGTAATAGCTTCCTTAAGATCTGTAACTAAGACAGTTGCATTAATCCTGGATGACAGGAAATAAAGTTAAACTATTTCAATTTAAAAACCTCAAATGTAAATCTACATTGTTTCTTCACCCCCAATATATGATAAATTACAAAAAAGAGGATTAAATATACTTGGTACCAGTCTTCTTGGGAGACAATATTATACAACGATTTAGAGCAGATAGCTTAGTCTTCAGAGACAGCCTTATAAAATATCCTGAAAAAAGCACATTATTCTCCAACATTGTCAAAAATCAAATTGGGCTTTAATTACAAAGCTAAAAAAGGTTTGTACATATTTGACTAGTTTAAAAGTTTACCTGTACACTATTTTCTTGTGCATGGTGAGATAACCTTGCATTTGGTAATGGAGAACGAGTTCGTAATTTTCTATCCAGAAATACTTCTTTGCTACAGGCATAACACCAGACACGGAGGGTAGTAAGGTTGACTGTAAGATAGTGCTGTGTGTCCTACAACAGAAAAAAAGTGATTAGGAACATGGAAAAATGCTTCTTGATAAGATAAGCATAAATCAAACTATTAAAATGAGGTTAATGATGTTCATATTGAAAACAGCAGTAATTTAGCTGCCTCTGAAATCCTAGACTCCTTTTTTAAGATGAAGTGGTACAAACCAGCAACAGAAACTAATCACATCACAATCACTGTCAAAGCTGACACACATCTGACTAATGGTATAATCAGAAAAGAGGGCAAGATGTTGATGGTGTCCATAGTAAAAGTATTTCTGCTTGTTAATCAAGTATCTAAAAAGGATGGACGAGAGCCACTTCCACATAGTGATCACTATGTGTAAGAATGAATGAACATCAATTTGACATCAATTGCAGAAAGACATAAAACCCTGTGGCAGAACACTTCAGCTACCTTGGACACTCCATTTCTGACTTCAGGATTGCTGCTCTCAGGCAAAAAAAAAAAAAAAGTTTAAAAAACAGCTTGAATGGGAAATTGTAGAGCAAGAAATCATCCACAAACTGGATTGTGTTAAGTATGGTTTAAATATGGACTATGGATTTTTATCTCATTGCTCAGATTAGCTTTTGTGACCCAGTTGTTCCCAGGCGTTTAATGCCTGTTTGCTTGTGTATCCTAGCACAGCCCCACTCCTCTACCTCTCTCTTTTCCCTGCTCCCCTTATCTTTTGCATTTTACTTCTGTCTCCTTCTTGGTCTGCCTTCTGCATGCCCTTTTCACAGCATCTGATAAAGTGAACTTGGGTTCATGAAAGCTTGTGCTGTCTATATAAATCTTAATTAGCATATCCACTCTACCTTCTGACTTATTTCCAACTACCACAGCTAACTACCTGCTTCTAAGCTTTCAGCTCTCTCCTCCCTCTCTATGGGGCTAGCTGCTTTTCTCTTTCTAGCTATTACTGCATGCTCAGCTTCTGCCTTTCTTCTTTCCATTTTCCAATGTAGCAAGCCTGTTCCTCTGCCTTAATCTCAAGGTTAAACAATTCTTCCTAGTCTGACCTCCGGGTCTTCTTATTCAGTAGGTCTCTGCAAACCTTGAAATGTCTGTGCAGTCTTCTTTCCCTCCTCAACCCCCTGCCTGAATATGACCATGTTCTGCAACTGAATCTCTATTCTTCCAGGATTCTATCAGGTGACTTGCCATGCATACAAATGTCCAGCTGGGTAACTACTCAAGCACAAGAAACATGCCACAGCTTCTGCATCAAAGTATTTGTACTGAGGCTGCAATTCTTCAGGTATTCCCTACTCTTGCCTCAATTGCTACCATCTTCTCTTCCTAGTACCTACTGTTAAAGAAACAAACTCCCTGTTTAAAATTCTGCCTGATGGCTCATTCAGCCTTTTTACCTAGATCAGCTCTGCTTCCTCATTCCTCCTTTAGGCCCAGGCTAGGGACAGGCATTCAAAAAGCCTGACCACTGAGGGACCCAGCAGGGAGTTGATAACACCCCATCAAGAAAGCAAAAGCCTCTCTCATTAGTTCAAGCTCTTCTTAAACAACTTTGTCCAAGGAAGGAACTGAGGGACATTACCAGCAAACCTGTTGCTGAGCTCCAAAAAGCCCTAAGCAGACACTGTCCTGTCTGCCTTACAGACACCTCTCCGCATTAGCTAGCATACCACATGCTGGCTACAGTCTGTGCTGTGGAAGAAGTGGGGAGGGGGAGGGGGGGGAATCTCTGCTTGAGCAGGGAGTGGTGGGGGAGCTCGGGCAAGGGGAAGCCAGGCAGACAGTGCTGTACTTGTAGTCTCCACCGGAGCTTCAGCAAGGGAACAGAGAGTTGGGGCCTGTCATGCTCTGGAGCAGAGAGCCCAGCCCAGGGTTGCCAAGCATCCGGGATGCTGGAGGACTCTGGGTTGACTGCAACCAGGAAGGAGTCTAGGACAGACATTGCATAAACAGCTTTGACCCAAATCAGTTGTCTGATACTACATTCAACCAGGTTTATCTCAAGCCGGTTTCAGCCATTTTCAAACTGGTTAATGTGCGCTGAAAGTCTGTTCTGTTACAGGTTCAAACCAGTTTCCGATCACTTAAACCAGTCTGTGTGTAATATCTGTCCCTAGCCACAGTGGTTAACTGGGCCTCAGATGTGATCAGAGGCAAAGACACTCACACAACAACATCAGCTGCAAGACTCCTGTAGTACTCATACACAGCCTCGACACTCCACAAGCTACAAACTGCAACCCAACAAGTAAATTACTTCACTCCAGAGGAATAGCAACTGCTCTGTTTTCACCAAGAACAAGCCCCATGCACCTCTTGTTTAGTGTCTTCTGGTAGCTTAGACATTTGTCTTATGAATTCCTTGACTAGACCACTAGACCATTAAGTCAGAATATCTGACTTAATAATATTCTCTTAAATGCTAAATGTCCATCTTCCAATTGTCCGACAACGTATTAAACTTCTGTACACATTCTTTGGATAGTGTCACTAAATTTGGATTCACAGCCATTTCTTATCAAATGGCTACTTCTATCACCTTTATTTTAAAACATTCAAAAACAAATTTCCTCCTGTGAAAAGTGAGGTAGCAACTCAACTTTAAAAAAAAAAAAAAAAAGTTGCAACTACAGGGTTAGTTGACATAAAATTTGCTTAGTTTACTTACTGCAGTGACAGCAGCATTTAAGACTCCAGAACACAGGTCTACAGAAGCATATTGCTAGCCACAAAAATTCCAGAACAGCTGCCTGTATCTGCAACTGCTCCATGTTGTTCACACTGAACAACATGTTCTGTGTAAAATAGTATAGTGCATCTACCCACAGACAGAGCAGCCTGTCATAATTATGCATTACTGCTTTTCCCACAACTAAAAGTACAGCCACTTAAGACAAATTCTTGGCTTGTTAAAAGACATGTTAAACAGCTCGTCTCACATACATTGCAGAAGTGGGATACAGATTTAAAAATATACTAAGTAACTGCCCATTAAGAATGACCAGGGGTGGTGGGGCAGGGAGGACCTGGGGGGAAGCTTGCTAACCCTAAACACTCCCCCTGCCTCCCTCTGCAGCCCCCCTCTGCCAGCATCTTGCACCACTGCCACCTCCAGGGAGCAGGGCTGGGGGCGGGGACGAGGCCTGTCTGCTCTACCCCGTCCATCCCTGCTGTCATGGCAGTGCTCCACCACCACTGCTTCCTGTCTGTAATGCTCTCGGAGTACTCCGATTGGTTGTTTCAGTAACCAGGCAGAGTGTTCCAAGAGTGCTACGGACGGACGGACGGACGGACGGACGGACGGACGGACTAAGCCCTTAATTATATTAGAACTAGAACATGTTTATCTATAATTGCAAATAAATAACTAAGCCTACATTTTTTCTAGGCGTTCAGATATTGTCTAGGATAGTTTCCAAAGTTCTATCAAGAGCAGGCAAAAAATACACTAGAGGTGTAATCAGCAGCCAGTTTCTCTGCACAGAATACATTTTTCTCTAAAGACTCAAAGACCTACACAGCTTTTCAGATAGTCCTTTCTCATCATCTAACCAGAACCAGATGTTTTAAACACTGTAGATTCCAATCAGGACAGAAAAACTTCAATAAGCAAGTTCCTAAGAGCATCCAGTTGCTGCAGACAATTAAACGCAAGAATTACACGCATGCTGAAGCAATGCATTTAGAAAATAAAAACAAACAAAAAGACATTCCTGTTAAAAAGTTATGTCTGAGAAGGATGAAAACAAAAAGTTTCTAACTTATAAACTTATCAGACCAGACTATTAGGAGTTGAGGAAATACAAACTGCACAGTACACCAAAATCATACAAAAAGAACCTCCAAACTATGAAAGGGCAATTTTTCACCTTCTTTCAGTCAGCAGTCTCTCTCTCATTACAGATTTTGACAAAAAAAATGGTTACTTTATCCAGATTCTCTATTGAAGCTGTCAAGCAGAAGAAAAAAGGTTTTGGAAGCTCAAGCTTTTGGCATCCAGGAAAACAAAGAACTCCTTTTTCTTGCTACAGCCTGGCAATAACTAGGTCCAACAGTAACAAATAAGAATTTTTGTTAAAAATTGTCAAAAGAGAAAATATGCTGAAATCTAAGGCAGCATAATTAGAGTTCGCTGTTAACACCAAAATAAGCTGGATGGGCAGTTAATATTACAGAGAAGAACTACATAGCAAAATTAAGTAGATAATACTGCATAAACATAAAGGCCTCTTGGGAAAAACTACTCCTGAGGTACTGAATGTACTGACAAGATGCAAACATAAATAAATAATTAAATAAAATAAAAATCACTGTAACTATATTACTTTCACTAACCAGCCAAAGTCACTATTTCAACATAATGGGACAGTACTACTTCGAGGCTTTTGCTTACAAAAGCTAAAGTCAAAACATATGCACATACCTGAGAATGGATGGTACTGTGATCTACATGGGATTCACCACAGCCAACATATGAACATCTATTCTGTTGAACAAAATTTGAGAAGTTAATAACTGAGAAGAATTAGAGTACATTGCATTACAGTATGTTAGAGGTCAAATGCAAACCCAAAGAACAACTTTGTTAAGGCTTCCAAGTCCATTTTTAATTCACAACACTTATGATTGAAGGGTCCTGAAAAGAGCAAAAATCATGCAAGTTAAGTACTTTAATAAATACAGTCCATCAGATCAAATTAAGATTGCTGCAAGATTTAACTCTTGAACCTCCTTAATTCTAAAGTTAGAATTAGACAAAATGCTTCTGATGCAGAGTTCTTCAGCCATTTTAACTTTTTTTTTTAAATAAAGAAAATCAAGTGAACAAGATAGTGTTAAAACCAGGAAACATGTCAGATATTAATTTTCCTAATTCAAAGTTTGACACCCTGAAGAGTAATGATTTTGAGATATTATAGAAGTGTGCATTTATATGTACATCATATCAAATGACCATAAAACATTATTTTAAAAATCAGTAGGATTTGTCACCTTTAAAGGTTAACAGCCATGAACATTTCAGCTTTAAATATGTGCTGTGACTGGACTACAAAATGCAAAGCTCTCAGTGCAAGTGCTCCGATTTAAAATGCATTTGCTAAGCTGGCTGTGGAATCTTGCAGCTGCCAATAATATGCTAACCACAAGCCATAGATATTAATCTCTCATTTCCATGAGCACTAAATACAGGCATTTAACAAAGCATTCTATGAAATGCATATATGCCGTTATGCACACAGATTTACACATACACAAATTGTGCTTATATAAAGTATTGGTACTTAAAGTAATTAAATAGCAATTGTATGTTTATATTAACTGCTTTCCAACACTTTAATTGCAGCCATTTATAAAAAAAAAATAACCATAGGTAGTGGTTAAGCAATAAGTCACAACAAGGTGTCTATCATGCTGGGATCTCACCGCGTGCTGAGTTGCTTTGCTACGCACGAGGGCGACGGCAAGGTGCCAAATCATCCAAGAAGAGGAGATATCACAACATGACACCTCTTTTGTAGTATCTTACTGTGATTTTAAAATTGCCCTATGGAAATATTGGTAGGAAATTACATTAAAATTTTCAATACATGTCCATGCTTTCCAGATTAAAAGACAATATTAATTGTAAATTGAAAAATAAAAATCTGGGTTGGTTTTTTTTTGGTTTGTTCTGTTTGTTTTTTAAACAAGCAAATACCTTTTTTAGGCTGTGTCATTTTCTGCCTGTCATTCCAATTCTCCCCACATCTTTCCACTTTGGCTTCTTCCTTTTAAAAAGTTTTTTTTGTTTGTTTGTTTGTTTGTTTGTTTTTAGAGGTAACTTGTTACCTTTTAAAAAAAAGCTTAATTTAAAGTTAATAATCCTTAAATCAGAATACTCTCTGGTGACAGGAATAGCAGAAAAATCAGTTCTGTTCCCTGCAACTGATTCACTTGGAACAAAGGGGGTGAAAGGAAATTTTTAAAATAAAAGCATACTGGCTGTTCCATCACATTTCAGTTCAGATTTGAGTGCTCACAAGCAGTGTATTTAAACCTACAGAAAAGAAGTTAATCTCTGCTGAGATAGATCTACACACCTGGAATACCTATAAAAGGCATCATTGATTCAACTGCTCTTCTCAAAGCACAGAAAGGCAGTTCAATCAAAAACAACATTGTCTCTTTCCAACCTAAAAAAATAGAACATCACTTGGTCTATAGCTAGGAGAATAAAGCAGCACTAAATTTTAGTCTTAGAGAAAAGACTATTACATTACTTTAAGAGAAAACAGGGCAGAAGTTGCATGTGGAATAAATAAGGTCAAACATGAACAATGTTTTTTAAAAAGTCTGAGAAAAAATTTAATCTACTTGTTTTGTTTGGTGATAATTATGAATTAATTCTATGCACTGACATGTCCCATTTACCATTAGCGCACACTTTAATGGTATTATTTATGTAAGAGCTCAAGAAAGCTAATTTGTTTGGCCAAGTTTATTACCCAGAAAAACACAGGCTTTGTGAACACTATTTCACATACTACTCACAGACAACAGCGAATAGCCATCAGTAGCCTTTCCAAAGCTGAATTTTTAAGCACATTAAAATTCTGAGCTACCAGATAGATGTATGTTTAAATCTTATTACAAAGCAAATCACTTTAAAGGTAAAAACAAGCTTTGGTCTAAGTCATTTTTAAAAACCCACCCTAAATATTTACATAAGAAGTATTGCAAACTTTCAGCTATAGCTTCATCAGATGAGGACCCTGTGTCTTGCATAACATATGGTAGATCACCTTACCTCTAAGCATGCCCAAAGATTTGGTCCTCTGACTTTACAGTCTTGACAAGTGCCCTGTTGATAAAATATGAACAAGGAATTATTTCACTAGTAAGGCTGCACAGTCCAAGAAAATAAGACTCTAAGGCAAAACAAAAAATCATTAGTACTACAAAGTAATTTTAAATAAATCAGTGGCATATTATTTTGAATCAAGCCTACCATTTTTAGGTTAATCTTTATAAAACAAAAATTATGTGGATGCCAATTCAGTTTTCATTGCACTTTGATTACTAAAACATGTCAAAACTCTCCTAATCTTGTAACCATTCTACAATAGGACAGACACTGAAAGAAGTGTTTTATACGTAGAATAAAAAGTGATATTCCATTTACCATTAAAACAGAATTTAAAATATAACATTTAAATATAACTAACATCTGACCTTAGGTTTTCAAGGTGACACCAAAACAAACCCTTTTAACACTTTAAACTAAAAGATCACATAAGGGCCTGGCTTTCTCTTAGAATAGGACCATGCAACTAATATATCATAACATTAGTGTAATAGTATCTGTAGAGCTTACTGTGTTGCTACTTATTTCTGTAATGTTGAACTTCTGAGTGGCAAACCATGTAGATAACTGTTGTACTTTTATGTAAATGAAATTCACTTTTAATTAAAGTATCATAGGCAAAAAAAAAAAAAGGATTTTTTGCCAACTCATAGCTATCAAGTTTATAAATTACTAAATGCTGGGTCTGCCTTGTTTAATAACAATATATAAAAGCAATAATATAAAGGTAGATGGGGCAAACAGTTTCAAAACAGTTGCCTTTGGATCACAAAGGCCATCAGAGTCTAGTAAGAACTGGCTAGTTAGTCATGGGGTGATCCTTCCTTGCCCCTTTCACCCTCTTCTAGAAGCATAAGTAGCCACTTAAAAATATGTGCATTTTCATTACATTACTTTCTCAAGTAAGCAGTTACTGTAGTTTATGGATATTATTAAATTGCAAATAGAAGGTATAAGCTGTCTGTTCAATTATGGGTAGGAGGAATCAGCTCATGAAACTCCCTATTAAATGAACAATCCCTGAGAAGGACACTTTCTGAATGCAGGGTATGAAGGTATTTTTAAGGTTTAATCAGGCTCATGTTTCCTTCTCACTTTTAACTACAACTCAGATTTCATACACTGTAATTTACAGTAACTTGTGTGGTAAACCTTTAACATAAATATTTTGTCCACTGTAACACTTCCCAGTTAAATGTGTTGCACATATAGTAATTTGTCAATCCATCACTGACAAGCTACATACCTAACACACCCAAGTAATCTCAACTAAATGTGGAAGCAAATAAAAAAAACTTGAAACTCACGTGAGATTTTTGTATCAATTCTTCTTTTGTTATTTCGCCAACTGATTCCAAGTGTGGGCAATCACTGCTGAGTGCTGACATTTTAAAAAGCAGTAGGTCCCTAACTCCTGCAGTTTTCAAGAGCAGGCAATATCTACATAACAGGAATAAAAAATATAACCTTTGGGAATATCTTACTGTAGACGTCTAATATCACTGTGCATCAGAGCTGTATACATATAATCTCGTAGCATAAAAGTTTTTATTTAAACTTATTTTTTACACAATTTATTTAAACTTATTTTTAAATTTTATTTATTTAAAGAATGTATTTAAACTTCTTGTTTAAACATTTTCACTGACTGGCTCTCACATGCATACCAGCTTCTGGCTTCTTTATTATTATAAACACAGACCACCTGCAGATGCTTCCTCAGCCTGATGAAAGGAACTTGTACCCGAAAGCTTACAAAGAACAAATTTTTCCAACTATTTTAGTTGGTCTAATAAAAGATACCAGATTTACCCAAAGAACTTTTTCTGCCTTGTTTAAACAAAAGCATATTTAGGAAATGCATGTGCTGAATTTTAAAAATGAATGCAAACTGGACTTTTTATTTTAAGCAACAGAATCCAGTAAATGAAATTAAAGTACAGGTGACCCTACTAACTGCAAGCCTGAAGCTTACTGAGGCACAGAGCAATGAAACAAATTATATGCTAAGAACAAGAACAGAATTGGTTCCACAGAATGCAGGAACATAAACTCCCTTGCAGAGAGGAAAAAAAAAAAGTCAACATGGGAAACTTTATCCTGGCCTAATTTATTTACAATGACACCCGCTCTTGAATAGGCATATTAAATATCAAAAGCAAGCTGAAGCTTATCATTTGTATGTAGTACACACCACCCTGAACTTCAACAAAATTTTCCTTTGCTCCCAAGTCCTCTAACACAGAATGTATTTAAATATACTATTTTTTTTGTTAGCAGTACATGGGAATTCTCTATAACCTGGTCAGCTATGACACTACTAGTTGGTGGAAGCAAAAATTATTTGTACTGATTACCTACAAGACCCCCTTCAACCTGGTTTTCCTTTTCCAATGCCAAGACCCTCAACTAAATCCACCTAACCACTTCCCAAAGGAATGTCTAGACCCTGGTAGTGTTGATCTGTCTGCTGCTTTCTGCATGATTCATGACTCCTTTGTTGCTCTTATAATGGCTTCTGTAATTCTCTTTCCTCCAGTTTGTCCCTTTAGCAATCGTTCTGGTGTTTCCTCATTCTTCCCATTTACCTAATTTGTTGGCAACCGTTATTCCTTCCTGCTTCTCTATATTGTTTCCAGAGGACCTCACCAAACTCCTGGTTCCACATATTTTGTCCTTTCTCCATCCCTGAACAGTACTTCCATCATAGCCTCACCTCCTGATCTCTCTCTTAGGCAGGGAGTTTGCAACCTTTCGCCACGGCAGGCAGCTGCTTGCAACCCAGTTTCTGGCTGAAGCCACAAATCTCCACGGTTCCCAGTAATCAACAGATGTTGTGGAGGGAATAGAAAACAAGGCGGGTGGTAGGACCATGGGGATTCCTCCTGTGCTGCACCAGTGGCAGGAGAGGAATAAACTGAACAGAGCAGGCAGAGACCCTGGGCTGCCTCCTTCATTGCCCAAGCTGGAGTATTGAGTAGATTCCCCATGCTACCACCAACCAGATCCAGTTTCTTCATGGGCTGGATCTGGCCCTCGAGCCACAGGTTTTCAACCCATCTTAGGCCACAACTCCTACAGTAGCTACAAACTCATTTCTCAATCAACTTCCTACTTTTTTCTCCCTTCATTATCACCATTCATTTCTTTCATTTCTAAATTCAGTATATCCTCCATTTGACTCAACCATTTTGATTTCTCTTAGCCTGGAATCAGGAAAAACTTTTTCTAGCAGCAATCTAGCCTCTCCATTTTGTTGTTAGACAGCACAACAATTTTGGTAACACATTATAAGAAACTCTTATATTAAGGTCTAATGGTTTGAGAGTTGAGAAAGCCAGAAATGCTGTAGCAGACCAAGACAAAATTTGCTTAAGGTTCTGGAGCAGTGAAGAGAAATTAAGAATTGTCACACCTAAGAGCAAGGTGCAACTGGGGACATAATCCTCAAGTTTTATAAAACAAGTGTCTACTTGCAACACAGCTTCAAATTTCCTGACAAGTGTTGGAAAAAAGGTAGCTTGCTAGCTCAAAAAGAAAAAAAAAATATGTCTGCCCTCAATGTTTAAAAACATTTAAAAACTCTGGTCATACTCTCATAATATTATATAAACCCAAGTACATGTTAAAGTAAAAATGAACAGGGTATCTTTCCCAAATTCTTTTAATGTTAATAACACCAGCTAAAATGCAAAAATCAATTCCTTTACTATACAGAAAAGGAAACAAGAACGTAGGCTTCATCTTGCACATATTGCAAGCCCTACCAAGGCATTAGATTTGGATGACTGAGTTCTAAATGAAGCTCATATCATCTCAAAAACCTCAGGACTGTATTAATGCTGAAGATCAATGCAAATACCTTGGAAGGAAGAGTATAATGGATTAGTAAGCCTAAAGGCTTAATTATTTGTATGTAATAAGATTTCTGAGTGTATTACTTTAAGTAACACAAAGCAAGCTAGCGGAGAGCTCATCTTGTATTATTAGATCCGTAGCTAATGTGCTGCTTTTCACCTCTCAAACTGCTTCAAACCTAACCTGCAGTCCTGCAGGTTGGATGCAGATTTATGAGTTCAGTTCTATTTTTCATACAGTTGGTATGTGATCACAAAAATCAAGCCCTAATTTTCCACATGGAGCCTATACCCAAAAAACATTAAGCAAGCATATCAAGACCAAGCCTTAAACTTTTTCAACTTTAAGAAAAGGCTTCTTTATCACAAGCTAGTTGTTACTGACATACAAAAATGCAAACACAATACATTCAGCTCTTATATAGGTGTAACCAAGTGGTCTCTCCTCTCTTTCACCTTCCTTTTCTTTCCTGTGGCCACAATGCTAGCTCGCACATGCTAGTGTCCCATCATTATCATATCTATTACAGTATTCTCTTCCCTTGCTTACTTGTCTTTTCCTATGGCAAACACTTTCTATCTCATTCAAAATGCATCTGTTAAAAAGCATTTCTTTTCCCTTTTCTCTGACCATGCATTACTCAAATCTCTTCAATAAATTAAAGTTTCTCCACTTTAAGCAACCCATACACTCCACTACTGCCTACAAGTTTGCCCCTTCCCTATATTTTGCATTTCATTCCCTCTGTATGCTCTGCCCTGTGTCTTCGGGTGACTTCCAATTTTGTGTTTCCATTTACATTGAATATTTACACTTATGGAAGTAGCAAAGAGCCCCACTTACATAATGCAAGATGCAGCGTGCCCTAGAAAGCTTACAGTCTATATAGACAAGACAAAAATGGTAAAAAGGGAAACAAAGGAACAAGGAAAGAAGCAAAAGCGGGGGTGGGGAGCGGAAAGAGGAAAAAGAACCCAACTTGCCTTACTTCCAGTTCACTGCCTTATGCACTGTGGCATACATGGTCCCTCTTAAATGTCCCTTGTTCATTTGGAAAAACCTTCCAGTTAGTACACTCCTAGCTCTTTCTACTGTTACAAAAAGCTTGTTCCAGCCTAAGTCCATAACATATTCTCATTGTACCAACCAGGTCACTTTCTCCTCAGGGCAGGGACAAGATAGTAATTTAGCACATTTTCATTTAGTGTATCATGTACAGCAGTGATTCAATACAAATAGCAACAAGCCTAGATTCGAAGGCTCATCCTAAATTGCATGTAGTTAAATATTCTTTTATTTATTACATCAAGTCTGCTCAATAGAATACTACCAGAGCAACGTGAACTGCGTCTTAAAGCATGATGTGCAGCAGCTTCTTTCTCTATTTATAATTCATTATAAATTCCACAGCACCATATGTGCTATGGGAAAAAGCCACTTACCTCACACGTAAAGGTCCTGCCAACCAAAAAAGGTCCCTAACCCCTCAAACAGTACTAGAGACTATTAATCAGTTCCCAAAGCTTAGTCTAAGCATTCCTTAGTCTAATGCAGCGACCCTTGAAGCCTTCTCCTTAGTTCCCCTCTGATTTTGTTACCACAATGATATACTCAAAAGAAAATCATATACAGTATGCATTTAATGTTAGCCATCCCGTTTGCCTTCAACTTATCTATCAGTTAACACTTCAAGCACTACTAAAATAAGTAAATACACATCCCACTACATTATGTGTAAATCCTTAATATGCACCTATTTGACCAAACAATTTCATGGGATATTTCTTCCTCTGAACGCTGAATATGAATGTACGCATTAGTGACATGAAAGGTTAAACTATTAAATAAGTATGTTTACACCAGTAACGCACAGTAAATGGTTAACATTTAGCATGGGGCACAGTCAGGCTGGGAAGGGAAACAGCACAGTGCCTCAGGAACAGGAAGGGGGCAGGGCATGTAGGAAGGAGGAGTGAAGGTTGGGTGGGGCTAGTACCCATAGTTAGTCTGCTACCCTCCCTTTCAGGGAAAAGCCTTACTTAAAGAGGAGAAAAACAACAGCAGTAGTAAAACCTGGTAAGGATTCCAATAAAGCTGAGAACTACCACCCAATAGCATTATTATATGACTTACAAATTATTAGAAAGACTGATATATAATAAAACTTTTCAGATTATAAATGAACATATTACTCCTGAGCAAGCAAACCAGGTTTAGACCAAACAGAGGATGTTGCTATCAAATCATGCCCTGTTTACCAGGATTTGAAAAGTCGCTAAAAACTGTAGCCGTTTCCCTTGATTTCTTGGCTGCATATGATACAGTCTAGAGTCAAGGACTTACCTTGAAGTTCTTGGACATCATACCTTGTCTAGTAAACTAGCAGTTTTAAGACAACTTGCTTAGCAGTAGATAGTTCCAGATTTTTTCTGATAACATTAAGAATAGGCCACATAAATTGAACAACAAACTCCCAAGGGCATCAGTCCTTGCAACTCTGCTGTTTAATTTTTACATTCATGACCTCCAGGCATCTTCTCAAGAAACATCATACATGCTGATGACATAGCCCTCATTACGCAATGATCTTGTTTCTCCAGAGCAGAAGCAATACTCACAACTGATCTGAATACTTTAGAAACCTACTTTAAATAATGGCATCTGCACCCAAGCCCTGGGAAAACGGAAGTGTCTACATTTCACTCGAACAATAAACAAGCTAATTAGTAACCCATTATTGTTTTCAAAAAGTCAGCTCTTAAGTTATAAGAGTACTTCTAAATTTTTAGGAATCATCCTAGATAGAACACTGTGCTATAAAAATCACGTAACTATGCTAAGTTAAAAAAGTTGTAAAAATTTGCTCCAGAAACTCACTGGGACTTCCCAGGGAGCTGATGCTGATGCACTGAGGACAACAGCCTTAGTGCTGGTTTACACTTTGGTGGAACACTGTGGCTCAATTTGGTTAAATAGTGCTCACACTGATAAGGCTGATAGTGACATGTAACAGACTGAATCATAAAACGAACAATTTGATCTGCCCCTCTTCAACAGCTCCCTATTCTTAGTAACATACATCTTCCCTCACGAAAAAAATGCCTTAACTAAATTATGAACTAAAATAAAAAATAACCCACAGCTGCCTATACAAAAGATTTCTTAAACCCACATCCAAGACTAAAATCTAGACATCCCAACTGGAGAACAGTAATTCATCTTGAGCAAGATTCATTTAACATCCAAGATGCCTGGATGCAAATGTGGTTCAATTCATCCCCTGACACAGAAAATATTACTACAAATCCCACTAAAAGACAAGCCAGCTTTGATCTCCCTAGATGTCTTTGGTCTTCTCTAAACAGAATCGGGGCAGGGCACAGCAAATGTGTATTTCTGTTACGTTGTTAGGGCTGAACTAGCTTACAGAACTGCAGTTGTGGTGACTCCTTTCAAACTCTGCATTGCATCACCCCTGAACGCTCTCTTCATACACTTAATGGAACTCTATTGGATCTGAACAATACTACACCTAAGGCAACGAGCTAGCTGCAAAATTTGGACATAAAATTGTGAATATGTTTCTCCTTGCTTTGTGATCACTGTATCATCAAGTGCTAAATAAAAAAAGTGGCCGCAGCAAGTTGGGAAAGCAGGCTGCTGTCACCCCTGGCTTCATGGTGGGCTTAATAGTCTGGCGAGGCTTGGTGCCACCTCCCCGCAACTCAGTCAAAGGCCGCAGGGAGTGGTCCCCAGCACCAGCAGTGTCTGAGCGGGTCTGTGAACAGCCCTTGGCTCCCCACGCTGCTCCGGGCAGGTGGCTGCGACATCTCCCCTGTGGCAGGGCGGGGCAGGCACTGGCCCAGGGCTCTGCACCGCTCCGCCAGGACTAGGCATGCATTATTAATCAACTGTTTAACCGATATAACTAGAGATGGTTACATGGATAATTTTTTTTAATGCTATTTACACCTCTAGCATGTATACATGAACGGAACCCAACTATATCAGTTTTGTAAGGCTCCTAAATATACTGGTATTACAAGTCCTTCCTTTTTTGTGCACTTGTGACAAAGTATTTAGCAGAATTTACAGATTCACTGAAATCTGACAGGCTATGCTATGAGTGCTTCTGCCATGGCCTCATCATTTTGATTAAAAACACAGAAAGCAAATCATGATAAACTACACTGGAATCTTGGTACAATTTTTTTAATGTAGTTTATAGAATTAATAATGTTTCCTAACAATACGGGTAATTGTTTTATATGGCATTACATGCTAATCCTGCAATCTTCATTGTAGTAACACACTGTGACCAATGACAACAAAGATAACATATTTTTAAAAGACATTGCTTTGAACTCTGGGAAGTACTAAATACAATCAAATTGGGTCCCTACTCCATGTACTTGCCCACTCAGAGAAAGTTACAGGTTCTGGGCTTTGATTTGTACCTGCAATTATTTCCAAGACTATGCAACAAAGCAACAGTACTTTATTTCAAATCCTCACTCCCCCAAATCAGACTCTGTGACTGCAATCATATATTGGAAGATTTAGACACAAAAACAAATTTAAAAAAAAGAAATCATGAAATCCTGCATCTTCCAGCAACCACCACACTTTAACACAAACTTTATTCAATGTGCAGCCATACAGAAGTTGTGCATCCAGTACACTGAGGGGCTTCAGAAAACCTTCCATGTTTTAATTTTCAGATGTTACTGATTTTGGAGCTGCCCAAGTATACACAAGTCATAGGAAATAATAAATACTACAAATACATAACAAATGATGCAAAATCAATGCTTACAAGAATCAGAGCGCTTGAGAAGTCTTGCCACTGTACTCACAGGAGCACAGGGAAGTCAGGCTGGAAGGGATGCCCAGGGGTCACCGAATCCTAGGAGATCAGAGCAGGAAGGGCCCTCATCTAGTCCAACTGCTGTTCACAGCAGCACCACATCATCCCAGCTAGGGTTTTGTTTTAAAAACCTCCAAGGATGGTGATACCACCACGACTCTGGGCGACCTGTTCCAGTCCTTCTCCACCCTCCTAGTGAGGAAATCTTGCCTAATAGCCAACCTAAACCTCTCCTGCTGCAACTTGAGCCGACGGCTCCTTGTCGTGTCACCTGCCCCCCGCAGAGAACAGCCTCCCGGGGGCCGCACTGAGCTGCCGCTACTCCTCCCCCTCCCTCGGCCGCCCTTCTCCTGGCTCAGCAACTCCGAGCTAGTCCAGTCCAGCCCCTCCCTGAGGCAGGATCCTCCCCACCCGACACGCGCCCCCGCGGGGCACTGGCCCAGGCTCCGAAATTAAGCCTGCAACGCAGCCCAGGCAGGGAGACGCTCGGCCCCGCCGCGGGCCCCGTTCGGCCCAGCCTTTTCCCTCGGAGAAGGAGCGAAGCCAGGCGAGAGGGCAGCCCGCAGGCGCCACGACGCAGCCCCTTAAGTCCTCCGGCTCGTGCCCTTGGAGCTGGATGGTAGAGCGAGCCGAGCCGAGCCGAGGATCCCACCTCACCTGGGCCACCGGGCGCCTGCGGCTCCCACCGTCCTCAGCCCCAGCCGGCGAACGCGCCCCGCACAAAGATGGCGGCGCGGAGGCGTCGCTCCCTCCCCGCCCCTCAGACACACGTGGGGGCGCCCCGCACAAAGATGGCAGCGCGGAGCCTGCCCCCCCCCCGGCCTACTCCTCACCAAGATGGCGGCGGCGGGCCGCGCTGCTGCCCCGGGGCCTTCGCGTGGGCAGAGCTTAGGGTTGCCCGCACAAAGATGGCGGCGGCGCGGGTGCACATTTGGGGCTCATTCCTCCACCCAGCTCTGCGTTGACCCCGGAAGCGGATGTGCTGCTGACTCCTAGCGGCAGTCGTGGGGGCGGGGCCGGGGCTGGAGCGGGTGGCGAAGGGCTGCTGTTGCTCGCGGAGCCCAGTAGGTAAGCGGGGGCGCGGCCTAGAGGAGGCGCGGAGTCCCCTCAGGGTCCGCCCCGCCCCGCCTGGAGGCACATCGCCCTACCCCGCGGGGCCGAGCAGCGCCCGCCATCCCCGCCTCTGTGGTAGGGAGCGAGCGAGCGTCTCCTGCTGCGGGTCCCTCCCTGCCGCTCCTTGCAAATCCCTCCCCGCAGGCCGCTGTTGCTCCCCACGATGTCCGGTGCTGCCCCCTGCCAAGGGCAGAGCGGGGTGGAGGACGGGCCAAAACCTGCCGCGCCCTGCTCAGCTTCTCGGTAGAGGCAAAGGGGGAGGATGCCGGCCCGCCTCTGCGCCCTCTGCAACCCCAGGCTTTGACAGCCTGTAGAGAACAGACTGGGAGAGGTGTAATTGAACACATCGCTTTCATTTGACAGGGGATGCCAGTGGCAGGTTGTGACTGATGCGGCCTCAAGGTAGTTTTGCTTAATGAGGTTATGGGAGAGAGAGAGCCATGTCCGAAGACGCAGTTAGTGAGACGCACTTTTCTTTGAAGACAGCAGCTTTACAAGTGTTTCATCTTCCCCTTTCCTGGTATTATTCTCTCATTCAGGTAATGAACATAATATTGTGTTATCTTCATTTGTGGCATTTTCATCCATGGATCTGAAACGGTGTCAGTTACTTAATTTTTTTACAGTATTTTAAACGATTGAGCTCCTGGGGGGCATAATATTTGGTTACATCTTCATTAAACGTTTTCCCCCAGGAATCTCTTTGTTCTGGTTCTCACCCAATGTGAACGCATGAGAGACAAAACTATTTTTGTTTGTTTGTTTTGTTTTTCTCCCTTCTACTCCCTCAAGTCAGTTGTATGTCAGATAACAGAAATGACTCTCTGCAAACCCGTAGGCTTCATTGCAGAGTAATCATTGCAGCATTGTAGTACTTCTGATCAAACCAAATATCATGCTCTTCAGTTTTGTTTTTCACAAGAAAATTTGTCAGTTTCTTAAAAGTTTAAATGCAGAAGTCGTTAACCCAAATAATCGTATTGGGCATGTTCTAAAATCTTTTGTAGATTGTAGCTATTTTTTCTTTTTTTGACTGTATTTGTTTTGATGAACTATTGTATCAATTGTGAAGATTCACCCAGCTGACAGTGTTTTTGACTGATTTACAATAAGTGATATAGTACTGAGAGATGCTTGGTTTAAATCCAATCTGGTGTTTTTTTTGTTTTTTTTATGTTAATAGTCCCTTATAGTTGAACATAATGAAGCTTTAGTTAATCACTTCTTTGGCTTTTATGCAGATGCTTTTCGCACTGATTTATTGCCATCCATTTTCTTGGTTTTATATGCTAAGTTGCTGTATGTAAAAATAGTACTGGTGGGTAATAAATGATTTATCTTTAATAGTAAAGAGTCCGTTGTAGTCTTAGTTTCCAGACTCACAGAGCTTAGTAGCATCATGGAGTTGACACTCCCTGTCTGCAGGGGAACGTGTCCCTGGAACATTCTTTAATAGAAAGTTAGGGTGGAGAATCAGTATTTGTGCTTTGACTACAGCCAAGGGAGGAGGCAGTTCTTAGTCAGATATAACTAGGGCATGTTTCTGAACAACACAGTGAAACCAAACCTGTTTAAATAACTGTAAGCTTTATGAAATGGGAAAACTGCTTCCATATTTCTTATTCACAGAAAAAGTCCACGTTCTAGTATGTTGAAAAAGATGCTACTTTTCTGTTAATATAAGGGGGGAGATTGTGAGCTTGTTCTTTATTTAATCCATGCAGCCATACTAATAGGTGTGAGCGTAAGCAAAATATGATCCATCATCAGGACTCTGGCACTTTTTTAAGAGGAAAGATGTTACTGAGTCATTAATGCGGATCCTGATTTTCTTTGTTTAAAAATTCAAAATTCTCTGATTAAAACCCCACAAATTCATGTTTTTTTCTGCCATTAAAATGGAATGCCACTATCGACTGAACACAATGTTTTATTGCTATATTTACCAGTTTAAAGCAGTGTGGAAGCCTACCAGTGCCTCAGTTATTATAATAAAATAAATTCTAAATACCTATAAACTTTGGCATTTCATTTTGGTGTTTTTTATCATAGAAAGTGGGAGCACCTCCTGTCCTGTTCCCTCACAAGGACACGGGTCCAGCTGCAGCTGTCCCCGCAGTTGTGTTGTGGCGCAGAGCATCACTGATTTGCTGTTGCTCTGCCCCTGCTGTTGCCCCTCACTCCTGACCAGCAGCCCCTGACTGCCCCCGACTTGCTTCCTCCCGGCAGCAGCAGTGTCCCCCCGCACCAAGCCACAGGTCCAGCTGAAGGTGTCCTGCCTGATGCTTTGTGGCTTTGAGCAGTGCTGGCCCTTGCTTTTCTGCTCCCTGTGCCCAGGCCCCAGCGGTCTCCATAACCTTCCTGGGAAGCCCTTGACAGGGCTCAGGGACTGGACTGGACTGGATTGGGCCTGCCTCTGACTGGGCAAGCCCCTTCTCTTCTATGCTAGTCTCCCTCTGCAGAGGCAGCTCTAGGAGGGCAGGGAGTCTCCAGGCCCAGTTCTAGTGACCATTTCTATCTGGAGCACCTTCCTACCCCACCTTTCTCTCTTGTAGACCCTTCCCCATTGCCACCCCCAGCCCATTACATATGCACACACACATAGACCCTGCTGCCAATTCAGTCCTCTTTGCAGGGTCCCCAGCCCTCAAAAGCTCTACTTACCCCAACAGCTGCAGGAGGGAAAGTGAGTCTGAGCCAGAACTGGCTGGTCTCAGATTCTCAGGCTTTGTCTCACCCTCTCCAGACAGGGCTTAGGGTTTTCTGCCCTTTTGCAGGTAGCTCTTGCAGGCTGGAACTCTGCCCAACTGCAGAGAGCTGTTTGCAAAAGGGAAAACCCACAGTTTCCTCCTTCAGAGGGGAAAATCCACGTTTTTCTCCTTTAAAGGGGAAATCTGTATTTTTCTTCATTTTTCTGCAGGAAACAGAAATCCTAGATCCCTAGTCATTAAATCTCAATAACTCTCCAAATCCAGTGGCATTGATAAAACCCTATTTTATGTTTTAATAGTACAAGCGGCCTAAAACATCTTTATCGTATTACATAAATGTATGTGTATGTATATGTATGTTTTAGTATAAATATTAAGAAGAGTGAATAGTCTTAATATCTCTCATGTGACTACCCCAGGACTGTGAATTTTTCCAACATGGAAAAAATAAATTCCTTACTAAGAGCTCACTGATTGCGTGGTCTGTATTGCTGTAGTGGTTTTTCTAGAGCTCCTGCATCTCTCAAGTCTTTTATTAACTCTGGGATTAATTATACATCACCAGAGATTCCAGTGTATGTCTGTTCACTTGTTTACCATCTTCTGCATGTCCAGTGGGATGGAAAAAAGTCACGGAACATCTAGTTACAGTTATTAAAACTTCTGAAATGTAACGTCCACTTGGTTGAAATGAATTTATAAATGGATTTCTAATTATTTATTATATGAAATGAATATGAACTCAGGTGTAATATTTTGCTTAATTTAATCTTTCGTACAGTATTACTGCATCTTTACTGTTTGTACAGAGAGTGATTTTTTTATTTTTATTTTTTTAAGCATTAAAGTACATTTTGTGTTTTAATACCTGAGCTAAATCCTTTGCTTTGGTTTAGATTAGGAGTGGATAATTATTTGGGCAGGAGGGTCACTTGGGGAGTTTGGGTGTGCTGTTATGGGCTGGGTCAACATTCCCCCCCACACACACACTCTTCCCCTCCCCGCGCTCACAAACACTCACCAAAACTCCCTTTGGCTTTGCCCTGTGGCCCAGCCCTGTGCTCTCACTGCCCAGTGATCCCAGGGTCACCATGGAGGTTGGCCTGAGACCCACATGGGCAAGGCATGCTTCAGGGGCGATGCGTAGTGGTTGCACATGCACCTTGTGAGTGTGACAGTGCACTCCCTGCCTGCAAGCGATTGCCACTTGCCATCCTGCCACTGACACTGCCAGCAGTATCTGTGGGCAGTCCACGATTGCCCCTGGCTGCCGGGAGCGCCTGTGGGTGGACGGTGTCATCAGCGTCTGCGGGAGCTCCCAGCTTATCCCACTGTCGCTGCTCTCCTGCTGCAGCCAGCATAGCCATGCCCCCACAACCACTGGGGGCATGTGCCATTCATGGCACACTTGGTCAGGCAGATGGGGGCTGTGGGTGGGACTGGAGCAGGATAGGCAGGCAGGGTTGGGGATGGGATGAGGAGTATGGGGCAGTGACAGAGCTGTTATTCACTTCCTGCATGCTCCTGCCCATGGAATTGGCATGTTGCAGGAATGTGCAGATAGTGGATTTTGGGCACTTGCAACTGCCTCCTCATCCCAATGCTGGCCTTGAATCTGCCCGTCCATCCTGCTCCCAGATGCCACTCCCTGCCCTGCCATGACCCCATCCCATCTGTCCAGATGCAGACCTTGCCCACATGGGTCCCAGGCTCCATGGAAGCTCTGCCCATCTAATTCATCTGGTGCCCCCAGTGATGGGTGTGGGACAGATGGGTTGGGGTACCCAGGCGGTGGGGCCAGGTCTAGCTATGGTGGCAGAGACTGGCAGTGGCAGCTGGAAGGAGCTATCAATGTGGGGGCATCTAAGAAATGAATCCAACCACTGCACTGCTGCAGCCCCACACACCACATCTTAGGCTGCCCCCTGCGCAGAGAGCCATGTGGGGCCAAGGGACTTGCTGCAGGCCAGAAAAATCCCTTGGCAGGCCAGATCTGGCCCACGAAATGTGTTTTGCTCACTCCTGCTTCAGATACAGTCAGTAAACATGAGGCTGGGGATGCTGCCTTTTCAGTTGTCTGACCCAGGTCAGGGCTCACAGCAGCAAGGAACTTCTCCATCCAGCCCTGTTCTGTCTTACCACACCAGGTCCCACCTGTGGCACAGTGGAGGCCCTGGGGAAGGGCAGCAGGGCAGGGAACCCTAAGCCTGCACTGGGCAGCCTGTATCTGTGGGGTATGTGCTCCCTCAGGAGTGCGCACAACGGGGAGCCAGCCCCGCTCCCTTGACAAGCCGCCTGCAGACCCATCCCACTCCCTGCCAGAGTTCTGCAATCACACAGTGCAGTCCCACATACCACATGGTTGGGCACCAGCCCCAGTCCTGCCCAGCGTGAGACTCTGTGAGGGCCTCGATTCCCCACTCCTGCCAGACTTACCTGCAGGACCTGCTACCCAAACTGCCTGGAAGCCATGTGCACATATATGCACATGGTGCCCCCTACCAGCTTGCCCTCCTCCCATTCCCGCCAGCCCCTTGCGGGCTGGAACTCTCCTAGTCTGCAGAGAGCTGTTTGCGAAAGAGCAAGATCTGTGTGCATCTCCTTTAAAAGGTAAAATCTGTGTTTTTCTCTGATAAAAGGGAAATCTGTGTTTTTTCCTATGGGAAATGGAAAACCTGGATACCTGCTCATGATTCCTTGCATTACAGTAAGCTTGGTCACTCTGATTCTTTCCTAGTGAACTGAAGCAGAACTTCTTTGTCCTGGGCGGGTGATGGCGGGTGGAATTACCTTACATTCTCACTGAGACGTGGGTGGGTAACTAGCTCCCCTGGCCAGGCTAGCTAACCCAGGAGCAGCCCCCTATAATAATTGTGTAGTGAAGAGCTGCTCTTGATGTATTTCAGATAAAGTTTTCTCCTGGGTTGAAGAAGCTGTTTGCAGTAACAGCAGTGAGTGCAGTATCTGTAATTTTTCTGGCCCACCATTTTAAAAGAAGACGAGGAAAGAAAAGCCGGAAAGTGTCACCATGGGAACCAGGCCATCTTTTACTAGAATGTACAAAAACGGTTGCATCGGAAAAAGGTACATGGGGAAAACCAAAAGTGCCTTTTATTTTTCTTCTTTTCCATTGGAAAATTATTATTATTGAAGTAAACCCAAAACTATTTACATTTTAATTCTAGGGGTGAATGGATGGGAAAGAGAAATGTGTGCGTTTTGTGATATTAATGAAGAGAAAGCATAGAAACAAAAATTAGAATGGTGCTTTACCTTAGGCAAAGAATAGCTCTGCATGCTAATGTTTTAATGATCTCTTAAATGCTCTTTGAATCCAAAGCCGAAAGCCAACAATCACCTGTTAAGCTTCAAAATGTTCTGAAAATCCCTCCAACATTGAAAGAAATGGTGTGATTGCTTATAGAACTAATGTACTTACTAAGTTCTAACGATTGTTCTTGCAGGTGTTCTGACTACATTCATATATGTAAATAGTTAAGTAAGAAAAGGTTCATTGTGGTTCAGGATAACTATTGTAATGTACTAGATTAGACAAAGTTCTGGGTAAAGCACCTTGGGTACAATGATTCCAATTGCAGAAGTTTTAAAATTGGTTTATCTGTTTCTTAGGTTCCAGTTGTTCCAGTAGCAGACAAAACTTGACCCTTTCTTTGAGTTCAGCCAAAGAAAAAGGATCTCAGTCTTGTATCTATGCAAATGGAGGACCTTTAAGTAAATATTCTGGTTCAGTACAGAGTTTGGCCTCGGTAAGTATAAGCCATCTTTAAGGATTTCTTGTACAATGAACTAAACAGACTTCTGAGCTTTTAAGTTCTGCTGCCTACTGTGAATGCACTCAATGCTTCCGTTGAACTGATATGGTTTGCCTATACCAGGAATGCTAGGCATACAGAAAAATGACATCTGTGGGGAAGTCTAGCTTACTTTCTGTAATAAGAGCAACGAAACAAATTCTGTGTTCTGTAGATCAAGTATACAGGCAGCAGGCCAGATTCGGCTTGTAGAACGGTTCTATCTAGTGCATCATTAGGCCGGTGGGCTACTAGAAGCTGGGAAGGTATGGCCTGTTGCAGAATTCAGGATCTGTGGACCCTAGCAGACATGGCAGTTGGCACCAGCCCTCCAGCTCCCACTGCTGCCCTAATGCAGACTCCCATGCTAACACACCCCTCTGGATCTGCGCTGCTGCCCAGCCGGAGCCCTATGTGGCTGCATGCCCTCTGCTTTGTGCTGCAGGCTGGCCAGGGCTCTGTGCTGCCACATGGCTCCAGACCAATGCACAATTCCATACAGTTGCTTCTGGCCACGTGGATCTGGCCTGTGGTCTGGATGCAGCCTGAGGTAACTTGATGCCACTGTTGTAAACTATTAGTACAGCACAATTCTGAGGAGCTCATGGAGCCCTGGGGCTGAATAGCTTTTGTGCAAGGAGCAGTAACAAAAAAAACAAAACAGTTTTCTGTAACCTTTCAGAGAATGCCAGAAAGGAAAGGAATTGGCAGCAGCCCCTCAATTTGAGTTCTGGTAAGAAGGGGAGTTTTTTCTCTTCTACAAATGCCTGGTATATGCTATGGTAAAGATCAGTGTCATTTAGGCTGTGGATGTTCACTAGGTTCTTTTGACTTCTGTGAGGTGTTATGCTACCATGTAATCAGATAATTTGGGCATTCATCATCAAATTTAACTTGGAATTTCTCCACTTCTGAAGCTTCTTTCTCTTCTTTTGCCCCCAGTTGGAGAAAGTGAAGCCAGTTATACTCTACTTCAACTATCCCATGTTTTTAAAGACCTGTGTCACAGGGCAGGGACCCAGGAGCGGCCGTGATCTTTCCTGGCACCCCCCTACCATGCCAAGTTGTCTGTCAAACACCCTCGTTTTCGCCTGCGATGTCTTTGATGGTGAAAGTATTCTAAGGGAGGCTGCCTTTACTTGTCCCCTTGGACACGGTGCTCTGATTTATCCCAGCCCTTTGTCTCATGTAGGTCAATCTAGTGGTCCCAGCCCTATGGGCTGTGCGTGGTTCCTACTACCCCTTAAACCACGCCCCAAGCCTCTCAGGTGTACCAGATGTTGTTGCGTCTATTGTCTTCTCTTAGTGGCCCTCTCCTGGGCCTTTCCCCGTACGTTCGCCCTCTCTGGGGCTCCTACCCATACACTCGCCCTCTCCAGGGCTTCTACCGGTACGCTCACACTCCACGGGGCTAAACGTGTTACTCTCGCCCTCCCTGGGGTTTCTTATTCCTATATGCCCTCCCTGGGGCTCTGCTCGTGCTCACGCGTGCCCTGGGACTTGCTCACGCAACTCCTGCCTGCACTGGGGCCTGTGTGTGCCCTCCCTGGGGCTCCTCACAGTTGGGGCTCCGGCAGCTGTAGCCATGCCTGGCCCCCAATGCACTGTGCCCCTTCTCAGGGCTCGGGTCAGTGCACCCCCTCCTCGGGTCTGCAAACCCCACCAAGGCTCAGGTGGCTGTAGCCGTGCCTGACCTCCAAACCCACCTTCTCGGGTCCCTCATCCGCACTGGGGCTCCTCGTCCTGCACAACACTGCCCCACTGGGGCTGGGGCCTATACGCCCCCAAAACGCAGCACCTTCTCAGGCGCCAGGAACCCCCACGCTACTGGGGAGCTTCCATGAGGCCTCCTCCAACCCCTACAGCCTCACCCGGTCCTCCGGTGTAACAACAAACAAAACCATCAGCTGCTCAGCCCCAACTCAAACTCAAGCCTCCCGGCCCAAAATGTAAACCCTAAACCCTCTGGCTAATCGTCATTTCCATCCCTGCCAGGAGTTCCTCTGCCTGGTATTCTCACCCATAATCTGCTCAGGTCATCAGGCTTCTCAACTCTGCCTACTCCCAGCAGAACTCTCTCTTTCACAGCTGTCAGAGGGGAACTGCCTATGGCCTCAGCCTGTGCTGTTTATATAGGCCAGGCCCTGCCCCTTCCTGGTCAGCTGACCCTTGTTGCCCCAGCAACCAACACCTGTTCTTCCCTCTAGGAGCAGGCACTTCAGTGCACTGCGACAACCTGCATACCTAATTCTTTCCTCTTCTGCGCCTGCTGTCCTTGTTCGAGCAACTTTTAGTACAGGGATCTTAATAATAAACTTCTCTACATTTGAAAAAGTCTGGTAGCCCAGTGTTAACTCTGGCCACTGTCATTAGTGGCATCTGAGTCAGGCTACTTACAGACAGTCTCTGCTCTCTCCCAGAAGAAACAACAAGTACTGTATACAGATGTTCAGGCCTTTTCTCTCAAAGGAAAAATGGCTGCTCCAGGAGAGAGAAATCACTTCCAGGAGAGTTTAACTTATGAGAGCAAATGGCTATACAACTTACCCTTCTGAGAGAAGCCACAATAGTGTTCTCCCCCAGCCCAGGAACAGAGTGCGTAGCTTGGCAGACTCTGCTATTCCAACTGAGCAGGGAGCAGAAAACGTCCCATTTACAATTCTGTATTTTGCTGCAGGGAAATGTAAGCTGACCCTGAGCAATCTGGGTCAGCCAATCAGGGCTGCCCTATCTATTGCTGCTATCTGTCTCTGGGCAAACTGAGGGGGCCTGTAGAGCATCCTGAGATGTGTGCACAGGCCCCCCCTGGCTGCACAGCATCAGCACAGAAAACTCTGTTCTTCAGGGGCTCAGCAAGTGAATGTGTGTTCAGGCATCTCTGGATAAGTATGTCTACCAGGAGAGCAAACCTGGGAGAATTCTCCCAGGTCATTTGAATGTGTGTATTGTTTTAGTTTCCAGTCTCAATTAATGAGCCTTTCACATCTCTTGCATGTTATAGGCATCTGTCAAGTTGTGCAGAGAGCCTCTACATTAGTTGCACTTGCTTTGTGGTTTCCATAGTAATCAGGATTTTTTTTTTTATTAAACGAAAGCTGAAATTGAGGAATAATTGCAAAGTCTGTCCACACCCAGCAACTTAATTATTTATGTGCCCTCTACTCACTCACTTCCAAAGGAGGCTCTGGATTACATATTACACATTTTGTTAGGTTAGTGGTAGTACTTTAGTGAAGGTGTCTCCTTTGGCCCACTGTGATGGTAGATTGGGATCGTAAGCCGTGATGAATATGTTCTCTTGTCCTGTTAGTGTATGCACATTTTTACATGTATAGAGTTTTATTGACACCTTTCATTTTGTAATGAATTTTTTTTTTCAGCTAACGTTAAAAAAATATCAGAGTGGGATAGTTTGCATTACATACCGTATTTTTCGGACCATAAGATGCACTTTTTTCCCCCCAAAAGTGGGGGGAAAACGAGGGTGCGTCTTATGGTCCGAAGGTGTGTGTCCCAGGGAGACGGGGCGGAGCTTGCCCGCGGAGGCAGCGGAGCCCGAGCGGGA
>NW_017728907.1:42562908-42615944 GCF_001723895.1 Crocodylus porosus | reverse complement strand
GCCGGCAATAAAAATGGCCGGCCGGAACAGATGGGGCAGGAGTCCGAAGGAGGGACTCGCTGCCGCGGAGACTGAGGCTCCAGGAGGGGTGCGTCTTATGGTCCGGTGCGTCTTATGGTCCGAAAAATACGGTACATACTTAACAGCAAAAGATAGAAATTGTCCAGTAAATGACAGGCTTAGAGAGATGTATATTTTTTTTAAACATTTTTCATATGAGTTTATAATTGTTTGTTAAACAATTTTGAACAGCAATTCTTATCACTGATTATTTTCTCAGTGTGATAATGGGTTACTATTGATTTGATTTTGTCACACAAATGAATTAGCTAGTGAGACAAAGTATCATCATATCCATGACGTAGTTATTAATATTGGAGTTAGGTTTGCAAAGAAACATTTCTCTTGATCTGAACAGAACCATCATACTTTGAAAAATAATTTGTTGCTGAAATTAGGGAAGTATCCCTGATTTGTAGCTGCATGAGGAAATGCTACTGCATCAAGACAGATCAAGTCTTTGTTTAATAATGCACCCAATTTTTTTAGGTTCAAAGTGCCACCTCCTGTCACAGCTGTGCTTGTGCCAATTCCAATTCCTGGGATAAAACAGATGAAGATGATATTAAACTTGTCAATATTCCAGTTACTACTCCTGAAAACTTGTACTTAATGGGTAGGTTATAATAAAATGTGATGCCTGTAAGTTTTGCTTTTTGCTAACTATTTTCAGCTACTTTGTTTCATAGTAAAATGATTTCTATGCAATATTGTCATGGTAGGGTCTGAAGGTGTCCTGCGATTATTAATCTTTCTACTATATGATAAAGGTACTTCTTCTTGGTAAAGCTTGAATACTAAAATGTTGGAATTATTTTTATCTGAAGATAATTGGAATTAAGATGAGAAATGGAATTTTTATTGCTGAGTGAAGTGAAATTTTTCCCTGGTAAAGCAAAAACATGTATATTTTTTAGTTAAATAAAGAAATTGACCTTTCAGTTGCAATTAACTCAGTGGGGGCTTATCTGTAACAAAGTAAGTAAAAGAGAGAAATTCCTACTGAACTGCTTTGTTGCTATATTTAATCATTGCTCTGTAAGGAACTTCCTTCTGGTTTCTACTAGAAATTTACATTTTTTAAAAAATTTTATTTATTTTTTGAGAGAAAAGAAAAGCTTTCCAAGTATGATGTATTTAAGCCATTTATACCCATGGTTGGTTGGAAACTGAAAAAAGATGCAGAGGGTGTGTCTACACAAGACACTTGACTGTGAAGTAGCATAGTTTACTGGGCAGTAAGCATATGCATCTACATGTGCACATCCTTACAGTGTAGTAAACCTTGCTAATCATGAGTAAATTTGCTACCTGCGTTTTCAGGTAGGTAAATTTGCTACCTGCAAATGCAAGTAGCAAATTTTACCTGTAATTGCTAACTGCTCAGTAGTGGTTGTGTAGAAGCCTGACCAGGAGCAAATTTGCTCCCGGTCAGCCAGCCACCAGGGGGTGGGAGATTGCTTCCTGCCTGCAGGAACTGCCTGCTGCCAGGGTAGGCTCTGCCACTGGAGGCAGCAGGGAGCTCCAAAGTCCCCCACCTCCTTGCTCTGAGATCTTGATCAGGGAGTGGGAATTGGAAAATTTGTGGAGCTGAGCAGGAAACAGGCTCTCCAGCCCCCATCCTATTATTGTGCAGCCAGGGGCTGGGAACTGTCCCAGTCAGGTGGTTGAGGCATGGGGCTTGGAAAGAGCTACAGGAGTGAGGCAGGTCCCAGCCTCATGCCCCAATCTGTCAGTAGAGCATCTGGTAGCGAGCCTTGAGTGGGGAATCTCCACCCATCCAGGGGCTCACTGCTAGCTGTGCCACCAGTGGATTGGGGCAGGGGCCTAGAACCTGCCCCACCTCTGCAGCTTTTTCCAAGTCCCTTAACTGGATCAGGGAGCCAGGGCTGGGAGCTCCTAGTTGTGGGGGCCTGTGGACTTTGTCTCTGCTCCTGCAGCAAGCAATTGCCCAGGTCCCAGCCATGGTCAGGAGCTGTCTCCTGGCCTGGTGCTCCCTGCCAACCCCTGGGCTAGCACCCAGGGGAAGCCCAGAGCTCCCCCTGGTGGCAGCAGGGGCCAATTGTAGGGCCCCAGGAAGCAAGAGCAGTTTGCTGGCACTGGTAGCAAATCTGGTCCTGCTTCCTTACACATGTAGACGCCTGCTGTGGTGCATTTACTCATGAGTAAATTGCTCCCAGATCTAATGCACATGTAGACACACCCAGAAACTTTTATTTAATAGAATGCAGATGTTGTTTTTTGGGGTTTTTTTTAAAGGTATGGAGCTTTTTGAAGAGGCCCTACGTCGGTGGGAGCAGGCACTGACTTTCCGTACCAGACAAGCTGAAGATGAAGCAAGTTGTAGTTCCATCAAACTAGGAGCAGGAGATGCCATTGCAGAAGAGAGTGTAGAAGTAAGCATTAAACTGTGTTATTTAGTTTCTGCTTAGCCAGATCACTCTGACAATTAAATATTTTCAGGTTCTGCTGTGACAATGAAACTAACTCCCTCAATTCAGGCTTGCTGCTTGGAATACCTGCACTCAGAGGACCTCCTTACCATACCCTTTTCCCCCAGTCCTGTTTTGCTAAGACAATCAATGCTCTCTCATTGTTTACTACTACTACCATTACCACCACCACTACTATCAGTCTTACCATCATAATTCTGTCAGCAAGTTCCCTACAGAAAATCCCTAGGTCACTTCTTTCCTATGTAAAAAGAATTGATGACTGTAACTATGCAGTAAAAGCTGTTCCTGGGACGAAAGATTAATTTGGAAATACTGTAATAAGATAGAATTGAATTTTACTTTGTTTAACTTTTGTTTGTATAAATTCTAACCTAAAATGCCAGAGCAAACACTGGGTTATCCTAGGTGTTCATAATCACGAGTGTAAAAAAGTGTTAGTAGTAATCCTAGGTGTTCATAATCACTAGTGTAAAAAAGTGTTAGTAGTAATAATTACCTTTTTTTTCCTTGATTTATTTATTTTTTTTTAATGCAGGTGTTATTTTACTTAATAGGCATGTATGCCTGGTAATTTAGGCATCCTAGATGCATATCTTATCTGATATTACCCTTTTCACTTCTGTTTTAATGGACAGTTAATGGAGTACTATGAGCTCTTTGAAGCTTAATATTTTTAAAATTATAAAACTAACTGCACTTGAAGGGCATGCACCAACTGCAGATGCTTCCTCTGACCTCACATGCACATGTTTATACCCATAAACTTGCAAAGAAGAATTTTTCCAACTATCTGAGTTGGTCTAATAAAAGATATCAGATTTACCCAAAGAACCTTGTCTGCCTATGTCCTTAGACCAACACAGCTACAACCTGTACCCCTAGAAAGATATGTGATTTTCTGTTTGCTTATAGTCTGATTCCATTATGTTTGCAGGATATCATTAGTGCTGAATTCATTCATAAGCTTGAATCCCTTCTTCAAAGAGCTTATCGTCTCCAGGAGGAGTTTGAAGCCACCCTTGGTGCTTCTGATCCTGCTTCCCTAGCTAATGATATTGGTAAGTTCTCTTACTTTTACATTTTTATCAATAGGATCATCATTAGTGCCCCCTCCCAACATTGCATATGCCAAACATCAAGTACATCTTCCGCACAGCAGAGCTGAGCTTTATTTTGCCAACTGACCTTTTTTATTGAGTCAGTTTCCAAATTTTACACACATTTATAAATCAGAATTGGCTTGAAGGATTACTTTTTGCGTATACGTGTGTGTATCTCTTTCAGGATTTATCTTAACTCAATATATATGCTAAGGATATGTATATAATAAGAATAAGAACATTGTAATATTTGGAATAACCAGTTGAATGTCTTGGTTCAAAATTCTTTTATCACTCAGCTATCTAAACTGCTGATGACAGTGGCTGAAATGTCACAAAGAAGTAGATGAGGGAATAGGGAAAATTGGAGGGCTGTGACAAATAATTGTGCATAGATTTGCAAGAGAGAGAGATGAGATCTGGCAGTTGCCTGTAGGTAAATTGGTCCATAGTTATTAGTGAATTCCACTAAATTTATCTGATGGGTTAGTTTCCCCTTTTTTGTGGTCCCATAACATTCTATTGGCAATGACTGAAAGAACAGTAGGAAAGTATTTCTGTTTCAGTTGTCAAATACTTTATTTTTCTTTTATTCTTTTTCTTCTTCCTTCAGCTATTTAACTCCTTTTTCTTACCTTCCTGTACCTGCATTAATATAAACACCAAAGAATTAAGTCAGGATTCAGAGTATAACAATCACAAGTTGAATTTTTTCCTTAAATAATATTTTTTTGGTTTACAAATTTAAAAGCTAATAAACAGTGCCCACAGCCAATAGGCGTGACACCTGCACCATGGTGGAGAGCTCCAAGGTTTTCCTTTACTCCTTCCTTAATGCGGGTGTTGCAGCAGTGGAGAAGACAGGTTAGAAGAGAACAGAGCTGGGCTTTTCCTCTCCTATGTTAAAAAAACAAACAAAAAAACAAAACAAAAAAAACCTGGCAGCTCCTCTTGGCTCCTGAAAGAGTGGTAGGAGAGCAGTTGCTCTGATTTGGATGTTCTCCCTAGGAAGTGGATAAGGCTATTAACCCTCTCCACCCCCCAAAAAACAACCACCAAAAACAAACAAACCCACCCCCCACAAAAATACTAGCTGCTCATTGTTTCTGTTGTGGGAGAAATACATATGTGTTTTGTGCATATATGTGCACACATACAGTCTAAGTGAAAAGAACAGTATTAAAATTGCAGTCATCTACTTATGTTAAAGTCCTGTGGAAAGTATTGCATAGAAGTATTTCTGCCCTTTCCATTCTAGCCTCTCTGTCTGTTCCTCAGACTTCGTATCTTAACGAGTCTTTGTCCAGCCGTTTTCAGGCTTCCTTCTCTTAAGCTCCTTGTCCAGTCTTTTATACCAGTTCTCCCCAGCGTTCACTTCTCCTGGCTCCTAGTTCGAGTCCTCTCATCCTAACTCCTTAATTGAATCTGCAGTCTTACCTAGATAATGCCAGTTTTCCTCCTCTTTCCATAACACACACTGGCACCTTACCAGCTTCTCCTGTGCTGCTGCTGCTTGGCTGTCAATGAGAGGGAGTAAAGAATGTAGGAAAGACTTTCTTTGCTTTTTGCATTTGGTGCCTCTTAAACACACCACACGTATATTTTCAAACAATAGTTTGCTCAGCTCTGGCTTAGAGCATGCCCAGTGTTGGTAGAATTTTAAGTATATTTAGCAGCTAAGTTCTGCCAAGTCTGAGTCTTAACTTGGCGAAATTTGGGAAGACTGGGAAAAGGCAAACAATAAAACATACCTGGCACAGAGGCTCACTTCCTGCTGAGGCCAGGAGCAGACATTACATTTTTATCAGTATAAATGATTGAAAACTGGTCTGTACCTGTAACAGAATAGAAGTTTGGTGGATAGACTGGTTTAAAAAGGCTGCCTGCCACTTCCCTCCCCCCCCACTCGGCAAACGTGTGGTCTGCTTGCAACCAATCTAAACTATGCTGATTACACAAAATGGTATAACTTTAAATTGATTCTGGCTTGGGGTTTTTGAATGTCTATACCTGGCCTGAATGTATAGCCCCTGCTTCTACACACGGGGGTGCTAGAGTTTTTTGAAGCAAACTTGAAAATATTGTCACGTTTGTAAAATGGGCAAAATCTGTCTGGTTCTTTCTTCCCATCGCCTTCCTGGCCCTGTTTTCAGGAATTGCTGAATTGTTTTAAAGTTCACCTTTACCCTAGGAAAAACACAGATCATAGGCTGAGATTTTTAAGTGGTTGAAGTTACAAGCAATTAAACAAACATAAGATCTTAAATGGCAACTGTTGGACATACTTCTTAATGGAGGTGGTCCATAATACACAATTTAATTTAAAAAATAATTCTTAAAATATGAATGTCAGGTGTTCTTAAAAGTACAGCAACTAAGCCATTTTAAAATTTAACTACAGTGGTCAGTTGTCACTGACCTAAGTGGAAAACATTGCGATCAGTTCTTTATGGCCTTAAGTTTAAATTTTGAATGTCACTAGGGGGCAGCAGTCTGCATTTCTTGAGCTTTATGATATTCTATAACCCCTAAATAAAGCTCTTAGCAACATGGGAGTTAAATTTAGGTCAAAGGCTGATTCCTGGCATGTTTCTCTACACCTGTTCCTGTAATTCATAAAGCAAAAAAAGAGTTTGGATATATACACAGAGACCTGAAATGACGGTAATATAAATGTCCAGTGGCACATGAGGTACCAGTGAATGTCAGATGTTGAATGTCAGTTTACTTGTAATTTCCATTTTCTCAACGGGGGGGAAAAGTTAATAAGTTTTTAAACCTTGCCCACGAAGTTGAAATCTAAGGGCAGAATATGTCAACGTGTTTTAATTATTGTGATTAAGCAACAAAGATTTCCTTTTTAAGATGAATTTTAAGCTGATGTTCCATTATTATATGTGACTATGGTATTACTTGTTTAGTAAGAATATGTTCTAAAGTAATTGCATTCTTTTCAGTGTTCATTCTCTGGGATGAGTTTTGTAGCTCCCCTGGGGAGGAGCTTTTCAATTGTCTGACACAACTTATTATTATCAGAAAACATTTTTGAAGTGGCATGTGGTTATTTTCTGTACTGTGTGAACTTTTGAAGTATAAAAACACTAAATAGGATAAACATTTAGTGTTTGAGAAAAATGGATCTTTTAAAATTATCATTATCATCTCATCATTTTTATTACTACTTTCTGGGAGGAGGAGAGTTAAGGAAATGTATAAGAGAATGGAGAAGGTTAAAGGCTCTTAAAATCATAGGAGTGTAGGGCTGGAAGGGAACTCACAAGGTGACCTAACCAGCTCCGTGCTGAAGGCAGGATCATCCCTGACTAAACCATCACAGCCAAGTGTCTGTCCTATCTGCTCTTGGAAATGTTCAGAGATGGAAACTTCCTAACTTCTCCAGGTAGCCTGTTCTAATGCTTGATCACGCTCACAGTCAGAAAGCTTTTCTTAATCTCCAACCTAAATTTCTTCTGCAGCAGCCATTGTTCCTAATTCTGTCTCTTATAGGCACAGAGAAAAAATCCTTTCTGTAATTGCCCTTCAGGTATTTGAAGACTATTTTCAGATCCCCCACTCCATCTTCTCTTCCAGACAGGGCCATCTCTAGGTGTGGGGAGACCGCCCCAGGCCCTGTGCTTTGGGGGGTGCCCCATGGAGTTGGGCAGGGTGACTCTGCTGCCGCAAGCTTCACATCCGGCCACTCGCTACCCCCTGCTCCCCTGCTGCCAGCACTTGGTGCCAGCGGTTTCTTCGCATCCAGAGCACGTGGGATTGGGGCTGGGGCAGGGCCCCACACAACCTGATTTGCTCCGGTCCCTGCACTCTGCTCAGGTTGGCTCTGCTTCCTAATTCTTTCCTCACAACTCATGCTTTTCCAGGCCTATAATCATTTTTGTTTCTCTGTACTGGACTCTTTCTGATCTGTCCACATCATTCTTGAAATGCGGGGCCCAAAACTGGACACAGTACTCCAGGAGGGCCTTGCCTCTGCCAGGTAAGAGTGGAAGAACCACTTCCATTTATCTGCAAATGACACTTCTTTTAATACAACCCAGTATGCTGTTGCCTGTTTTTTGGTTTTTGTTTTGTTTTTTTTGAAGAGCAAGCTGGTGCCTCATATTTAGTTTATAGTTCATTAAAGCCCCCAGGTCTTAGTATGGAGACTAACCAGTCACTTCCCAGACTGCCTTTGTGCATGCAATTATTGAATTCCAAGTGGAAGACTTTGCACTTGCCCTTTGTTGAATTTAATTTGGTTGAATGTAGGCCATTTTCCCAGTCTATCCAGGTCATTCTGGATCCTGGCCCTACCTTCCAGAGTGTTTGGAACTCCCCCCAACTTGGTGTCATTCACAAATTTGCTAACTGCACATGTAATCCCATCATCCATATTAGTATGTTTTATACAGGTACCAATTCTTGTTGTCTTTTTTGGGGAATCTGACCTTGATAAACCTAGTGAGATATCTCTGGGTGCCCTTGATTCTTGTTTTGTTTGTTTTTAGAGCTTTCATTTTTAAAAACTATGTGCTGCCCAAAATATGTAAATGTACACATTTCTGATCCATTTCTGGGTAGTATTTTTCCCTGTGAATTGCCTTTTAAAAATGTTTGAAGCACAAAATCTTATTTTTCAAATTTTGTACCATCATGTAGTCTTCTAATTGGGCTTGTGCACCATATTTATGACTGACTTCGTTTTTTGTTTTAGATAAACTGTGGTTTTCTGTGGCCTTAAGAGTAATGAGGACAGGAAAAGGCACTGATATTTCAAAGATTCCTTTGGTCAATAACATTAATGATAGGTATTTCTTGTTCCCAATATGTTTTTAAAAATACCTGGGGTCAGGTGTGGTTCCACTGTTAGATGCATGTGGTAAAGTTGTAAATAGTAATGTAGACAAAGCAGGAATGTTCAGTGCCTATCTCTTGCATATTTGAAAGGAATCAGGGAGATGCAGCCGTCCTATATGTTTTTCTTGTAGGTTTCGACAAGGTATCAACTATGCTTCATGTAATACATTCAGAGGCATATCATCTATATCATAAGTGCTGAGTGCTTTATTTCTAAATAGACACCTGATCCTAAGAATGAAAAACAAGTGTCCTGGGCTATAAGCAGAAAAAAAACCATGGTTTTACAGACCATGCTATCTTTTGGTGCAAATATATGCTATTGATGCAAATACACTCGTTTTGTGTTTTGAGACTAGTTGCTCGCAACTTCAGTTTCTTCTACTGATGAGCTATCTTGACCTTTCTTAATAGAGATTCAGTTGTCATCATAAATGCATGGTCAAAACTGAGATTTCTTCTTAATTCTGACATAAACTTTTTTCTTGCCACTTTTTTGATTTTATAGATAAAACTACTATTCTGCTAGTAAATCAGGTGTCTTCTTTGACTTGTCCCTCTCTCTGGATCTCCTATCTCTAATCCCACTTAGAAGGATACACTTTTAAAAATGGCATCAATTTTTCAACAGATGCTTGCAAGTTATGTTCCTAAGACTGTCTCACCATGTTGTCCCATGAGGGCTGTCAGCTGGCACTGTCTCAGCCCATCATGTCCCTCTGCCCATCATCGAATTGGAAGATCTTCTTGGTAGGGGTTCCCTTTTTCTGAATGTGTAGATCAGCAAACACAGTGGGGCCCTCATGGATTGAGACCAAAATATAAATATTTACTATTATTAGTTTACCCATATATTTATCATTCCCCTTCCCTGCCAAATTTCAAACAAAACAGGATTAGTATTTGTCTAAGTATTACTTGATCCTGTTTCACTATTTGTGGGATACTGTTTTTGGAACTTCTAGGTCCTCAGTCAGACTTCGCTTGTGAAAATGAAGTGATAGTCTTGAGATCATTATCACAAGTTATATTTTTAGTATCTTCAGTATAGTACCTTGGATCGAATTTTTTTTTTTCCAGAATTTGTTTACACCTGCAAATACAAAGTAATTTTCTTAAACTGGTTAGGCTTCTTATTTAACACAAAGATAACCAGGATTCCTAATTACTACTCATGTTATTTCAAATGGGATCATTGTACATCAGTGATCATTGCACAGCAACTACATGGTTTGGCACCCAACTGTACACAAGGGCACAAATACAGAAACGCAGGAGAGTGACGACTGAGGTCTGTGGGACACATCAAGCCTTAAATGTTTCCTCTGAAGTAATGCAAGTGAGGAATGACAGTCTTCTGATAACTTTGTACACTATGGAACCGTGTATGTACCAGGCTATATTTCACTGTAATTTTGTAGCAGTGATCACTACTTCATGTATACCATTTTACTTTTATTTTCCTGCATATTTTGGCAGTGTGGAGGGGATTGACTATGTTAAACCTTCAATACTAGCTATTTTGATGCTTATATACATTTTTGTCATACCAGGTTTTTTTTACCATGTTTACTGACAATGGGATAGAGAGAAATAAGATTCATCTTAAAGTGAAAAAAAAACTACTTTTGCTTCCTCTGAAGTAATTGTGGCAATTTTTAACCAGTTGATATTTAGATATAACCTTATTAAAAAAGGATCACTTCATAATTTGTATGCAATTGCATGTATACTTTATAAGTGTGTAAGTGTACTTGTAGCAAGAGGAACGATACTGCCCAAATGACTGCTTGAACTGGTGAGAGAAGTGTTAGTTGTTGTTTTTATCTGGAGTAGAAGTATGTGACGTTTTATGCAAACTGATGATCAATAGCATATTTTGGCTTTCAAAAACGGGAATTACCTCTAGTAAGAATTTCTCTAAATATCAAAAGTAGATTTTGTCTAAAAGGCATTTCAATAGAATGTCCCTTACCTTGCAAAGCTGCTTTAGAATGTAAGTGGGGATAGTTGTTCCTGGGCTGTTACCTTGATTAATTACGCTTGAGTATATACAAGATTATATACCATTCTATAATGATTTTTTTTAAAGGTGGTTTAATGTAATGTATAAGACTGCTTAAATATGGTGGTTAGCCTTAGAGTGCAATCTGCTTGGTAATCTCAGACTTTTAGGTTGGTATTAAGTGAAATTAGAAATGTTCCTGCATTCCTAGATTTTGTTGCTGATGTTCCTGATAAAACAAGCAGAGGTTTCTCATCTCTGCAAAAAGACTGAACTGTTTCAAGGCCACTGATTTACGTGCAATTGGCAGAGCTCTTGGAAGACCAATGAAGATCTGTTTTGAAGAATACAAAGCTCCTAGGTAGCACTTCCTGGTAATGGTACTTGTATTGATTTCTCTCTGTTGTCTGCTGCTTCAGTAGGGTAAGCTGTGTGTGTGGAGGAGAAGAAACTAGCAGAGCTGCTTAGGAGGGAACTAGGGGCTAACTGATTATGCACTTAAGTGCTATGCTGACTTGAGACTACTCGTGCTTCATGTTACTATCTCATTCATTTTAACTACAGCAGGTTTCTTAAAGTGAAAAACAGATCTGAGGTATGAGGAGAAAAAAATCTCTTAACCTTTTAACCTTCACCCCTCAACCTGATAAGAACCCTTCTCTGCTTAAAATCTGTTGAGGATTACTGTTTGCATTCTCCGGAGAGGGGACATTGGGGCTGGAATTTGGAGGAATAAAGTTAACCCTAGATGGGGAAGCACTAGAATTAGTCTTCCTTTTCCCTACCTTTCAAAATGACTTCATATTTTGGGTCATTCCTGCATCAGAATACATAAATATGCCATCGCACTAAATGGTTGGGTTGTTCCCCAATTGCTAGGAAATAGCTCTGTGTAATAGCTTTGAATGTCACTGCCTTTTCCTAGTTTTTCCACATTTTAAAGACAGGTAGAAGTAGGGCTAGACTCTAAAACTTGTCTTTAATATGTGGAAAATCTAAGAAAAGGCAGTGACGTTCAAATCGGATGACAGAGGTGTCTGGCAGTCATCATGGCACTCACTCTGTTATAAAATCCCCACTGGACAGCCTGGATTTTAGAAAAGGCATCTCTGGAATTCAAATGAGACTTTGCTGTGGCAAAAATAGATTCAATGCTTTCTAAGCGGCAGGAAAATAGAATACAGCTAAGAAAGGAAAAAGTGAAATCAGCCATGCTGATAGTCTACTTGAATTAACTGTGAAAGATCTGGATAAACTTCAATTTATTTAATTTATTGGGTACAGAAGGCAAATCAATACATCAGTTTTCAGGCCTGAAAACACTGAATGGTGAAAAGTCAACGTTCTTCAATAAATGAGGCAGTATTTTTTGGATTGGATTTCAAGCTGTCAACCAGGCAGGACCCACTTATTTGGCTTCAGTATCTAGCAAAGAAAAGCAGCCATATGGAAAAATTGTAAGTCTGTATAAATATTTAAGTGTGATTTTTCAGCTCACCAGTGGCAACAGGATTTTTTTTTTTTTTGGTTACCTTCGTAACTGGCAGTTGAAAACCAGTATTAGGAATGTGCTTGCTGACATGGAGAAGCATATTAGAGAGCTTAAGATAGTACAACACAAAGATAGGCTTCTTTACAGAGCTGAAGCATCTTGCATCAAACAACAGCTAATTTGATATAGCTGAAATTGGGCTTACCAGCATTAGGTTCCAAATTTGATTGTGTGATGGCAGAGCAGCAAAGGGGTGGAGTCTTAATGAGACTAAAAATATAAGCACAAGAAGTAATATATTTGTCTGCTTCCACTGAAGTGAGTAAGGTGCTTTCTAATCTAGGAACTATTTATGCTGTAAAATGGTTTTAATAGCTTCATGATCCACTCGCAGTTTAAATTATATGGGCAGTGAAGAAGATGTGCAGTTGTTTAACTTCAATCCCAGTATTCTGTTTAAATATAACTGTGAGACAATATAAATCAAATATGATTTTATCAAAGAGATTACACCACTGGCTACCTATCAGTAATTGCAGTTATACTATCCAAGTGAATGGGAGAAAATCACCAATGTAAATTTGGATTATACATGAGTCTCATGAGATCACTAAACTTGTTGAGAGATCTTGGTGAAAAGTTTATGATGCACAGAGGAGTTAAATTTAAATTTTTAAAGGAGAATAAGTAAATCCAGAAAGAGCAGACCTTCCAACCAAATGAGCCTTGCTGTATATGTATATCACATATGTACATCACTGGCACTTTCAGAAAAATTCATTACACGTACATCAAGCAGAATCAATAGTAGAAACAAAAATGACAAGCTCATATTTAATAGGGCTGTGCAAAATTTGGCCAAGTATTTCCTTTTGAAGCTGTTTGAAAGTGTTTCAAGCTGGAAACAGCAAAATCAAAACGAAACAAAAAGCTTTGAAATGAAATGAGGGCACTCGAAACTAAATGAGGGCTCCACAGCCCCATGGAGTGCAGCTTGGCAGTGGGAAGCGGGCAGAGCCAGGGCTGCGCTCCGTCTCCTGCCACCGGGCTGAGGTCCATGGAGCTGCGGAGCCGCTTGGAGCACAGTCCTGGCTCTCCCCTGCCTCCCGCCACCAGACCAGATGACAGGAGGCTGCTGCTGCTCCCTGGGGCCAGTGGCAGCATCAGTCTTCCCTGGCACTGGGTGCAGGCTGCGCCCAGTGCCGGTCCCAGGCAGCAGCAGCCTCCTGTCATTTGGCATGCAGATCCGGGGGCCCACACACCCGGGAGGAGTCCAGCACAGCCCTGCAGCCCTCCCATGGGTGCAGGCTCCCGGGTCAGCGTGCCGGATGATGGGAGGCTGCCAGAAAGTGTCACAAGTTTTGCTTTTTGCAGTTTGAGCTGCGGTTTCTGAAAAACCTCTGCACCTATCTCCTTGAAACTTGGCAGGCTTCATGCCTTCAGAGGGGGCTAACATCCCTGCAATTGTCATCCGAATCAGGCAAGAAATGACGAAGTTTTGGGCATTTTCATGATTCCCCATTATAGCCTGTGGGCAAAAGGTCAAAACAACGAAACAGTTTCGATGAAACGAAACCGGACAGTGCTTTGAAATGAAACGAAACAAAACAACAAAGTGAAACACTGTCCCTTGGAAACAGCAAAATGGACATCAAAACGAAACGATGATGTTTCGCACAGCCCTAATATTTAATGCACATAGATTAGGGTCAAATTTGTTTACTAAATATAGTTCTCTCAGTATTTAGAGAAATGGGTCAAAAGTTGGTGTTACTTTAATTTAAAAATAACAGATTAATATAATATCTAGGAGCTGTAGCTGTGGACCAAGACCCCATTATGCAAATGGAGAATACAAAAGACAGTCTCTATGGTCCAGAGAGATTACATTTTAAGTAACAGTACTTGTTTTCCTTGCATCAGAAGTAAGGTCACTGTCTGCAAACATGTGTTTTTCTGAGCAGGTGGCAAGGAAGATTCTGGCACCCGATATAAAAAGCTCTTGGGCTTCCTGCTGTCCTTAAAAAAGCAACAGAGAGAGGAGGGTTTCATGTGGTCTCCTTTGCTGTGCTTCACTTGGAACCATTCTAGCCAGTTTGGCACCATTCCACTGAATCACTGCCCTGGTTCTTCAGTTGGCAGCTCAGTTGACATGAAAGTTCAGTTTACTACACATGCCAGAAGCATATTTTCATTTCATTAGAATTCAGAAATGCTGGCAACCAACAGGAGTTAAGGTGTGCCATTTGTTGTACTAAACCTATTTGCCCTGCCTCTCTCGCTGAGATTTTAATATTAGCTGCACACATTCAGATCATCCAGGACAACTCTGGTTTTCCTGAGGGGGGAAAAAACTGACCTGTACAGAAGTTCAGACAGAGAAGCAAAGAGCCTACAGTGCAGATACTGGGCCTCCAGGGGTCCCTAGAGCATGCAGCCCAGAATGCTTTGCAGGTTTAAGTGCAGGTAGGTAGGAATCATTAGGGTCAGGGTAGGTGGGGACAGGGTCTGTGCTGTTCACGAAGTCCTCCAGCCTTTCTCCTCCCCCATGTTGTTTTGGAGCCCAGCTAAGTATGGGCAGGGTGAATGGTTGTATGCTTCCCTGCAACCAAATGCTTCAGTGCGATTCAGTTAGGGAACAAGCCAGGAGAAGAGCATGCCCCCTAAGTGCTTTAGCATTGGGCTTTTCCAGCCCAAAGCTTGAGTGGGGGAGGGAGATAGAGAAGCAGCAAATCACACTGGCTGCCTGTTCAGAAGATCAGTCTCCTGAGTGAGATTCTCCAGAGAGCCACTTCACTTAAGCTGTTCCCAAATTATTTTTCTTCCAGAGTGGCCACTTTTAATCTGGAAGAAAAATTATGAACGTCTGTATGCTTTTAGTTTCTCCAGAGCAAGCAGAGACTCTCCCTAGAGAAACTGAACATCTCCCCAAGCTCAGGGTGCTCAGGAACAGTCAGAATGGATTCACAGGGAGCAAGTAGTGCCTGAACAGCCTGACTTCCTTCTATAAGGTGACATGTGCTATAGATGTGGGGAGAACAGTGGCTTTAGCAAGGCTTTTGACACTGTCTTTCATGACATTCTCATTAATAAGCTAAGGAATCAGAAGTTCCTAGACCTTAAATGCCTGAGGCTGCAAGTGAGAGAGGATCAGTGGAAAAAACCGTAGTTATACCCAGTTCGCTCTCCCTTTCAGCATCCACTCTAGGCCACTGTGTGACACAGGATGCTGGGCAAGATGGACCTATGGTCTGACCCAGTAAATGGCAGTTCTTATGGCTAGACAAAAGTACTATAAGGTATATACATAACTGGTTGGATCATTGTACTTGGTGAGTAGTAGTTCTTAATGGCTCAGTGTCTAGCTGAGAGGAGGTATCAAGTGGGGTTCCCCAGGGGTCTGTCCTGAGTCCAGTATTGTTCAACCTCTTCATTAATGAGTTTGATGATGTGATTGAGTGCACACTTAGCAAATTTGCAAATGACACTAATTTGAATGGAGTTGAAGACTCTCTGGATGGTAGGACTAGGACTAGAAATGACTTGGATAGACTGGAGAAATAGTCTACAATCAATATGATGTGATTCAAGAAGGACAAGTGCAAAGTCCTGCATTTGGGATGGAATAACTGCATACACAAATGCAGACTGGGAAATGACTGGTTAGGCTGCAGTACTGCAGAGAAGGACCAGTGGGTGATGGTGGACCATAAGTTCACTATGGGCCAACAGTGTGGTCTTGTTGCAAAAACAAAAAGAACCCACAACAAAACAAAACAAAAAACCAACAACAACACCTTGGCTTGTATTAACAAGGGTGTCATTTCCAAATCAAAGGAATTCTTCCATTCTGCTTAGCACTAGTCAGGCTTCACCTGGAGTACTGTGTCCGGTTTTGGGTCTCAGGCTTCAAGAATGATGAGAACAGTTTGGAAGAAGTCCAGCACAGGGCAACAAAAAGGATCAGGGGTCTGATTTCTGACGAGACTTAAGAGGAAAGGCTGAAAGAACAAGGGATATTTAGTTTGGAGAAAAGAAGACTATGGCAGGATTTGATAATAGTTTTCAAGTACCTAAAGGGTAATTATAGAGTGGATGAAGATGGGCTTTTCTCTGGCTACAGGGGGCAGGACTAGAAGTAATGTCCTCAAGATGTACCAGGGGAAATTTAGGCTGAAGAATAAGAAGAACTTTCTGACTGTGAGTGTGGTCAGGCATTGGAACAGGCTACCTAGCAATGCTGTGGAATCTCCATCATTTCAAGAGCAGGTTAGCCGGACACTTGGCTGAGATGATTTAGTTAGGGTTGGCCCTGCCTTGAGCAGGGGGCTGGATTAGATGATGTTATGAGGTCCCTTCTAGTTCTACTTCTTTCCTATGATCCTGTGATAGCCACTGTACTAGTTCCTCAACTCTGACTCCAGGAATTAACCACTTTCACTTCTATCTGCTATAACAAAGGCATAAGAGTTTGTAGGTGCAGCAGGCCAGTAGGGGGTGCTCCTGCATTGAGCCACCTGCCTCGCTGTGCCCGACCACCTTCCAGGCTTCAAGTGCCTCCCTGGGGGTGCCTCACATCCGGCCTACCCCCTTCCTGGAGCACGCTCGCAAGCCTGGGGATAATGCCGACACCACCGAGTAACTGTATACCCAGGAGCATGCTAGCTGCTAAGAATATGCAGGGTCTAGCAATTGTTTCTGTAGATGGGGCTGAATTAAATGGTCACAGCAGGGTCTAAAGAAAAGCAGAAAGCTGGGGGAGCATTTAGGAAGGCTGTAGAGAGAGCTTCTTTATGAAGAAGACAGGTACAATATTAATTATTTTAACTATCATTTAATTTGGGCTAAATCTGTTTCTTTTCCAGACCTGAAGAAGGCCTTTTTTTTGTGCCTGGTAGCTTAATAACTCTCCCAACAATAAATTGGTCTAATCTCAGCTCACAGATCTTGCTTCTCTAGTTTTTAGAGTTCTCTGTGGAACTGACTATATTTACTTAAAAGATCTGCTTTGCCTCTCTAACCTTTTACCCCCAGGACCTATCCTACTGGGAGAATTGGGAGTGCAAGTCACAGGACTTTCACAGGAAGACTTTAACTAGGAAACTCTCCAGCTTAAAAAATAACCTCAGACTGTGCGGCATTAAAGACTAATCTTTTTAACCTGCAGTAAACTCCTTATACACAGATATTCATGTTCTTTCTTTCACAAACATGTACATGAAAACACTCCCCATACCACCCTGTTCATACTGAAATACTTGATGCTTGCACCCTATTAGATCCAAAGGTGCATGTGAAGTGTGGACTACTCCTTTGGGAGTTCAGAGGATCAGCTCTGAGGCCTGAAAATACTCGGGTTATAATGTTAAAATAAATAGACATAAAATAGATTTGACAGTAACTTTTATGTAAGGCTTCTAACTTAGGAGTGGGTAAAGTGGTGGATCCAGCTGGCAGCTAGACTCCATTTCCCAGCAGCTTCTGCCTGCGTTGCTATGGCCAGTTTCCATAGAGAACCCAGTAGCGGTGCCACCATGACAGCAAGGGGCGAGGGTTTCTGTGGAGTGCTTGCAGGGCATGTGACTGGGCTGGGGGGTTTCCGTGACTGAGGCTGGAATCTTGCAGTGATGACAGCATGGTCCAGAGCTGGAGCAATACCGTGCTCCACTGCCTGCACGCCCCTGCCCAGGGTGTGTGGGCAGCAGGTTGCAGCTCTGCTCCAGTTCCAAACCATGCTGTCATGGCTACAAGATCCCAGCCCTGGAGCAGCTCCCTGCCCGGCTGCCTGGCCTGCCAGTGCTGCTGGACCTTGTCTCCATGGAAACCAGCTGCAGGGATATGGTCAGGGGTTGCTGGGAAATGGACTCTGCCACAGGCCAGACTTTGCCTGCCCCTGTTATAGCTGTTACTTTTGTCAACAGAACATCTGCAAAACTGACCTCAATGTCTTTATGAAGGTAAGATGGTCTTTAAAAATCCATTGCTTCTCAAATAAAAATAGAATGTGAGAAGCATATAAAATAACTATGGTATTAGACTACTTGAGAACTTGGGTCTACTTAAACCAGCAGATGCAGCCTCCAGTGGGCGGGTTTTTCTAGCAGCTGTTCATTCCTGGACTTTCTTTGTGCTACTGTCTCTATTTCTCATGTTCTTGTATCTAGTAATGTTCTCAACACTTGTACAGAATGCACTTCAGCTGTAACTTATTTTTTGCCCTAACACTGTCATAATGCAGTGTTTTCTGAATAGTTTTGGTGTCAGTAAGCACCTGCTTGGCTAAAAGAATCTTAGAAGATCAAGGCAGTAATAGTCAGAGGGCCAGAAATATTTGACCAGGCTTTTTTTTTTTGGCTTTAGTGGAGACTCTTTGCAAGTGATATATCCAAACAAAAATCAGAAGATTGTTTGAGTTTTCTGCTGTTCAGCATGGCTATTAAATGTCATAAAATGTGTCTCCTTTCTTTTATTAGTAAAAGCTCATGCATTTTCTGTGTGTAAAAACTTAAAACTCCCATAATCCATATAGTTTAAATTCTAAAAAAGGTTGTTATGGATGAAATCTTATGTGCACAATTTAAAAATTCAGTTATGATTATTGCTTCAGTTGTAGATTAGTTATATTGCTCACATGCAGTTCTAATAAAGAAACTTCCATTTTGTTGCTTAAAATAAACTTGAAAAATATTTTGTCTTTTGATTTTTTTCCAACGTGAAATAGTAACATTTGTCTTTATTAGCTTTCGTTCTAGATCCACCTTTTTGGTTAGGAGGAAAGAATATGTTTTGCTTAGGAATTTATAAAGCAGCCTGTCCTGTTTTATCTGGATGCTAAATACCACATCTCCTATACATTAATTTAATCCAACATGAATAATTTATCGACATTTCAGTAGTAAGGCCATTGAGCTGCTTGTCAAGGATTACCAGAGAGCAGGGTGATTTATGCTCTTACTTTTGGTTCCTTCCTACCAATGTGCAATCTAACAACTTTCAGGAAATTCTACAGTTTAGAGCATGCACAAGGTACTGCTACAACATCTTACTGCATTAACCTGCAATGGAGGCTGGAAACTGTCTGATCTTTAATTAGCAAGAGATCTTGTTAAATACCAATATCAATGCCAGCTGGTTAGTGTGGGAGAATCAAACTGGCAATCAGGGTAAAGATTTTTTTTTTTTTTTAACTCGCATAACAAAATTTGCTATAGACAACTATATTTGGTCTTGGTTGGCACATCTTTAAATAAGGAAATCATCTGGAATTCAGAAATAGTATTTCTTAATGAAAAGATCAAATAATGGCACTACTATTGAAGTCCAACGTTGCTTGACATTCAACATTGAAAAAAGTGAAGTGCTCCACCTTGGGAGGAGCAACCCCCAACACACCTACAGGCTTTGCGGTACCAAACTGACCAGCACCACAAATGAAAGGGACCTGGGGGTAATAATAGACCACAGTATGAATATGAGCTGGTAGTGGGATGCTGTAGCCAGTAGGGCAAATAATGCTCTGGCATGCATCAATTGGTGCATCTCCAGGAAAGCCAAGGAGGTGATTCTTCCGCTCTACTCAGTACTGGCGAGACTGCAGCTGGAGTACTGCATCCAGTTCTGGGCACCACACTTTAACAAGGCTGTGGACAAGTTTGAGAGAGTCCAAAGAAGAGGATCAGAGTCCTAAAAGGCAAGCCATACGAGGAGAGGCTGAGGGATCTGGGACTCTTCAGCCTGAGGAAAAGAAGGCTGAGAGGGGATCTGGTAGCAGCTTACCACTACGCTAGGAGAGCACATCAAGGCCTTGGTGAGCAACTGTTCACTAGGGCACCTGAGGGGAAAACCAGGAGTAATGTCCGTGAACTCCTGGAAGATCGATTCAGGCTCAGCATTAGGAAAAACTTCTTCACAGTCAGGGTGTCCAGACTGTGGAATCAGCTCCTTCCAGAGGTGATGCAGTCACCCTGGAGATTTCATAGATTTCATAGATTTTCATAGACATTAGGGCTGGAAGGGACCTCGGGAGATCATCGAGTCCGACCCCCTGCCATGGCAGGAAAGAGTACTGGGGTCAAATGACCCCAGCAAGGTGTTCATCTAACCTCCTCTTAAAACCCCCAGGGTAGGAGCCTGCACCACTTCTCTTGGAAGTTGGTTCCAGACCCTAGCCGCCCTGACCATGAAGTAGCGCCTCCTGATATCTAACCTGAACCTACCCTCTGCCAGCTTGTGACTCTTATTTCTGGTCACTCCTGGTGGTGCTCGGGGGAACAGCAACTCCCCCAATCTTCAAGAAGAGACTGGACAGTCACCTGGCTGGGGTCACCTGACCACAGTTATCTTTCCTGCTTGGCACAAGGGGCTGGACCTGATGATCTTCTTAGGTCCCTTCAGGCCTTACAATCTGGGAAACCTTAAAAATGTAAATTGCTAATAAAACTAGTAAACTGCTGACAAAACCTCTAACTAAAAGTCCTGTAAAATATACTGAAAAACTGAAATGGCTATAGTATTTCAGGTACTATGTCTGGTGGAAGTCATCTGCTCAAGGGTCAGTTTTTTAGAAAAAACTGCATCAGTGCTAAAATTTGTTTAGGTTTTTTTTTTCCTCTGGAAAATGTTACCCCCAGTGTCCAAATATCAACAAGTTGGCAAAGTTTATCGGTTTCATGGAGGACTGGTGCCTCCCAAGTCTGGGGGGGAGTTGCCGACCAGCACTTCCAGTTTTACTGCTCGCGCTTCCAGGGGATGCATGGCCGATCTCCCCTACGTGTCGCCAATTATTGGTTTAATTTAAAAGCTTAAAATGATTGTAATATGTTCTATTCAAAGTGTATAGGAGCACAAATACTCCAGAATGACCAAACTTTTCATTTCTACCTTCATCTCGAGTCCTAGAACGCTTTTCTTCTGTTGTGGTGGTTCTGAAACTTTTCCATAATGTGAACTTACATTAATACAGGGATTTTTTGTGACACCTCGGATTCTCAATGGTATAGGCTAGTTTGGTTTTTTCCCCTCTCTTTCGGAATCGCATCACCAAGGCTCCGTGACCCTTTGTAGCAAGTTAAAACTAAATTTTGTGTCAGTTCTGTATCTGTTCTGTGGCACCATGGTGCAACAAACTGGAAATTACGATGCTGCTCCATTTTCATTAAAAATAGTTTAAATTACATTATTCCTCTTACTTAATTGATTTAGTAATTCCTATCACTCCTCCCTGTGTGAGAACAACAAAAAATATGCATAATGTCAAATTAAGATTTTATTTATTTATTCATTTTTAGTTTTCAGTGGGCTGCAGAGATTTTTTTTTTTTTTTTTTAAATAAACGTTACTATGTAGCTGTTGTCAAGGAATATCTTGGGATAGTGAGGAGGGTAATAGTGCTATTGGGACTTTTTACATGAGAAGATACTGGAGGCATTTGTTTTTGTGAGATAAATGCCTCAGTATGCCTGAGTGTCACTTACAATAAAATGACTCCACAGTGGTCTTTGTGTACATGAGAATTAGGCCCATTTGGATGTTCCTGCTAAAATATTCAGTATGTAATGAAATGGTTAACAATATTGACACTTGCATTGTCATCAATAGGTCACTGAATTCACATTACAAACATGAATAGGGCAGTTCAGATTCTCTATGCAGTTTTTACAGACCGAAGACCTGGGTATATCAGAAACACAAGGCAGCTTTGGCTTCGTCTCAGTTCATGTTTTAGGGTCTTCTTTCGCAATAACAAGAGAGGAAAAACTTTGTTTTTAATGGAAAGTTTAACTTGGAAAACAATTCTGCAGTAAGGCAAGATTGAACGGAAAATTCTGCAGCCAGACTTTATCTACTTGCAACCCTCCCTTCCACAGAGCTGTTGCAGCTGCAGCAATTGTTTATGTGGAAAAGTAATAGTATAACACACTTAATGTAATTGTAGGTGGGAATTAATGCATATTATGAGCTAGAAATAAGGAGGAGGCAGCATCATATTACAAAGCTTGCTGTCTTCAGACCTCCAGCAAGTACTTTGTGGACCACACTTTGGGAACTTTTGCTACCCCCTGTTCTACAAATTCTAGTACAGGATATGGGTTTTTTTGATGCCTGAACAATCCATCTAGAATGTTGCAATAATTTTGTTTCCATCAAAGAAAAAGTAGGCTAGCAGGGAGAGAAGAAGCCATAAAATTAAAGTATCTAACATGAGAATTAGAATGTGTATCAATGAAATTGTGATTAAAAATTGTACTCAGTCTAACTAAAATTGAATGCAGCATAGCAAAATCTTTGGCCAGAATTTTAGTATTTTCCTCATAAGGCCTTCTCAAACACAGATACCTATTCTGCATGAGTTTTAAACTGCTGTTTTAAAGCTATAACTAATAGAACCATAATCACTGAAATAGGAGTTATGTGGATTGGAGCATTTCAGCTGATGAGTAAACTGTTCCAATAAAGCTGGCATCTAGCCACTTTGGTATGTAATAGTGTTTTTTTTTTTTATAAAGAATTGCCATAGTAACTGATCTGGATGACATTGAGAAGTTGGTCGCTGCTGACTGTTGGAAATGAAACAGACTTTTAACAGTATATGTGTAATGTCTGAAGGTAAAGTAACTCGAGATAAATGCTTGTGCTCCAGTGAGTGTTGCATGAGCCACATCAAGCCAAGGTCTGACTTAATGACTTATGAATTTAATTCTTCTGTGAAGGTGCTTCTGTACCATGAAGACAAAACCATAGACACTAGTGGGATTATAGCGACTTAAAATCTGAAAGTAAATGAAAATTGAAATAATCTATTGTAGATTTAAATAAGTGTGATTTAGGCACAATTAGGATTTTCAACCAAACTTACATGCTAATAGAAATATTTTCTAGGCATTTTGGGGGAATGGAGGAGAAGGGATGTTTTGATTACTGAAAAGGGAAATCTAAGGTAAAACAACAACCTTGGTTGGAAAAAGAACCTAAATTTAATTTGATGATTGATCCATCTGAATAAAATACAAAAAGTGCATGGGGGGAGGGTACACTTACATATAAAAAATATATATATACTGAATGTCTCTGTTTAGCAAGAATTCCAATCTATTTTCCTTATAAATGCAGCTACTAAGATATCACTGAAATATCAATCGTATATAAAAAATTATATATTAGTAGAAATAAAAAACCTGCAGTAAGATTTACTGAGTATTTCCTGGAAGGATTTGACAGTTAGAAACTAACAGATGAACCCAATTAAGATTTTTTTTTTTTTTTTTTTTTTTTTTTTTAATTCAGCTTCTAATTTTGTTTTGGGTAAAATAAGTAATATTTCCTGGTTACTATATTTATTACTGAAAGGCTTATTAAGCCTTAGCTGAGGTTTTAAATAAATCTAGCAATGTAGTAGATTTCTTTGATGGAGTCAGGGAAGAGACAAAACCCATAGAGAAATTTTGCCTTATTTTTTCCAATTAAATTTTCTTACATTGTAAAAGTAGTTGAAGCACTTACAAGGCCACCTTCTCAGGAAAAGCAAGATAATTTAGCAAACGCACATGTTGAGGAATTAAAGTAGGATACAATAGTTTTTTTTTTACACACGACTGTATGTAGCATTCTAGGTGTCTCGCCAAAACCAGTACTCTAGTAAGTATGAAGTTGTCAATGAATTTGCTGCATCATAAGTTGCTTAATCAATTTTATATGCAAAAATACTGTATCTAAGATCTTGCTGCACAGTTAAAGGAAGGCTTTCTAAAAAAATCCACTTAAGTTCAAAATTAACTGCTAAATTGGAGATTTAGACAGAGAAAATGGCAAACTAGTAAACAGTCTTTTCATTTTTAAGATAAAGATACAGACATCACTGTGAAGGATAATACCGATGATTTCTGCCTGCGAGATACATTGAGCATTGCATCAACAGACTCCTTTGTTTCAGCAGCTGAGGTAAGAGTCTGAAGGATTCTTTAACAATTCTAGAGTCTCTGTTTTTAATCAAAGTAAATAGAAGATTCCTAGTTACTCACTATTGTAAACTAAAAACACTAATAATTTTGTGCAGAAAATAAATTGCATATTACGTGAAAATGTATAACCGCAAATAACTTGCTAGTATATTAAATAATGCAATTAAAATCACATGTACATGTCGCTTCTGAACTTAAAGTGCTCCCCCACTTCTGCTATCTTATTTCCTGAATCCTTTTAAAAATGAATGCCATATAGTGTAAATAGCAGCCTTCCCTGGCTCTCCGGCTTTAACCACTTATAAAAATTCAGATTACTGAGGCAGCAAAATTAGGTGGGATCATACCAATCCATTTAACTATTAACTGCTTTTTTCCTGTGCCACATTTCTATAATCAAAAGGCTTCTGGAGAAGAACATTCATTTGTGCAGTGAATTTTCTAAAACAGCTACCTGCTTTAGTAAGTTTTATTGGCACTACAGGGAGAATATATCATTAAAGTGGAATTGGCCCCCTTCTGCCCTCCATACAAGAAAATCAAAGGAGACTTAAAGAAGTCATTTGACCTTTGGTTGTTTGAATGTCACCTCTTAGCTCTAATTTGCTAATACTTCTTAATGAGTAATGAGAGGATTTTCATAAAAAAAGATAGTTGCAGTTAATCACTTTTTACCCTCTCTCTCATTTTTATAATTCCCTGAGTTAAGTACCTCAAAATAACATTCAGTGTTATGTTTAAAAGTTATTTCTAGCAAATAATGTCTACCAGACTAGTTGCCTTTCCTGCGATTTGGATTAGAACATTATCAAAGATCATTTCAGCTAAGTGAACTCTTGTCAGTTCTTGAGAGAGGCTACAGTACAAAATGTCCCTATATATCTTTTTTTCCTGAGCTTTTCCGCTATTTATGCCAATTTACAGGAAGCAAGAGAATCTAGTCTGCTTTTTTGTATCTTCTTTTTAACAGGCAGGAATGCAGTGACTTGACAAGACTGATTTCAAGGGTATGTCACCTTTTGGGAAGATTTTTTTTTTCTACTTTAAAACTAAAATAATTTAATGTAGAAGAAAATTCAGTATCCACAATGTGGTGTCCTTGAAGTCACTAATGGTCATTTAATACCCTTCCTCCCAAAAGCACAGAAAATGGTACAAATTGGGCTGCCCAGCTGGCACCCCTGGGCTTCTACCCAGCCACTGCTCCCTACTTTGCTTCAGCTGCAGAAGCAGCTGGGGGCCCTGGGCTCCTTCTCCCTCTCCCTCTGGCTTCCCCTTCTGCACCCCAGGGAGCGAGGTGGGGCAGCACAGCCTGCAGTGTTAGGGGAGCCTGGTGGGCCTAAGAGGCATGTTGCAGTGGCGCACCTTATGGCCAGGGATTTTAGGGTGAGGTGGGATACCCAAAGGTGGGGCATACCAGGGCGTTGGGCATACTTAGAAGGTAGACAGCCATGGTACAAGTTCATTTGGGTAACCTACTAGATCTTGCATGAGGAATAAGCTAATTATTAAAAGAGGGAGCCCTGAAGGGCAAGGGACCAACAAAAGTTCACAGGAACACATTTAAAAGTGTATTGGAATATATTTTGTTTCCTTGTAGTTGCTTCTGTGAGAATAAAGAGCAGGTTATACCCAAAGACTTCCTCCCTCCACATTCCAGTTGTAGAGTTTCTCTAAGTGGATGCAGGCTTTGGGGGAAGATGGTACAACAGCTCTAGAAAAGACTAACACCACAGGTCAAATGGTATTTGATAATCTTGTTATGAGTCATCTTGACTTGTAAGTGGTCTTATAGTGAGAACCTTTGCATAGAAAAAGATAATAAAGGCATTTTGGTGTTTGAGTAACTGCAAAGTGTATTGACAGTATTTTTGCACTACATTAGAAATACCAGAATTTGCTGCCTTTTCACACGTCCTGAAAGAAGACTGACAGTTTTTAAAGGGCCTAACATATTCCTGTTGTAGCTTGAAACTTGAGTTGCAGTATTTCTGGCTTCTAAATGGGGGAAGGGTTGTATAATCTTAAATTTAGGGCAGAGATAGCTCAGCTGTCATGCTACTGCAGTGATGTCTGCTGTTTTGCAGAGCTCTCTGGAAGAGATGATAGCTTAGAGGTTAGTGCTTTTTGAAGGGGAAGATGGTACAGTGGTACTTTGGAATATGGCACATTTAAGGGATGGGTGGAATTGCTTCCTTGCCTCTTAAAAAGAAAGTTTTGCAGAGGCTTAATGAGAAAACAACAAGCATATCTATCTTATCCTAGAATGGTCTTGGGGAGAACCATACTGACATGAACTGTTTTCTACACATGTACTATCTCTTGAACTGAAAGTATCTTAGCCAGTTTAGTATAGCTCTCCTGAAAGGCAGGTGCTCACAAAGTACTGTACAAAGCCAACTACTCTATCTACCATAGTCTGGGAGGTCATGAAGGCAGGGTGCATCTCAGGACAGCCCTCCCTAGTTGCACACTGCTGTGGTATAGACCAGCCGTACTTTTGGTGGCTGAAACACTCATTTCCTGAAGAGCAAGCCCTTGGGAAGGGAACCAAGTCACACCACTGTACTACTATTCCATGTATTTCAACTATTAGTAAAAACTGATGCAGAAAAAGCCATGCTCTTTAAAGGAGTTGGAATGAAATTATAAGGCTCTACATTCTAGATAGAGGCTGCACACTCAATAGCAGATTGCTGAGCTACCCTTCTCCCTTGTTCCACTTTGCAAGACAAAGAAGAATATTTGGGAAAGGTCTAGGATGATGCATGGGGGAAGAGTCTCTCAGCTGTTACTTACTCTTCACCGGGCAAGGAACAAACTGTTCTTCTATCCTGTTTACAGATCTTGATTACAATCTTACTAATTACCAGGGATCCTGGTGTTCTCAGTTTAAAAACTGCAAATTCTCTGATTAAAAAAATCCCAAAACCGCATTTTTCCATGATTAAAATGAAATGCTTATCTCTCTCTAGATATAGATATAGATAGATCTATAGAGATCTATATATGGTATCAGTTGAATACAGTGTTTTAGAGAGATATTTACAAGTTTAAAGCGATTTGGAAGCCTACCAGTGCCTCAATCACCATAATAAATTCTAAATATCTATACATTTTGGCATTTGATTTTGGGTATTTTATAATGGAAAATCAGAGCTGTCCCTACCCCTTCACTCACCAGAACATGGGTCCAGCTGTGGTTGTTCCTCCCTGGTGCTTTGTAGCATTGAGCACCCCTGATATGCCCGTGCCCCTGCTGGTGCCCCTCACTCCCACTCCACAGCCCTGCCGGCACCCCTCACTCCTGACCCATAGTTCCCTGTCCTTGCTGATGCCCCTCACTCCAAACCTGCAGCCCCCAAGTCCTCCTTGTGTCCCTCACTTCTGACCCGCTGCCCATGCTCCCAGCATGTGAAACAGGGAGTGGGTGTGTGGGGAAGGCGGGGAGGCATCAGAAGCATGTGCCCCCCAAGATTTCTCTACCTACAGTGGGGTGTAGGGTGCAGGGCTGCAGCCAGGCCAGATCAGCTCTAAGCAGGAGCCAGTGCTGGAGGGAGTGCTGTGCCACTATAGTGAGGCACAGCAGTTCCAGTGGTGTAGAGTTATGCACCCTGGTGCTGCTGGAAGGGCAGAGGGTGCCTCACCTGGTGGTGATGGCCATGGAGGCAGCTCCTGCCCAGAACTGGTCTGGCCTGGGTAGAGTCCTACACCCCATTGTGGGACAAGAAATCTTGGGGGGCATGTGCCCCCCCCCACCTGTGTAGCCTATGCCCTTCCCCTCACATGGCCTGTGCACCTGCCTGTCCCCACCCAACACGTGGCCTATGTCCCTTCCCCCCCGTTCCCCTGCTGCCCGGCCCCATGGACTTACCTGCAGGAAGCTGCTTTCCACTGCTGCCTGGCTGCCATGTGCATGTGCACATGCATGCACATGCACGTGGTACTTCTGCCTGATCGCCATCCTCCTCCCCCTGCCCAGTCGTAATTAGCCCTTTGCAGGCTGGAACTCCTCCAGCCTGCAAGGTGAAACCCATGGTTTCCCGTATTTTTCTCCATAACACTGGAAAATCCATGTTTTAGTCCATTACATGGGAAAATCCACATCTTTCTCCATTAAAAGGAAAATGTGCAATTTTCGGCAGCAAACCAAAAACCTGGATCCCTGCTAATTACACTCAACTAGGTAGGCCACTGTTACAGGGATGTGTTAGAGGTGGAGAGTACTTTTCTTAGCTGCTATATGTCTAGGAAAGCTATTGGCACCCTTTCTGAAATCTACAGCTTGGTCCATAGCTGATTGACTTGGTTTTAAGTTGGATTTAATTGACGTAAATAAATTGGCAATTATGTAGTACTGTATTTTATTACAATGTAGCTGGTGATTTGTTGTTGTGTGTTTTTTGGCAGTAATGTCACCTTTGCAGTAAATTAAAATATAGTAATATTTGTGTGATTGTGTTTGTGCTGCAGACCTTTTGGCAGCTCCCCAGCTTCCCTCTGACTGCACCCTGTTCCAACTGGCTGTTTTGTTTACCTACATGCCTTGTGCTTCTCTGAGGTCACAAAGATCGAATGCCACATTCCTATCTAAAAGCTGGCACTGTCTATAACCATTTGTATGCTCCAAGAATCAGGCATTTTGTTCTAGCCTTGTGCCATGCTTCCAGCTGGAGCTGTCCTGAGACTCTGGATTTTCTGTTCTGGGGAGACAAAAACATACAGGAAGCCCTAGAATCAGACAGAAACCTAATTCTATCTGAGGGAATCGGGGATAGCTGAGCAGGTTCAAAACCAGGTTGCCACGCTGTGCCACACTAAAACAAAAGGATATGAATATGGCATACAAGGAATCTAAAGACAAACTGGACTTGAGCCACCTACCGATAACAAACTAGTCAGGATTTTAGCATGGGGCACAGTTCATCTTAGATATGGCTTGTACACAGCAGAGTATCAATAGTTGTATGACTGACAGTTCCACAAGGATGTACCTAACAGCCAGGTACTCTTTGATTTATGCAGAGGCATGAGTGAGTTCTTGTAGAGACATCTTCATTGACTTCTGTCTCTGAAAAATACTCAGGCTGCAGCAGCCAGTACTGCAGAAAATTCTGGCAAATAACATTGTATTAAATGTTATTGGTATTTCATGCTGTACTGTGATTTATTCAAACTATTTTTCCTCCTGGAGTTGTACATTACCAGCTTGGGGGCAGGGTGTGAGCTAGTATTCTTCTTGAATATCTTTTCTCTCCACAATTATGCTTTCCCTTACATTTGGGCACAAAGATCGGGAAGACTGCCTCCAGTAGCACAAAACAATTGCTGGTCTGGTCCCTCTGGCCCTAGCCCCTTACAGTGCATGATAGTGAAAATGATGGCTGGTAGAAGCCAAGATACTTTGATCCCTCAAATCCCAAAGTTGAGTTGATGTCTTGTCACTCTGGCCACCACACTGAAAAGCTGAGGCAACAAGGAACAGTGCATTTCTGCAGTGAGCCTGTCAGCAGAAACATAACTTTCTTCATTATTGTTAGAAAAGAGGTCCTATATATGGCCAAAGCCAAAGTCATCTTATACAGTGCAAACTCATCCCCCAACTATTTTAAATTAATAGAGCTCTACAACACATTTCTAACAAATTCTGCATGGAGACAATGAACCCCCACTTGCCCTGAAATAGCCTTGAATTTTACTGCATGGACTATACAAAAAACATGCAAAATATACCCTGCATAGTGAAAATGTGCAGCCCAGGGATGATGTTACTACTGACTTACCCTCCAGAGTAAATTCGCATCCACCATTTTCCTTAAAATTATGCAAAACCAGTGTTGCATGTAAAAAACACCCAACATAGAACAGGCAGCCTGCTGGGTCATGACAAGCAACTCGGAACATTAGGCAAAGCTCATAATGAAAACACTGTACCCTTATCTCAATGTAAGCACATGAGGTATTTTTGATAACGTGCCTATGGTTATTTAGGGGCATTTTGTATACTGCTTAAGTGCCCAGAGCTCTTTACATGAGCAAAGTTCTTTTGCTTGCGGTCTCCAATGTGGAGAACACAGCTTGCAATTATAATTTGAAGCAGATATTGCTCTACCCTCTCACCATCCACCCTTCAGTCTCACACACTGCACTGCAAGGTCTTCTAGATTAAGTGCGGGAATCTGAATGTCATTAATATTAGCTATACTATCAGCTAAATTCCTAAAAATTCTAGCATTGTGAAAATTTCCAGACTGCCTTGCACTCTCATTGGTTGGCCTATTGTGATAGTCAGATGGTGGAACAAGACAAAATTATTTCTGGATACTAAGCCCTGGTCGGGGCGACCACTGTTGAACTCCATGTATGAAAAGCCATTGGTAATGGCTCCTGAGGGTTGGCAAGCCTTCCACATATAGTGACAGCAGGATAGTAGTAGTACAGCCTTCATCACAACAGCTCCCACAGTCGACCTGACCTCAGCAAATTGCTTAGCAACTGATAGCAAATGGGGGGAGGTGAACTAATAACCTTCCAGAAAGTGATAGCTATATGAGTCTAAACAGATAAGGGAAGTCTTCTGTTGCTGAGAGGGTTCACTTTGTCATCCTAAAGTTCTTGCAACCAGCACTGGTCATCCTGGATGTCCAGCACAAATCTTGCCTGTCAATCAAACCTTTTGTCTTGAACCCAAAAAGTCCCTCCTGAAGCAGCTGCTCAGTCTCATAATCCTGTTTGCTCTCCTACAGGCAACTGCAGGTGGAGTAGGGCAAGCTGCAGCTGCTGCTGCAGGAATAGGAAAAATAACCAACAACCCTTAGCTAAATGTTCTCAGTAGTGTGATTAGCTTGCAGAGACGCAGCTGTCCAGTGGTAACATGTCCAATGCACCTATATGAGCCCCTACATATTTTTGACTAGTGTCACCAAGATCCTGTTCTTGGTGATCTTGATTACAATCTTGTTAATTACCAGGGATCCTGGTTTTCTCAGTTTAAAAATTGCAAAGTCTCTGATTTAAAAAATCCCAAAATCAGCATGGAGTACCATTTAATTAATAATGATCTGAGAGGGTTTGGAAAATGGCTCTGGTTACCCAAAAATGATCAAGGAATGGCAAGTGAGGACTTGCAGGATTTTTTTAGAGTTTGATTCTTGGATGGGGAATGCATTGGGGGTTTTTTCTGCTTATTTCCACTAGATACCCCATCATGCATCGTGAAAAACATCTTGTAATGTAAAGTGCTTGGCTGCTGCACAGAATATCTGGGTTACCTGGACACAGTGCTGAGCTCATAGATTGGAAGAAAACTCCTTTGTGTGAAAGCAGTGATTTGTAGCGAAGTAAAAGCACGCTGTTCATTTGGATGTGGTTACTGCATGTAAGGCAATGCAAAGCAGGTATAAGAAGGCATCTCACTTTGAAGTAAATTCCTGCCTTTCTGCTCTCTACTCCCTATGATAGGGGCGGATAAAGTTCGGCCCACGGGCTGGATCCAGCCGGCAGTGGACTCCATTTCCCAGCAGCCCCTGCCCATGTGGCTGGATCCACTTTCCATGGACACCCCAGCAGCAGCCCCCCCTGTGATAGCTTGGGGTTGGGGTTTCCATGGAGACCAACTCCAGCAGAACTGGGAAGTGGAAGTGGTGCCAGCTTCTTCCTGGTGGGGAGCCTGAGGGAGGCCTGTGCTGTGGGTGGGAGCGGGGTGTGCTCAGCTGCCGCCCCCTGTGCAGGGCAGGTGGCGGTGGTGCTACTGCGGGGGGGTGGGATGGTGGCTATGAGGGTCTACAGGGAGTTTTGGGATGACTGTAGCCCCAAGCTCCCCTTGAGTGCCGTCCCTGCTGGCAGGGCAGAGAGCTGCTCCAGAGCCAGGCTGGGATCTTGCGGGGTGACAGCAGGACCCAGAGCCAAGACAGCAACGATCTGCAACCTGTATGCTCTGGGCAAGGGCATGCAGGTAGCAGATCATGGCTCTGCCCCAGCTCTGGACCACACTGTCACTGCTGCAAGGAGCCCAGGCGGAGTCGTGATACTCTGCCTGCATGTCCCTGCCCAGGGCATACAGGCTGCAGATCAGAGCAGCTCCACATCCTGCCACATGCCTTACTAGCACTGCTGGGGCCAGTCTCTGTGGAAACCCTGGCCTTACGCTATCACAGCAGGGCTGCCGCTGAGGTCTCCAGGGAAACCAGCCCTAGCCACACAGGCAGGGGCTGCTGGGAAATGGAGTCTGTCTGCCGCCTGGATCTGCCATTTTGCCCAACCTGGCCCTAGGAGTTGCAACACTTCAGGAACTTGCAACCTGTGGAGTTAGTGTTCCCTTTGGTCTCACTTTGGGAATTAATTCCATAGAAAATGTGCTGTGCTCCCTGTATTAGTTGACAGGGTTTGGTGTTGGTGTGTGTCACTGCAGTATCTGATCCTTTGCAGGGAAATGCATCTCTGCTGTGTTAGAGGATTGGATATGCAGGTGTATGTTTAAACCTCTGCTGTTTCTCATATTTTATAACTTGAATTTAAACAGTAATTTTACGATAGATTTGTGGCAATTTTGTCCTTTTCAGATCAAATCTACTTATCATTCTTTTTTGTGGTCGTCTAAGGCTTTATCTGAACCAAGAAATAATATTGATGAACTTTAGACCTTAACCTGCTTCCGAAAAGAAAATGAAAATGACCATCTCTAGACCTCAGAAGGTTCCTTGTTGCTTTGAGAAGGGGTAAAAAACCCTACTGATCAGTTTAAATCAGTGTCATCTTGAGGCTTAGGGTTCAAACAACAAATAAGAAAGGTACTTTTTCTAATTAAAATATATATTATTCTGAAAAAGATGACTGTGTAAGCTATGAGAAGCCAATCTTCCATAAAAGAAAGCATCAAAGAAACTGTCTTAACATTCCTTTGTCAAACGTAATTGGCCAGAAACAACAATAATCTGTACTGAAATCGTTTCTCAACGGAAGGTCAGGTATACAGTTTTAATTCTGCTGTCATAATAGGAGCTGGTGAGTGAGTTAGTAACTGGTGACTTTACCTTCAAATCCTGATGGTTATACAGAGAGTAAAGAAATGTAACCAAAAGTTCCTCTCTGCCCTACTGATCTGGTCCATGTTTGCATTGTTTTGATTACTAAAGGAGAATAAATTCATTGGGAAGGATCTGCCTCTCCGAAGTACTTGACTTAAAAGATGCCTCCTTGAAATTTGAAAAGGAAAGTCCCTAGAAAAGGTACTTTGCATTTATTGCAAATAGTCTGAATTAAATCACATTGTATAGTTTTACACTGGATTTTGAAGATCTAAAGGTAAAATATTACATGAGGAATGGGGCTGACTCCAAAGTTGTGTGGAAGGTGAACTCTTGAGACCTTAGGTACTCTGACTCAGAGTCTCAGCTGTGTTATGGTGCTGTTCAGCAGAGTTGACTTTAAAACCCTTTCTTCCATAATCTGTTCCACCTAGTAGAAGCTTCTGTCATCCCACCACAATGGACCAATTGCCAGCAGTCCCTGAATTTATCTTTTCTGAGCATTAAAGAGTTGGGGAGAAAGTAGTTGTTCCACTTCTTAGTAGCCCTAATCTGACCACTACCTTTCTGTAACTCCATTTCCTATTCTAGCTCATTGGGAAATAAGATCTCCCCCTGCCCCCAGTGAATAGGTATGTGTACTAGACGGCCATTAAGTAGCTACAACTTAAGCTTCATCCCCAGTGTGGGGGGCAAACTTTTTAGGCAGGCATGCCACAAGTTAAGTCCCACTCCCTTTTGTGGGTATTAAACAAGATAGGCCTGCCACCCCCAAATTAAGATTTCCTAGGACTTCAGATGCCAGAAGGTATAAGGATAGAGGGGCAGACCTGTCTGGATAGGCCTTGTATAAGCACTCTTCCCCTTTGCATCTACTCTCCAACACTGTGAGAAACATGATACTGGCTAGATGGACTTGTGGCATTTCTTATGCTTCAAAAAAAGGCACAGTACCTATAACAGAACCACAAATCCTGGTCTTCCTCTGCTTCTGGAGGTGGGTGCTGTTATTTTGGGCTTGTAATGGTACGCTAAACACAGGGGAAATGATTATACGCCCTCCTATTGGGTTTGTGGCAGGGCCCTTGCTCTGGTCTGTCAGACCAAAGTGAATGGTGTGACAGAGGATAGAAATGGATGTCAGAAGAGAAAACTAAAGGGAGAGGACCTGAGACTCATACTGGTACCATGAGGAGCTGCATTTTTGTGACTGACAACTTAGAGATCCACCACGTGGACAGACTGAGGCAGAAAAACATGTGCTGCCTGTAAGGACCAAGGATACAAAATGTTGGACTTGAAGCTGCGGAGCACTGTGATGGAGTTAGAAAAAGCCTCTTCAGTTAGTGACATACGACACTTCCAGATGCTGACTGAAGCAGATGAAGAATGAAGGACCAGAGTTGCTTAAAAGAAGTACAGGCCCAAGTGATCTTCAATGAAATCATAATGGTCTCTAGCGAAGAAGGACAATAGTGTGACAAGATAATGAAGGCTGGTGTTATAAGGAAGGCTTTGAGATGGTTTGAGAGGGTTTTGATTGAGAGCCATTAATAGAAAGAGAAATCTTTTTGGTAAATGTACCCACCTGATACCTGGGATATTGGCCTTCTGAGATTGAAACTGGCATGACTAATAAAGAGTTTTAACTTAAGTAATGGGTGAAGAAATTTGTAAGGTTCTCCATAATTTCTTTACTTAGTGTTAATAACAGGAAAAGGGAATAAGAATAAGAATAAATAAGAATATGGCAATGGATTAATGAATGCCAGAAAGCAGGAAATGGATACTAAGAAAAGAAAGTGTAATTATTGATGATAGCACCAGTTGAGTAAGCAGTAGTGAAGGAAATAGGTTGTGGTTAGTGATGTTTCTTTGTTAATGAGGGACCAGTGCATTATTGCAGGACCTAGGATTACTGGTGCAGAATGGGCAACTGAATATTATATAAATATAATAAATAGGGTAGAATAACAATTGCAACTTGAAAACAAGTATGTTCTGCTCAATTAAGGAAGATATCATAGCATTAGGAAGCTAAGGCTGAAAGGGACTTTTTCAGCCCAGCCCCTTAGCTCACTGCAAATGCATCCTTGTGTAAACAATCCCATATAAATATTTGTCTGCCTTGCACTTAAAACGTCCAATACTAGAAGTTCCATGACCTCTCTAGGTAATCTGTTCCATTGTTTAACCAGACTCATAGTTTGAAATTTTTTCCTAATACGCAGCCTAAATCTCCTTTCTTGTAACTTAAGACCATTCATTACTCTTGTCCTGTGCCCTGTGAATGAATACAAGAACATCCTCCCCATAACAAATCTTTTTTTTTTTGTATTTGAAGGATATTATCAAAAACCTCTATCAAGTCTTTTCTTCTTTAGACTAATTAATCCTGATTCGTGCAAACTTTCGTCATCTAGCATGTTTTCAAGACTTTTATTACCTTTTTTGCTCTCCCCTGGACTCTCTCCAACTTGTCCATATCCTTCTAGTATGGTGCCCAAAACTGGACACAGTGAGGTATGAGGCCTTACCAGTGGGAAGTAGAGTGAAGGATCACATCCCATGACTTGCCTTTGGAAAGTAAAGGTAATGGTGGTGGAATAATATGATAAGTTAATTATGTCATTAACGGTAAAGAAATGAAAAAGGGATAGAAGTATTTGGCTCCAAATCACTTTAAGGAAGAATGGTAAGAAGTTCTATGGAAGCAGGGGTCTACTCTTAGAACCAATGTTATGAGAGAGAAATACCAACAGGAAGTAAGCCATGAATAAAGGTAGGGACCCATTATTTCTGAATATAACAGCCAACAGATTTATTTGATAATTAGTCATTCAGCTAACAAAAAAGAGATTCCTTTTTTTAACTCAGTTTTGGTAAATTGAGAAGCACTCAAGGGCTTGAATGTGGAGATGGCTTGGGATTTCCTTAAATCAAAAATGCAGAGAGCATACAAAGAATGGAAACAAGAATTGATTAGTACAGAAGGCTATATCCTAGAATTACTAAATGACAAGCTAAGCTAGACTTCAAATAGTAAGAACCAGTTCTTTGGTTACATAAATAAAATGAGAACAAGTAACAAAGTACTGCAGTGAAGTTGGAGGAGTTTATACACAACTTAGTCATCACCCCAAAACTAAATGAGTACTTTAGCTCAGCTTTGAGTGATGATGGTGATGAACATGAGGTGAGAGAAGCTGGCTAATGGGAAGGAGGATATGAAAATTACTACATTTAAGTTGGAAGCAAAACTCAGAGGTTAATGCGCTCAAGTTACAGAGACCAGACCATGTCTATCCTTATAATACAGAAAAATGGCACAGAAAATGCAGTCTAGTAGCAAGAATTTTCAGTAAATCTCTAATGTTGGGAATGATACCAGGTGAATGGACAACCTGAAAACATAGTGTATATATGAAGAAGGGGGGGAGAAAGATGCTACAGTCAACTATAGGTTCATCAGTATGACTTCAATAATATGCAAGGTTTCAGAATAAAATTTAAAGGAAATGATAATTAAAAACATGGAAAAGAATAAAAGAAGCATCAGTTTATTGAAATGAGACTTTTCTAGAATAACTGGGTATCTTGATAACAAAACCAATTTTTCTTATATGAGGAAACACATCTATTTGACTTCAGTAAAGCATTTGATGTAGTGTTCAGAGGAGGACGAGAGTTAATGCCCAAACTGTTAATGTGGGTAACCTGATTTAAAAGGAAATTGTGCAGTACATTGTGCTGAAAATTGAATTGTTGGCTGAAGGAAGTTGTTATTAGTGAGATCTTAAGGATCAGTCTTGGGACCAATCTAATTTAATAATTTAATTAATGACAGAACAAAAGTATGCATAATTTTAATGAAATGTGTTGATGATACAGAGTTGGGAGGTATCATCAACAGATAGGCAGATTTGAATATTAACAGGAAGAGTTTTCTTACCACACAACCTGGAGTAATGCAAATGGGAGAAAATTCAACAGTCTGATAAGCAAAGTCATGCACTTAGAAGCTACTCTTAATAAAAAGAGTTTCTGACATAGTCAAAGATGGTATCTCATCAGCTGGAAATGACTGAGGAAGAGGAAAATCTGGGTGTACTGGCTGATCATAGGACGATTGAATTGCTGAGTATAATGTGGCAGTGAAATAGACAAATGTAGGTCCCCTGGGTCACATATGTCCCCACTCCTCACACTCCAGTAAGATGTACTGAGTAAACTATTTCCAGTAAAGAAATGGCGGTATCAGTGTAATTGTACAAGGCCCTGGTTAAACCTCATCTGGCATATTACATACACTTTTGGCCACCCATATTTAAGAACAATTAACTCATACAGAGAATGACTGGGAGAGTACAAAAAGAGGCAAAGAACTGGATTTGTTTCCTATAACTCAGGACTGTCCAACTTGTGGCCCATAGTTAACTTTCAGCCTGCAGCCTCACACCTAGGTGCCACGCCTCCCCCCCCCCCCCCCCCCCCCCCCAGCTGGTGCTGGGGGTTTCTGGCTCCCTCTCCCTTCCTTCTCTGGCTTCCGCCCTTGCCCCTGCCCCTGCCCCTGAGGGTGGGGCAATGCTTAAAGGGAGCTCATTCACCAGGAGAGATCAGGGAATGCATGCAGCCTATATGGCAAGAGGCAGGACTGGGGACATATGATGTGGCCCCCGACCACTCACAAGATGTGGTTATTGTTTTGTAAATATATCAACTAAATATATCAAGCTAAAAGACAAAATTGGCACAATTGTAAATGCATGTAAACTGCCAGGACCAGTCTTGCAGTAGTAATGGGGGTACACAAGAACCCAGCTAATTTCAAGATGGATATAAACCATGTGACATGGTTACCTGTGATAGCAGGGCACTGCAGGCATTATCCAATGGGTTGCCTCCAGTCCTCAGTTTGAAATGTTTGGTTTCAGTAAATCTCTATATTCTGATGAAAATCTGTTCTGCTTGAAAATTCCTGAGCAGTTCATTGAAGTCAGTGTACCTTAACCATAAGCTTATGTGCTCACCTGCCAATCAGTGCATACGGGTACATAATCTTTACTTAAATTCCCATTGTAGTCTCAGGAATTTCCTTATGTAAGGATCACAAACATGGTATCCCTAGAAGTATATTTTCTTATGTGTATATAAGCTTTTTCTGCCTATCACTAATAGCTGATCATCCAAGAAATAGAAATTAAATACATGTCCATCAGACTTTTATATTCTTTTGAGGATTTTGATGTTGTACTAGTATCTTAAATTTTAATATTACAGTAATTTTATCTAAATTTTGACATGTCTAGAACATGGCAGTTATGTTAGAAAGCTATCTAGAATATATATAGTTTTCAGTTATTTAAAGATATTTCTGAATTATGCTTTTCAAGTCTGAAAATGCAATTCCTTTTTTGGCAGTCTACAGTAATCTGAATTTTTTAAAAGTTGATGGAATGTGTATTCCAGCCGTTAACTAAACTGAGGAATGTGTGTATCCGCAGTTTTCTGGATAGTTAATAAAAACGATGTAATGTTTGTTATAGAATTTGTAGCTTTAACATACCAGCTACTGCTACGTTGTTTGAAATAGGATACTTCTTACAAGAATTCTCTATGCTACTATTAGTTTTTAATTGTTAACTATTTTTGTTTGCTATAATAACCACTTATGGGGTAAGAGTAAAAAAAAATTTCTGTAATAGTGGTTTAAACTAAAACATTAGAAACTGTAAAGGAGAACCTTTTAAGAACCCAAAATTAAGCACTGGTTTGTAATAATTTCATAGGAAATGTGTTTTAGTAATTAACAGCCACATTTACCAGGAAGATGACAGCGTTCTTTTTTTTAATAACGTTTCCCGGCTTTTTTTATGATCTGTACAGTACGATCCTCCTGCCCCCTTTTCGTGCCTCATCAATTTATTCTTTGTGAACAGCCGTTTGACATTTCCTTTCCACATACCCTATGGATTTAGCTAGTCAAAATCAAAACAAGACTAATCTAAGCCTATCCTACAATTTAACTCTTTGGAAGCTTGTATCTGAAACTATAGCTTTCTGAATGTAAAAAGGTACAGTGTAATATCCACTATGTTGAGTGTGTCTGGTTTCTGTTTTTTAGCATAGAGTGCTGACAAGTAATTTTTTTAACAGATGTGAGAGAGAATATAGTTTTCAGTAGAATAGCAGGCAAAATTTCAATTAATTTATCTAACTTTCAAAAAACTTTTTAGCAAGTTTAGTTACTGAACTTAAACAAAAATGTCTTTCAGCTTGCGGAGCACAGAGAGATCCGAAATACCTATGGTCTAGATACTCTTTGCCATTGTCCTTTATATGAAGAAGCCATGCATTTAGCAGAGGAGGGCAAAATATATTCCAGAGTATTAAGGTATTGTTTTATATCTACTTGCTAGTTTCCAAAAGTAGCAAAAAATAAAGAGAACTATTCTATATGAAAAGACATTTAAATGATCAGTAGTGGATAATCTTCTAGGTTCTGTTTGAATTCTGTTATACTTAGTCCTTTAAGTAGCCTTTAAAACTTGTTTCCATTTTATGTAGGACTGAAATGTTTGAATGTCTGGGAGACAGTGACTTTCTTGCTAAGCTTCACTGTATTCGACAGGCTTTTCAGGTAAATGCTTAGCTATCACTGTTGTTTGTGCGTATTAGCACACATGCATTCTCTGTCTCCCTTTCACAAGTGCAATGCTGTATAACTTCAGAAGGAGCAGAGTTAGGCCAAAGCTAATTGACTCTGAAAATCTCATCCTACTTATTCAGTGGCTCATAATTTGTACTGTATTACGTATAAATAAATGGTCATTCTAAAATGATGATAGAGATTGCAGCATATAAATTCTGCTCAACTTGCAGAGATTTTTTCATCACTTTTAAAGCATTTTGACTTGTATCTATATCACATATGTATTCTTGTTCCAGTCAAGCTTCTGCAACTTATTGGAGCATGCTTAAGTGTCTGTCTTAATCAGGGCCAATAAATGTCGATGAACAAAGCTGAAGGACAAAAGAAAAGATCTGATTGATAGTGATATGCACTGTTGCATGGAAGACCTACTTTTATTAGTAACCTGGGGACTTTGCTTCAGAAGTTGGTTGGAAGCACCGGGTATTTGCATGGTGTGTTAATATTATCAAGCATCACTTATTTGATGGATTTGATTAAAATAACTATCCTTATTTGGTGCATTTCTTTTTCTCTTTTTTAAATTATGGATTTATATATCTACCATCTGGAATATTTTCCAGGTAATACTTTCAGAGACAGCCAACAGAATATTTCTTGCTGAAAGTGGAAGAAAAATTTTGTCTGCGTTAATTGTGAGAGCGCGAAAGGTAAAAATCCTTTTTATTAGTCTTATTTACTTCAACCAGGGATCAAAGTTCATTTTCCAAAGTTATTTATGATAATTCCAGAACCAGTAAAAGAAAAAAAAGTTGTCATTTTAAGTGTTTAAAATTAAGTAATGTTTTAATTGGCATTTACTGATTTTTACTTCCAGAATCCAAAAAAATTTGAAGATGTTTTTGATGAAATGATATATTTTTTAGAGCAAACTGACCATTGGGATAATACTGAAATGGAACTTGCTGCTAGAGGGGTGAGTCTGGATTTCTCCAATGCTTTTTTATCATTAAACCTAATTATGCAGTCTTTTTTCCCCTTGAAACTACTGTTTAGTAATTCATATTTTTGAAATAGTGTGAAGAATATTATGAACCATGTTCCTTGTATGGTTTATGTTCTTTAGAAAAACATGAATCCCTTATTGCAACTTCAGAAGCACAGGTTGTGCTATTAGTGAAATAACATTAAATGAGACACTATGATAAATCTGAATGTTTTATATATGGAATTGGAACACTATGCTGTACAATTATTTAGATCTTGTTCTAATTTAATGCAGGTGAAAAATGTAAATTTTTATGATGTTGTTCTGGATTTTATACTCATGGATTCTTTTGAAGATTTAGAGAATCCACCTATAGCTATACAGAATGTGGTGAACAACCGCTGGCTAAATTCTTCCTTTAAAGAAACTGTAAGTAATTGTCTATATTTTTTCATATACCTTGATTCTCAATCATGGCAGATCGAAGTCATAATAACATGACAGTGTCAGCATTCTTTTTAAACATGATGAAAACATAGATTAGAGAATAAATATTTTACACTGAAAAATGAAGCTGCTAGTACTAATGAGACTAGAACTCATCTTTTTATCTATTGGTTACACGTTATGCAAATAGCCAAAATGCAAGATTCCTCATGTTGTCTTGCCAGTGGCATCGACTCAGATTTAGAGAAACCACACTACCTCTTTATGTAAAAGGTAATGCATCTTCCCACATAACTCATTTCTAAAATATTCCTGAGCAAAAATGACTACTTTGGATATTATCTTTTCAAAATCATAATTTAAAATTTGTTAGATGAGACATGAAACCTACTTGCCAACTCTTTCCTAGGATGATTCTTTATAACGGAGAAAACAGCTTTGCTTGTCCTGAAAAAATAACTATTTGTCATGGACAGGGAGAATGTTGCAGGCTGGCTTAGGTTAGCCATCTTTGAGAGCTGGTGTATAGAATTATGGGAGAACATATTAGTTCGTGCCACAAAATGTTACTAACAAGATCTGAAAAGTGGCTGGAATTGCAAGAGAACATACAGGCATTTCAACATGTCTAACATGTTCAGAAACACCCTTCAATTTTTCCATAGAAATTTCAGCCTGTTTTGCTTGTTAGGCTGTGCCATGGCCAGCTGATCATTTGTAGACGTGATGCTGTACCATACTCATTTGTAACTATAAACTTCAATTGAAATATTTCCTCTGTGAAAAAAGGCAAAGTGCATACATTTATTTCTGTAGTAAATGCAGTAAAGTTCTGTTTTTGTGAGTCATAAATTACCTCCTGGTATCGAGGTAGCATCACATTCCACGAGAATTCTGTTCCATGCCACTGAGAGAGAGAAGCCTAGATTTGTCAGCATATTGTATTGTTCAAATCCATATTTGGACAAAATGGCTCAGCTGTATCTAGAACTATTTCAAGTATGTTTTTCTTAAAGTGAAAGGACATTACAATGTGTTCATTTGTTACATTTTTTAAAATCTGAAATAGTTACAGTTTTTGGAGCCATACCCGTTTTGGCATGCAATACTCTGTGCATCTGTTAAGTTGAATAAGCCTTTCTAATGCTAAATTGTGAAAAATACATAAGAGGCTTAGTAATTCAAATACAATTTGGCACCACAGCAAAATGTGGCAGAAATTGGCAAAGAATATATGTTTTAATTTTTTAAAATTCAAAATGACAAGTAATATGAACTAATCCAAGCCAGTTATTCACAACAGGAAACATGTTATGGTTTTTAACTTTTATTTCCCACCCATGAAATTGAGAAATGGAAATACAGAACTTCAAATATAATATCTCAGAGTATGGACTGATACAATATTTGAAGTGCTTCAGCAGCAAACTCTTTGCCATGTCCTCTGGCTGGAGAACTTCAAACTCACTTCAGGGGACCAGGGGTTGCAGAGAGGAGCTTCAGGACACAGAAGGGTACAGATTACAGCCACAGTTTGCAAAAGCTCCTAGGGGCTGGGAGTTCAGAGCAAAGCCCCAGATTGCAGCAAACATAGGAGACCAGGGCCTGCAGTAGATCTCTCCTGTGCACTCCACCTTTATTCTCCTGGAGCGCTCTCCTGCTGCTAGAATCAGGAAAAACTTGTGGGGGGGAGAGGAGGCTTTAGTTCTGGTCCCCCTCCCCTCCCATAGGGACAGGGGAGCGCAGAGCACTGTGAGATGCTAGAGGACTGAGCCCTCTCATGTTGCCCTCCATAGAGAGTGCACACTTTTTAAACAGTATTTTTTTCTTCATGGTTATTTTTGTAGCACTTCCGCCATTTTTTGAACACTCCAAAGTCTTTGAAGAACTCTAAGTGTTACATCTGTCAACATCCTTATACATTATTTGTTTTCAAATGGAAAATCAGTTCTTATGTAGAAATTACTTAAAAATGTATTTTTATATTTAGGCAGTGGCTTCAAGCTGTTGGTCAGTATTGAAGCAAAAACGTCAGCAAATGAACGTAAGTTTTCTTGCAGACTAAAAACCGCTTTATTTTGTAATTCAGATATTCTCACTATTTTTCAATGGTCAGCTGGCCTGTTAGGAAACTGAAGTCCTATTTTGTAACAATGTATAATTAAATTGCAACTTCCCTGATCCTATAGACACTTGTGCTTATTTGTGAATAGACTATAACCATGTTAATTAATATAGGCTCATACAAGTTAAAAGCAACTTGTGCAAGTACTTATACGTGTGCTTAGGTGTTTGTAAAACTGGGGATTTAAGACATGCTTACAAGAAAGCAGAGAATTTCAGTATAGGGTACAGAATTGAAAGGCAACATACCTGGTTCTTGTCTTCTCCAGGCGCTTGTGTAGTCCCAGTTACTGGTTTCTCCAGTTTGTCTATAATTCAGACTTGCCATGCTGAAGCTCTCACAGATGTTACATATGTCTCATGGTATGTGTGAGTTTTCAAAGGCAAAATATAATATGTCATACATTAAAGGAATTTGTCTGTAGATAAAAATGGCCAACCCTCCACAAAAATGGAAGATCTATGACAAAGTGGTTATTTCAGACAGCAACTTCTTTATCTTGCTGGGACATATTTAACATTGGGCCAAATCTTAAACCTTCTACTGTGCCTCAGTGCTCTGCTCTCCTTTCCCACCTTCAACAGGGGGCGAGGAAGCTGCCTTCCTGACATCCTGACCAGCAGTGAGCTGTCAAGGCAGCTTGCAGGCTGCCCTGTCCCCATTGCTACCTGGCTAGGCAAAAAAAACTGGCCTTCCCTGCTTGTGGGCAGCCTGTGAACTGTGAAAGGCTTCTGGGCTGGCCACGTGTCCTTTAAAGTTCCAGGGAGGCTGGTAGCCTGGGACGTGGGAACATGGGAATGCCTGCCAGCAGCATCCTCAGATCCCAGACTGCTGGCCCACCTGAAACCCTGCAGTCTCCTGCTCTCCCTCCTTCCTTCCATGCAGGTGACAGGCAGCCAGATCCTGATGTTTGTCACTGGGCTCAAACTATATGCTGCTCACACATTTAAAAGCCTGAAAGGCAGTCAGAGCATGGCAGTGTTTCGGCTGCAGCTGCTTGTCGCCTGGGCTTCATTCCCATGATGGCAACAATTAATGGAGGAAGCCTGTTACTGAGCCTTCCAGTGTACTGGCAGGCTGGGGTGGGAGGAACGAAGGAGCATCTTCCTGTCACCCTTAGGCTAGAGAGCATGCAACTGTGGCAACTTTGCCATGCTGCAGCCAGAGGAGTTGAATGTGTAGCTACACATAGTCCTTTGTAGTACTACAAACTTTGCAATACCACACTGCTCCACATATGCTGATTCCTGAAATGGAAGCAGCATAGCCACATTTAGCATGTCACTGCACTAACCATGGTTACAGTTCTGATTTGGGAGGTGGTATGTGTGGAGCAGTGTGTCAGGTTTGAGTGGTCAGAGTGGATGATCTAATGGCCCCTTCTCATTTTAAAACATAAAACTCTATTAATAACAGTGTCACACCACAGATGTTCCTTGAAAATGTTTGTATTGTAAAATACCATTAAAGTTAATAATTCTTTTAAACAGTCCATCCATGTACTTGATACAGTTGTAACACAATTTAAACAAGTAGTTTGGCTAGCTACCAGAGACCTACATAAAGCCTTAATTTGATATAACGGAGATTTATACCAAACAGTTTAATTTTCTTTTCTGCTTCTTACATCAATAGGTACCTGATGGGTTTTTTGCACACTTCTATGCCATTTGTGAGCATATCAGCCCTGTTTTGGCATGGGGATTTCTGGGCCCAAGAAACTCTCTATATGATTTATGCTGCTTCTTTAAGGTATACAATTGTTTTGTAATCATTTATCAAACATAAGAAAACCACCCATCAGATTAGCAAGTGGGAGGTTCTTACTTAAAGGGATACCACTAAAATAGTATGTTTTTTTTTAAATTGCAATTTGGGATAAAAATAGGCCAAATGTTTATGCTAATGATTTTCAGCAGAATTTTGACATAGATTAATTTAATCTTGTGTCATAAATTAAAAAAGGATGTTCCCCATCCTCCCCCCCAGCTCGCAACAGCTCACCAAAAGTCCCTAAGTGGCTCTGCCCTAGGGCACAGCCCCACGCTATCACCACCCAGCAATCCCAGCCCTGTCCTAGGGTCTCTGTGCAGACAGGCCTGGTGCAGGCAGGCAAGGAGCAGCATCCAGGGATCAGGGCTGGAGCCGGAATTGCAGGGTGGTGACAGTGCAGGGCCGGGCCCAGGGCAGGCCTGCGATCTGCTTCCAACATGCTGCTACCCTTGAAACTGGCATCTGTTGTAGGGACATGGCTCTGCCCTGGCCCTGGCCCCAGCCCCATGCTGTCACTGCCCTGCAATGCTGGCCCCACCTGACCATTCTGCTCCTGGACATCACTCCATACCTGCCTGCGGTCCCATCCATGGAGACCCTGCCCACCTGCTCCATTCAGCACCCCCGGCAGTGGGTGCAGGGCAGATGAGCTGGGGTACCCAGGCAGTGGGGCTGCTGCCAGCAAGGTTGATGTGGCATTCAGCTGCTGCACTGCCCCAGCCCCACGGTGTACCCAGGAACAGTGGAACCAGCTGCATGTATGATGGTGCCCCCCCCCGGGCCTAGGCCAGGTGGGGCTGAGGGACTTGCTGCAGGCCAGATACAATCCCTTGGTGGGCCAGATTTTGCCTGCCCCTTTTATAAACAATTAAAACTAAAAAAATCCTAAAACACAGGCTTCAGCCCTACAAAACACTTACAGATCTGTGTAACTTTACCCATGGGTAGTCTAATTGTGGTCAGAATACTACTCGTGTATCTAAGTGTGTGCAGCATTAAGACCATAACTGGCAATTCACCTTTAATTGTTTTTTTTCTTTTTCTATTATCTCACTATGGAAATAGATGGCTCAGGGGTTTTTTAATATTTCCTTTCTGGTTCTTATATACTGAGTATATTCACTTTGTTTCCAAGACTGCAGATAAATGTAGTTTATTAAGAAAAATACTTCAATTTGTTAAGTAGGTTTTGAGCCAAGAATTTTTTGCATAAGGTTTATTTTTAATGCTTTTCTAAATAGTCAAGAGAATTAGTAAGTGAATGTCTGTAGATACCACTGGAAATTACTTTCTGAAAAAAATTGTTAGAACATTTTATATGTGATTGGGAAAGATAATAACGAAGGAAAAATATGTAACATTGTATGATTGATTTTTAACATATAGATATGTTGTTCATAAAAGTAAATGCACATTTTTAATGTTTTTTGTTCACTAGGATCAAGTACTTTTCTTCCTCAAAGACATTTTTGACTTTGAAAAAGTGAGATATTCAACTATGGAAAGTTTAGCTGAAGATCTTATGCAATTGCTAATCCGACGCACTGAACTTTTAATGGCCTACCTTGGAGCGGATTCACTGAGACATGTCAGTGGTTGTGTAAGTGGTCATGGGCATGTTGTGGCCACTGGGCTTTTGGAAGCAAAAGTACAATAAGCTTAAAGATGACTACACACAATCACATGCACCTTGATTTCCCCCTCATGCAGGGCTATCATTGCTGTTATTGAGCAAGTATCTGAAATTTACCATGTTACTAAATATAGAATGGACTCAGGGAGGTTTAAGAGAAAAACATCTAGGGAAAGAACTGGTAAGCATATTACTGTACATATTAGATAAAAAAGATACAGCTCAGCTGTTACTGTATTTACATGTAATGTATCCCAAAGCTTTTTTCTGCAATACTTGGATAAAATTTATGAAATACTGTGCGTTTGCCACAGATTATTTCTGAGTGAAGCTAATGTATGGTAAGTGGAGTTGTCTCATTGTACGAAACTGTCAGAACAAAGTCTCAAAAGCTCTACCATGTGTGTTTCTATCTAGAAAGTGTTTCAGACAAGGTACACACCACCTCCAATTTGTGACAGATGCAATAAAATGATTATACATGCTGTGACACGTTTAACTTTCCCTGAATTGCATTTGTGTGGGTGTAGGTTGTCATTTTATATTGAAGCATAATGGAGTGATGCAGTAAATGCAGTCACCATTTGGGCAGTAATGACTTCCAATATGCATTGTTCATGTAACTTTTCATTGTGTAATTTAAGTGAAAAATGTAAATGCAGATTGGCGTTGTCTTAATGGATGTAAAGAAATCGTTACTGAGATTTACATTTGAAATCACTATTGTGAGATCACTGTTTACTGTATCTAAAAGAAATTACACTTTAATGGATCAGTACATTGGTTTAAAAATCATCCTTTTAGAGCTCATAAAACTTTATATCAGGGGTGTCAAAGATCCAGCCTGTGAACTGGATCTGATCTGCAGAGCCTTATAATCTGGCCCCTGGTGCTGCCCCTGGGTCTTGGATTGGACCAGCGTACTGCTGTGGTGCACACTGGACCAGCCCCCATGCTGCTTGGGAAGCATGGGGCTGGTCTATTGCGCATTGTGGGTGATGTGTGGAGCCAGTCCAGAGTGCATGTCGCTGCACTCTGGTCTGGTCCAGAGTATATGCTGCTACTGCTCTCAGGGCTGGTCCAGGTCACAGGCTTCTGGCTACACCTCAGGCTGGTTTGGGCCACAAGTTGCTGTTGAACTCCAGGCCAATCTGGATCACAGGCTGCCTGCAGCACTGCACCCAGCCTTCCCCATGTGCTGAATCCAGCATGCGGGGCCAGTCTTCAGGGTGGATCCAGCCAAAGGACCCACCCAGGGCTACTCATCCAGCCCACAAGGCCTAATGAGGTTGACACCCCTGCTTTATATGATAGTTTTTGGATAATTATTGTCATTCTTGGTTTAAATGTAGTATTTTGACTAAGGATAGATGATTAGACCTATTAATCATGAAACAGTATTGAAAAAAATGTTGCTTTATGTTTAAAATCTTTCTCAATCTTCACTCGCCCCCAAAAAAACAGTAAATATTTGAGCTTTGGCAAATGACTTACTGTTTGCATATGCATACAAAACTTCTGCTCGCTCTAGATAAACTTTTAGTTGTTGTTTTGAATCTTCAGATATAGTTTTGGAGGAAAAATATGTTTTCTGGATATTTCAGAACATCTTTTGCATAGAATTTTAAAGGAATTAGTGATTATCCAACATCTGAAGATCACAGAGCCTAGAATGAATTTATCTTTTGAAATAGCTTTCTACATTTCTTAAGTCCTAGGTTCTGACATTTAAAGCATCAAGGCTGAAAATGTGGCAGGTGTAATATTCCACTGTGAACAGAGCTTAGTACAATTATTTCAGCAAATCTATTACTTAACAAAAATGCAGTTTCAAAGCAGCCAGTACTATTCAGATTCAGGTCAATTTGGCAAAGCGGTTTTGTCCAAGAAAAAAATTAAAATAATTAAAATGTCTAATCAAACCATTTGGATATTTCCAAAAGGAAATACATGCTTATTTTTTTGTTAGATTGAAAGAGGAACTTGGAAGGCATTCACTAAATTAGGGATGATATAATGGTGGCGATGATGGATAGCTTTCTAACCCAACAATTAGGAGACTCAGATTCAAAGCTCCTCCGTGCCTCATTCAGGATTTACTGGGATGGGTCACCCTCAAGTTACACTCACCTCCTGATAATAAATCTGTGTCATTTGGTGTTAATAGTTATTTGCTGAAGCAAAGACTGTAACCTGTTATTTCTCAGATGAGTGGTTTAAACCTGCCTCCTAGTGATTTTGTCTAGCCCAATGAATATTTAAGTATTTTATGGAAAGTTGAACAGCCTTACCAGGAAAGACTGAGAAAATTCACCCTGGAGTACTCTAGAACCTAGAGATTAAGACGAGCTTGTGGGAAGTGACAGACCTCTGTTCCAACCCCTTCTCCAAATCAAGCAGAAAGGGAATTGGAAGCTAGGTCTCCATCATGAAAGTGTGCCCTGGACACTGTACTATAAGGTAAATATGCAGCACCATAATTTTGTTAACAACACACAAAATTAGCTTGTGAATGAAAGCCTTCAATTTCCAGGTTTCCCTCTGCTTATTTAAAAACAGGTACAACCACCTCAGAATAAAATATAACATTTGATCCTAAATTAATTTTCAGCTTGCCAAAAAAAAATTGTGCTTGGTTAAAGTGAAAACAATTTTTCAATGTTTCAGAACAGCCAAGGAAGCAAAAACATCATTTGCCCAGCTCTTACCGTAACTTAAAAAGCAAAAGTATGAAAAATGAACTTAAACCCTTATTTAATATATTGTTTTATTCAATTGAGTATATTAACATATTCCTTCCTGATTGTTTATGGGGCAATAAGTTAAATATGCTTCCATAAAAAAAAAAAAAAAAAAAATTCCAAACAGTGTGTAGCATCTTGACTTGCTGGCACCAACATCTGAGATTTAATGAGCCCTACTTATTACCATAACCTAGAATTAGGGAAGTTCTAACGTAATATTAATCTCTGATTTCTTTTTCCTCCCTTATTTGAAATTTTTCTTACACGACCATATGTTGTGACCCTTGTTTTCAAACTTTTATGTGGGTAATATAGCAGGTACTGCCTTTATTTTGTTGTAAAACTATAAATCGGTTTCAGATATTTCTCATAATGTGATATAGTCACCAATCTTGCCTTTCCATCACCGCCAAGTTCTTCACTTAAATTTTTGCAAGAAGGATTTCTGATCATGTAACTTCTGATACAAATTTCAAACACTTACGGAGAGGAGGGGGATGATGCAGTTTTTCTGGGCTGTAATATGTTTTTCCTTCCTAGTTCTAGTTCTTGTTAAGCTGGATGACAGGAGAGCTAAACTCTTCCTCACCCAGGCATTCATTTTATTTTAGTTGGCTGGAGGAAGGTACATAAAAATATCTATTGCTAACCAAACACATATCTGAAGTGCTTCAAATGCTTGCTACCTTGGGAAGCAGAAATGCTGAAGTTGTACTACAGCATTTGTGCTTGGACTACTACTGTACTTGATATGAATGATTTATTTGCTCCATAATTGGATATAAGAAATTAATGTATGATTTGTTCTACATAATGATCTATACTTTAATTCTTTAAACAGTTTGAATGCAACTTTCTATGGTAATAATGGCAAGTTAAGTTCAAAAGGGATCTTCTTCTACCCTAATATACTACTAGTTCAGTCAGAAACACTGGAAGATACAAGGATTTAAATTTAAACATTTATTAGTTATCATTTAGTTGTAATAATATCACTTAATGATTACTTCACTTTCGTAGGTTGCAGTTTTTGTGTCTTTCAGAGTAAACATGTATCAACTCAAGTTGGCTAATTGTAAGCATATTTGTGAACTTTATATTGCCTAAATGAACTGCAGTTGTATGTATCAAATAAAGTAATTCAAATAAATTATTGTGGAAGAAAAATAATTTTAAATTACTTTGAGTTGTACAGTGCACTTATTTAATAAACCAACTTTTTTTTTATTTGCACAACCATCTCATTGTATTCAGTGTTAAATAATTAGAAAATTCAGGTTAGATGACTTATGATAAATAAGTTCAAATATAACAAATGCCATACTTGTAACTTGGGGGTAACTTTTATTCTGGAAAAATGGCTTTTACTTCTACTTTTCTATTAGAGTTATATACAATACCTTATTCTGGTGCTGTGGACCTGGAGAGAGAAGTAACATTCACCATTCTTCTGCATTCCCACATAAAGACTTTTAACAACTTAACCATAGTTGGGTAAGCCTAATGCTTCTCTAACATGCCCAAACTTGAATTGTGTTCCCTCTTGTTCCTACTAATTTAACGCAAACACATTTTATTTGCAGCCAATATGAATCCAGATTAATCTAGTAGGTATACAAGTGTGTTTTGAATATAATCATTAAAAACAAGGAAGTGGAAGCTGCTGGGAATGTCCTCTGTTTTAAATTGATTTTATGGACCTGCTTGTTTAAGTCTTGACTTGTTAAACAGTGCACAATTTTCAGTATGATATAGGCAAACAACAAATCAATATTTCTAGTCCTGAAGTTGAGACACTGTTGTTCCTTTTTCAACCAAAAACTAGCAAGCACTACTCTAGGCCAGGGATAGCAAACATATGGCCCGCAGGCAGGTTATGCCCCACAAGATGAATTTAAGTAGTCTGACTAACATAGGCAGTGATTAGGCTGTTGTGATACAAAGTGTCTCATGTACTTTCAAGAAATGCAAAACTCTAGAACTCTTGGTTCAGAGATGCTACTTGTTATTAGACCAACTAAGAAATCGCAAAAAAAATCTTTGCAAGCTTTCAGGGGCACACGCCCTTCAGGCTGAGGACAAAAAATTCCCCTCTGCAAAATGAAGTTTATTTTCTGCCTAAGAAGATTTTTACGGTCTTGGATTTGTCCTCAGTCTGAAGAAGGGTACATGTGCTGGAAAGCTTGCAAAGAAAGATGTATTTATTTTTTTGTGATTTCTTAGTTGGTCTAGTAACAAGTAGCATCTCTGAACCAAGAGTTCTAGAGTTTTGTATTTCTTTTTGTCTCAGACCAGCGCCGCTACCAAATATACCCCTGAATCACCCCTGTACTTTCATGTCTTCATATAATAGGCTTTTATGAGCCTATAAGGCCCTTAAGACAGTTTTTTGTTGTTTTTTTTCAGTTCCTACAATAGAGTTCCAGTTTATGAGTGGGGATCTTTGGTGCTGTATTACTATAAGTGATATTGGGCAAAATGTAGAGATTCATTTTTAAAAAAAGGGTTTTAGCCTTCAAGGCTGCTGACAGCCTTCTGAATGCACGTGGCATAATACACTGTCATGAAGTCTGCCTGAATCTCAAAAGGGGAATGTTTCTATTTTCTGTTCATTTCAACTTTAAGGCTAATAATGACACTTCATAGGAGATGGAGGTGGGGTGGAGGAGTGTAATCCTAAAGAGAAAATTAAAAATTGCTGCAAGAAAAAAAATCCAAAAAAGGGGATGGGGAGAGGAACAGAAACTGTACAAAGGGAAGAAGAAAGGAAAGAAAGATCAGAAATAAAGGCAAGCATATTTTCCCAGTGAATATGTGTTAACCAGCTTCTTTTCTGATGCTGGAATGGTAGGACATGGTGTTTCTGCTATGGTATATCGTAGGGTGTTCTGGATAGTCCTCCTTGTAGTTGTGGGTGACGATTTGCAGTGGTCGTTTGGGGGATTGTTTTGGTCAACAATTGCCTGCAAATGCAAGGGACTGGACTCAGTGGTTTAGGAAGCCCCTTCAAGTCATAGTTTACAGATACCTTGTGTTCCCATGTTTGGTAATGGGTGTTATTGTTATGCATTCTCCTCTGATGCAAACTCTTCCCTAATTTCAGTAGGAGATTTTCTGTGGGTGAAGGAATACAAAATCATAAAAATCTCCCAGGCTGTAACTAAATATTGTATCCAGCTCTCTTCTGTGAAGAAGTTTGATATCCTTTTGCTAGGCCTCCATCTCCTATTAGTAGAGTGAAGGTGCCCTCACCTGAGTGTAAGCAAGCGTAGTTCCTAAAGTCACAACCAGCATTGCTTCAGTAACATCTCCATAAAAAAAGGAGAATTGTAACAACTTGTAGAGATGGAAACACATCATATAAGAGTTTGTATCAGCACGCTATATGCTGTACAGATATGGATGTATTTTATTGTCAATCTATCTTTTCACTTGCTTTTCATAATCCAAAAAGGTTGAGCCCGTGCCCTGTCTTGGCCCAAAAGCGCAGGTCTTCGTCTTCTCCGTGGGCCTGCCTTGCAGGGGGTGCAGGGGCAGAGCTCTGTGTCTCTGGGTTAAAACACCCCAGGCCCCTGCTTGTGAGTGTCCCTGAGAGAAGGTCGCGGCGGGAGGGCCAGGGCCCTGGCCTCAGGGCGCGGCCGCGCGCCGGGCGTGTACAAAGCAGGCCCGAGGAGCAGCCCCCAGCCCCGGGGCGACCGGCCACGCGGACGGGTCGCCGCAGCCT
>NW_017728907.1:42539623-42562572 GCF_001723895.1 Crocodylus porosus | reverse complement strand
CGGCTCGGCTCTGCCTCGGCTGCGCGGGGCGGAGCGGGACCTTGCCTGGCTCCGCTGCCCGCGGTGTGGGGGTGAGGGGTCTCCTAGAAGAACAAGAAACTCCAGGTAGGAGTTTTAATTCACTGAGTTGAGGATGGGTTGTGGTGGCTTGTTTTACTTTTAATTCAAGCACGTGTCCCTGCTTTTAGTTGGTGGTAACAGCTGCCCAAGAAAAATTATGAATGGGACGAAAATGATTTAGGCGGCTGAGGTGTTTGCTGGCACCAACAGAAGAGGGGACACCCACCGCGCTGGGCCAGTATGAACCTTTTCCAAACCCCCGTTTATGAAGGTGACGGGCGGGGGGAGAGGTGGGGAAATCAACTCCTGGATCTCAGTTCTCCACTGGAGGCTGCTGTTAATAGTTTCTAAATGGTAACCTTTGATATTGGATAGATGATGTATTTTAAATGAAAATATTGCTTTTGGCCCTTTGGCTTTGAACAGTAATCCAGTAATGGACCGTGTAAGAGGGGTTTGTACCCCGCGCTAATTTCTGGCATGTTCACTGTCACAATGCATTTGCATATTTATTTTACTTGAGGTTGAATGTTGTGTTTCAGGGAGCCTGTTTCCAGACAGAGTCTGTGCTGGCATTTCATGTAGTGCAGAGGGAAAAAATCTTACTCATTCAATGTGAGAAATAATTTGGAAAAAAGGATAAATCCTTTGACTTTTAGTCTTTGAGATTTGCAAAATATTGGCCTGTTCTAGTTTGTGGCCCAGTATTTGCAAAATATTGGCAAAACTTCTAGCACCACTTCGGAAAATGTAGCTGTGGGAAAAATCAGAGCAGTTGATAATCAGAAATAAAGATTACAAGTCAAGAATTCAAAGGCAGGAGGTGCTGAGTGCTTGCGTTTTGTACCTACAACTCTGCTTTGTAAAGTAACGTTAAAAAAGTATGGATTTGATCCGTATATAAATCACAGAGTACTTGGTGTATGGATCACAATAGAGAGAGAACTACATCAAATCTGTACTTTCTTTTAAGCCACTTCATAAAAGAGGGTTGTGGGAACAAAAATTGAAAGGCAGGAGGTGCTGAGTGCTTGCATTTTTTCTTGACTTCCCCCTAATCCAAATATATTTCCAGGTTACATATTGCAGACAGTTATGGTCAGAAGAGGATATAGCATATCACATGACACTTTCCACACATGAATATCAAGGTGGCGTTGATAATAAAGTGGCCATCATCTTAACCAGTTTATTAACTCTTGGAACAATCTGTACGCTGGAAGTATACACCGAGATAGAACTGTGAGTTAAGCATGTTTTGAATAATATCTGCCTAAGAAATATTTTCTCTAATAGCAGTTTTTGGAAGACTTTGTAAAAGGGGATTTATGTTCTTAAATGGAAGAAAGCAGACACACTGGTCTACGCAGTATTGCAACACTCGGCTTTGAAGCTCTCAAGACACAGTGCCATTTTCCAGCTGTTCTAATGTCTGAAGCAAGCTGGAACCTATGTGAAAAAAACTAGGTCAAACAATCTGATAATGAGGTGATGATGGCATGCAGAGGAAAGCATTTCAAGAAGTAGTAGGAGCTATGACCTTGTGTTGTATTGAGGAGTAAGTCCACTGTCAGTGTGATCAAGGTGTTATGCAGTTGCTGATTTCTGTTGGCACCAACACTGCTCCTGAACAATCCAACAGAAGTAATAGCCAGAAATGCTCTTTATCTTCATACAGCCGGGACACTTTATCCTTTCCTTTCAGATGCAGACATAACCAACATGCCCTATGTATTTATCACTTCTGGGCTGATACAGTGTATTCTATTTGGAGTTGACCATAAGCTTTATATTTAAGTTGCAGGAATGACGTGTTCCACCTTTCAGTAAGGACAGACAGATCCCTAGTCTCTCTGGTTCTGCATTACAGAGTTGCAACCTTTATCTTAAGAAGATTTAGCTGGCAAGAGTCAAGGTACCTCTTAGGTCACATCAGCTTCTCTCTATTCTGTTCCAGCTGCTCAAATAGCATAGGAAGTTGTGGTTTAGTACTGCTTTTTCATTTAAAGAGACATTGGTTCATATTTTGATATCACCCTAAATTAAGATTGGCCAGTGTCTTAGTACATGAAGTCTTTGCAGAATTAGTAGAAGGGAACCTTTCACAAGTAAGACAACATTAGCCCCATCTCTCCTCACTGTTTCTCCTGCACTATGGCCATTAGGATTGATCCCATGAGAAAGGCAGATGATGTGTGAGAAGAGGCTACTTTTTCATGCAGAAGATGTTATCTTAGTTTTGGGCACAGTGCTAAAACAATACAGTAATGTCCTTGTTAAGAATCTCTTAGATGTAGATAATTATTATAGAGTATCATCAAAATAATCTAAGTCACCATTATAATAGCTGCCAAGTTTATTTTACTATAAGACTTTGGCTATAATGTAGAACTACATACACATTTACCTTTGAGCTAGAGGAAAAAAGAATGTGGGTATCATATCTCTTTGGTGGGATCCTCTGTGCCACTTACTGATAGATATTTCTGTCACTAGCTCAGTCATTTCATGTAAATTTGGAGGAGGAACAGTTTCTCTCCCTGAAATCAGCAAAAATGTGAGACTGCATTTAGTCATTAAAAAGATGTATATGGATTAGTGGGCAGATGCTCAGCTGGTATAAATTGCTGTAGCTCCTCTGATCTACCCTCATTAACCTCAGGTGAGTCAGGACAATTTCAACTAGGTGAAGTTATACCCAAGCCCCAAGCTTTTATTTTAAAAGCTGCAGTTTTCAATAAAGTTATGATCTGAACATAAGCAGAACTCAAGTGATGAGCAGTGAGCAGGATGGGATACTGTTCCTTTCCTTTGTCCTCCCCTCAGCTTTATTAAACTCTGCTTTTATTTAATTCTTTTAGCATGGGGAGCTGGCTTTTCCTCCCCTCAGAACTTTGGCCACAAGTAATAAGTTTCCAAGTTTCAAAATATGGTTTCCTAATAGAAAGGAATCTTCTCTGCGAGTTGATCACAAAAAGGAGACAGATGGTAAACATAACATAGCCTATGCTGTAAAAGGCTTATTTATAACTCACAGTTGCCAGTAAGACAGTAGGGGGGCCTACTGGAAAGAGGAATTACTGAGGAATTGGCTAGTTCTTCTTATCCTAGTTTTCTCTTCCATTGTCTATAAAAGTAGTGTTCTATTTAGAAGTACAGTGGAAATGGACTAGATCCCTACCTAGGCATTTTCCATTTTTATCAGATATAGAGACATTCACTAATCTATCAGTAAATAAAGGTTTTCATGCTTTCAAATACAAGTGGAACACACAAATTTAGAGGTAAGGACAGTTATTTATGTATTAGATTTGTATGCTGCCTTCCCAGCAAAGTAGCAACTTGTAGTAAATGTTAACATAAGGTTGGGGTGGGGGGGTGCAGGGACATAGACTTATGAAAGCAGGTAGAGTATTAAAAGTAAGAAATAAACATAAAAACTTCCCAAACAATATCCAGAAACTTAGCCTTGCTCCCCAAGTGTGATATTCAGTTTTAACAAAATTGCTCTGGATTTTAATACTACCTTAATCTGTCTGGGATTTCTATTGATGACAGAGAAAGTATTTTGAAGAGATATAGCATGATTTAATAAAGGCTCTGAATATATGGGAATACAGTATGTTTAAAATAGACAGAGTTTAGGACTTAAGAGTTGATACAAGATAAATTCTTGGTGTTTCTTTGATCGTTTTCTACATTTATTTAATTATGAATACTAATGAGTTTGTGCTGGGTGAAAGAAAAACTGAAAAAGTAATGTCTTTACCTGCTAGGATTACATCACATTTAGGTCAGCACTTTTCTATTTAGAACAAATAAGATAAGCAAGTTATGTTTGGAAACAGTCAACCTGATTTCTTTTCAACAACCCTACTCAGTGACTCAGATATTCTCGCAAAACAGCTAATCCAATAGCATTGCCTAATCTACTACCCAATTTTCCATGAGTTTTGTAATACTGATACAGCAACAGAGCTGAAATGTTCATTTTAGTCTTTTGAGAAATCATTTTCTCTGTGATGTCCAACCAGTCTATTTTAAATTATGATGTTTGTTCTGCTATTCAGTTCATGAGGAAGAATTAGACCTGTAAATCTCAGGATGGGAATTTGGCTCCCCTTCCTGAGAGAGTCCCCACACAGAGGTGAAACAGTCCAGGGAGTGTGATTAACAACAGTAAAATATTAGAGTAAACTTTCCCAAGATATTGCTTTACACTACCCAAGGACTGGAACATGAAATAACTTCATAGATAAATGTCATGTAGGCAAGTGATGGGTTGCTGTGACTGGAGAGTCCAGGAAGAAAATCATCAGTGGAGTTTCTCTCTATCATACCTTTGGCCACTATTCCAGTGATGGATGTTCTACAGAAAGAAATTTCCAGTGGGAAGGGAGGGGTCCTACCATGAGGTATCAAAAAGTGGAACAGTTAACTGTGACTTCAGGAAAACAAATTTCACTTGAAAAACTAAGAACACATAAAAATAACAACTTAGCTTCCAGTTATAGAGGAAAACACACAGGCTTCTGGCTTTGTTTTTGTTGCAGAACTCTCCCTGGTAAATTTTCTTTTTTCAAATGTGGGATACACAACTGTAAGACATTTAGAATTAGTAATATTTTCTGTGCGAAGGGGATCAGTGAAGGCATTAATAGCAAGATGTGATCTTTATTAAAGAAGCGCTTGTCACACTTTTTTGATAAATTACCCTTTGATTGTGCTATTTTTCTAACTATTACTAGTATTTTGGGGATTGCTGTAACATGTTTTAGTAGAACATTTTTATCCCTATCTGGAGTCCTCAGAACTTCTTGGTTTAGTTCTGAGTCTTCTAGAGAGATTGTATGGATTCTCTCTGGTCTTTTTTTCATTAAGTATTGCTGATATGGTAGGAGATTCCAGCAGCATTGGATGAAGTCACTCAAATAAATTCTCTTCCTTTTTTGTGAAAGATTATAATTAGGAGTATCAGACAATTGCTTGTCAGTTATAAGGTGGGCTCTTGGGTAGCACTGTTCTTTTCTACCATTCCTGTTCGAGGAAGATGCTTCACTAGGTAGCCTTATTTCCTGATTATCAAAACAGAACCACCTCTGGTATCCCACAGCCTTCCTCCCTGCCTCCTCCTGTAAACTCAGCTGTTTCCAAGCCCTATTCTCAGTTCAGCATGCCAAGGAGTTGATGGGGAGTGGACAGTCCTGGTAAAAACTGACCATATGGTCACCCTGTGTATCATTAGTAGGAATAGGAGTTAGAGGGCATATATGGACTGAAGCATATTTAACATGCAACAGCACTGGTATCTTTTGAAATAGATGGTGGAAGCAGAATGATTTTCCTAGTGTCAAAAAATAATTTCAGAATGGATTACAGCCAGTTGGCTACCTCATACCGTATTAAGGGTAAAGAGATACTTAAGAGAGAGGAAACAACCAGAAAAAATGGCAGACATATCTGCACTGCAGATTCCAAAATATACCACTATCTCACAGGCTCTGAACATGCTGGATCTACACCTGCTGCTGGATGCTTAGGTAGCAGTAATTGCCAAGAGGGTTTTTACACCATTTGTGCCTGGTAAAGTAAACTTAAGATGTTCCCTTTGAGGGTGAGCCGTACCATAGTCTGTTATGTCTTCATCAATGTGAAGCTGAACACCAGCTATTTAGAACTGCTGAACCTCATGACAGCTTTAGGTTTGAACATATATATAGCCCATAGTACTTAAATGCATTTTTTAAAGTGTAGGTTGAAAAGTTGTATCAGTTTGTGAAGTTACTTATTAGAGTTTCTCTTCAGTATGTACAGTAAAGCTGATTTCGTTTTTTAATTATTTACATAAAATGCAACGCTGAAGGATGCTGGAATCAGGCATTTGCAGGAGCCTAGAGTCCACACAAATGCTTGCAAATAGCATCTGAGTTCCTAGACACAATATTTCAGCATGTTATCACCAATTTAAAGACAGCCCAAATGGGAACCAAGTCTGAGCGAGTACTGTTTTTATTCAACAGTTTACATAACTTTGCCAAACTTGACCTTCTAGTTTTTTTCCATTCCACAAGTAGAATGTTGTCACTAAACATATCAACTTTACTTTGGAAGAGATGATTACAAAAACAAAAACTAAAGGTATTTTAAGGTTGGTTAATTCTGGGTTTGTCAGAAAATAGTTACAGGCAGTCCTCGACTTACAATGTTTTGAGTTACAACATTTCGCACCTGCAGTGCATATAAATTGACACCCTGTTTCAACTTTCTGACGTCAGTTTTGACTTTACAACACTTGATCTGACACGATGCCATGCCAGTGAATAAGTTTGCAGACAAGACTCCTTGCAGCCAAGACTCCTGAGAAGACTCCAGCCAAGAACCCTTCAAAAAGTCTAACCAAAAGTCTTTCAAAAAGTTGAGCACCTCAGAGAAGTCCTTCCAAATCAATATGATTGCTATTTATAGATTCATAGATATAGGGTCGGAGGGACCTAAGTAGATCAAGTCCGACCCCCTGCCCTGGGCAGGACCCCAGCTAGGTAATTATCAAGCCTCCTCTTAAAGACCCCCAAGGTAGGAGCCAGCACCACTTCCCTTTTCCCCCTGAGCGCCTCCTGGAGTAACAAGGAATAATGGCCATAAATTGTTTGAGACTAGATCCAGACTAGACATCGGGAGCTGCTACTTCACAGTCAGGGCAGCTAGGATCTGGAACCAGCTTCCAAGGGAAGTAGTGCTGGCTCCTACCCTGTGGGTCTTTAAGAGGAAGCTTGATGATTACCTAGCTGGGGGCATTTGAGCCCAGTTTTCTCTCCTACCCAGGGCAGGGGATCAGACTAGGAGATCTGCGAAGATCTGCAAGGTCCCTTCTGAGCCTACATCCATGAATCCCTAGGCATATCAGAATTACATACCAGTTTCTAAAAGCTTTCAAAGAGTAGTGGTTAAGCCATAAGCATGACAAGGCTGCAGATGTAATGTGGAAAATACTGGTATAAAATAGTACCAGATTCCTCCAGGTACAATTTTGGCCAGTCAATTTACTGGGCATGCATATCTGCATGTTTGCCTTTTGAAATGTTTTAAAGATACTTGCAATGCCCCATAAATATGGTAAATGTAACATTTGTTCATACCTGAAGAGATCTTGCTATTATTGGTCCAGAGGTGTGCATTAAGTCCCACTCTGGCCTTGTGGCAAGGGCTGCTCTACATTAACTTAAATGAGTGTTTGGGCTGGGGAGTCAAATTTAGCTGGACATCGTTAGCTGCACTGATCTTTCATGGGCCATTGACTCCAGAAACTGGCATGCCTTAACCACATCAGCTCTGGGGCTGCTAGCCTTCCACAGACTTTTGATTATTTTAGCTACAGCAGCTCTAGTAGATGCTTAGGATTCTAGAATAATTTTAAAATAGTTTGTTTAAATGAGTACTGGTAACATTCGCTTTTTTAACAAACCACAATGACCGCTATTCACAACTGATTAATGAGCACAAAGCAGAGAGCATTATAGAACTCAAAGCTTGTTTCGGGGGACATTAGTTGCATCAGCTCAGACTTATTTTCGTAGAGTTTAAAGTAACAAAATATATTCCTATCATTATCAGCAGTAAGAGCTGAGATGCTGACCATTTGAGTTGCTGGCCTATGATGTGAAGAGATTGAATTCTAGAAGGTTCCTTCCAGAGTCTTAATTGTTTTAAGCAGATTCAAATTGTATGTGATCTGCTTTTAAATCCATTTAAAATAATCAGCAGTTTTTTTAGCTGGATTTTTTACAGTTCAGTAAAAGGATTAGTCAGGTTCTCTGTTTGCATCATTTTACTAGTTGCTTTGTTTAGTATATATACTGCAGGCAAACAATTTTTATTGTACAAAGCCTTCTCTAGTTGCATGTTAAATTTCGTAAGTATTAGTTTTAATTATTTTAAAACAAGCTTAAATATACATCTGCCCTACCTGACAAGTGATCCTTTACAAATTATTTGAAAATGCTAAACTATATAATTCCACTTCCCGTTATAACAGTTTAATGAGAAGAGACTTGTATCTTACTTCTGCAAGCACAGATAGACTTTGCACTCAGACATAATTCATTGCAAAACATGGACTTCATTTTTCAAGTAATTATGTAAAAATGCAAGAGGAATTACATTAAGTAGTGATGGTTATTAGGAGTGTTAGGCAAAAAAGAAATGTGACTTCCACAGGTATTGCATATAAAGCATAAGCCTGATTCAGGCAAACAGTATTTTCATGTCCATTCTTTACCTTTAGTTTTAGCATGAACAGCTTATTTGGTCCCAACTGGAAAGTTTTGAAGCCATGCTAGCACTTTCCTAGGAAAAAAATGTAAAGATGTTCAAGGAACTTTGATGCTTGAAAACTGAGTAGATGAATCATTAATGTGGAACATGAACATGTATGGAAGGTAGTCCTCAGAAATAACTGTGTGTACTTAAAGCAGTTGGCACAAAGCGGATAGTTTTACAGAGCCTGACAACATAATTATAGACATGAACACACTTAATAGCAAAACCACTAGTTTAGAAACTTGACATGGGTTTGGCTAAAATCAAACAAGGCTTATTCACTCTTATACCACAAGTAATTATGCTTAGCTTATTCATAAACAAATGGTTTGGCCTCTTGATTAGAGTGTGCTACTATCTTTGGACATGCCTCTTTATAGCATTTCTCTACACTACATTTAGCATTAGTTTGTTTTGATTGCTCCTACAATGTTTATCCCTAGTTATATTAATTAGTATGGCTTTTCATACGTGAATATATCAGAATTAAGGAATGCTCAGGTCCCAGCTTGCATTTCAAAACACTAACATTTCTGTTCTGTTTTTTGTATTCTAGTAAAAGACATTAAAATACTTTTAGCTGAACACCCACAATGAATCAAGTATGTCCATATCTTCCTGTGATATTTGTCACACTAAGTATGAAAAGTTACTGTAGTCAGCATTTCCAACTTACAGTTGCATTCTGATTACCTAGAATCACTGCAATATGGAAGATTGGTAATGAGAGATAGAAAAGACTCTATCTGACCCTTGACTTATTCAGACCAGATCTGATAAGTTCTTTTCTTCATTATGAAACATATGCACAGCCACCCAAGTGGAATAAAGGTACTGCACTGACTCCAATATAAAAGATGACCCTGAATATAAGAAAATCCCCCAATAAATAGATTCTCTATCTTGAAAATGTATAAATTTGTTATAATTTCCAGGTATAGAATCTAAGTATTGGAGGGTTGTCTTGAATTCCATCCTTCCACTGCTACAGTAGCAAGAGCAGTGACTGGGGCGGAGGCCAGATGGCCCTTTTGCCTTCTGCTCCATCCACTTCTTCCCCCTACAGCCTTCCTGTGCCTCCAAGTCTCTGCCTCATCCTTCCCCTCGCCCTGTCCTTGGGCTGCTCTGTCCCAGAACACAGCAGGTGGGCACTTAGCCCCAATCTGGCCATGCAAGTGTTGGTGCTGCTGCCTGGCCAGGTAGGACAAGGAGTTTCCATGTGCTTTGTCCCTGCAAGAGACCCCAACCTGAGCTGGAGCCCAGCTGTGCCAGGCAATAAGGGGGAGAAAAGGAGGTGGGCTGGGGGGGCAGAAACTACAGGGGGGAATTGGAGGAAGCTGCTGTGGGTCTGTTTCTGGCCTGAACATGGAGTCAAGGCCAGGGTCAAAGGCGCAGCAGTCACCTACCTCCACTTCCTCCCCCTCCCCCTGCTTCGTATGCAAATGTAAGATGAGAGGCTTTTCCCCCCATGGCAACTGGGTGGTAAAATCTCATATTTGAGTAAATATGGTAGTGTTCTTAGTCTAGCCCTGATAGATAATTGTTCGTGTAGAGTCTGTTTGAACTCATGAGGCTTCATATAGTGCCATGGATTAGAGCCCTCTGCCCCCCTCCCCTACAGCAGACATTTGACTGTTAGGTGGTGGGGAGGAAGAGGAGAGAAATCAAGCCTGCCTGCATCACTCCTCCTGGCCAGCAGGCAGGGACCCAAGGGTGCTGAACTGCTCCTCTCCCCAGCCCTGCCCACCCCAGCTCCAGAGATGTCAATAGAGGAGGGAGGGAAGGAAGCAGCACTCACTTCTTGGCTGTTTTGCCCAGCCTGAGCTGGAGAGGGAAGTGGAACAGAGCCCCCTTGACTTGTCCCCCCCACAGCTGCCCTGGCTGAGATATTGGGGGAAGCCGGACTGGGCCCATGAGGTGAGGGGCTCTGTTCCACTCCCCCCACCTCCAGCTCAGGCTGGGCAAAACAGCTGGCAGCTGAGTGCTGCCCTTTCCTTTCCTTCCCTCCCCTTCCAAGACCCCTGCCCGTCACTCAAAAAATTAACCCTCAAGGAAATGCAGATTTCCTAAAGAGCTTAGCTTTAGAGTGCCTTAATCAAGTAGCTGATTCAGCAAGAGTTAATTTTTCACATGATCAGCCAGTTTAAAAGCACTCTGCAGCTGTGCATGTGTGTTACGTCACGGCTGTAGAGTGCTTTCAGGGCCCAATCATGCAAAAAATGTCACTTACGTGAGCCCTCTATTATAGCTAGTGCCACTGCTGGTAGAATATAAGAGGTTAGTAACTGAAAGTAAATAGAAATATTTGTTTTCCTGCATATTCAATGCATTTTCAATACACCAACCACAGAAACAGGATTTTTTTCTTTTTGTGAAATCATCCTTTTTTATTCTATTTCCTGAGCTGACTTAGCCTCACTGACTCTCTTCCATAAAGAATCATGCTGGTTGCATTAGAGTTTGTCACTGAAAAAGAGATTGAATGAAAAACTGATCTGGCATCAAACTCCAAAGGTGTCTTGATCAAGGGTTATACTGACCTCAAGGGGTAGAAAAATCCCATGGATTAAGATTGTGCTCTTCAAAAGATCTCATCACTTCCCCTGCTGTTTTCACTTTGGGGACTTGTATATAATACTTTATTAAAATAATAAAAGTTACAAGTGCTAAATAATTATATTCTCAGTATGAGTGAGGTAAGCACATTCATCAATGAGGAACAAAATCATTTATTGTCAATTCTCATGAGCTAATGCATAAATTTCCAAGGAGTTTCAGTCAGTGCAGAATATTGAGATTGTACTGTAAATCAGAACAGCATATTAATTTCTAAAATTAAGTCCTTCAACAATTAGTTTATTTTTGATAAAAAACAAGAAATTAGCATAAGTAGTATAGTATTTGTTCTTGCTCAACATGTGACCATGGAAGACAGCACTGCTGTATTACTCTGGACCCCAGAACCTGTCCTTTAAGAAGCCAGGTATTAAGTGACAGATAAAAGCTTTACAATATTACCATACAAGGAAAGCAGTAGGTGAGGACACCGGGTTGAGAGAACAATTATAGTTGCCTCAGGTATGATTTCTTTTCCATATGCATTTACTAACACCATGGCAAATTGAAAACAGGTAAAAATGGAATTAGGCATAATGCTCACGGTATCAACAAATCCATTTCATTGTAGGTTGTGAATATAGTTTTGTAATTCCACTGGTTTACTTTACCAGCCATGAAACATCTTTGAGTTCACTGACTAACCACCATCTCTTATTATCTTTATGTCCATTTCCGGTTTAATCCTTGATGATCCCTTCACCCTCCTGTGCAGAGACAGGGTGCAAAAAAAGAAAAAATGCCCTCCTGCCTTACTTCAAAAGTATGATCTGCACATCCCCACCGAATCCTCCTTTACGAAGCAGAGATAGTGTACCAAATGAGATACAGACCTACCCTGCTTCTCACCAGCTCCATGGCTTGTGAACTAAAGCCCTAGGTGGCATCCTGCAATTCCTTGGGTTCAGTTTCTCTGTTTGCTGATGGACTAGTAGGGTCCCCTGTGGAACTTCCTGCTGGAGAGGTGTGCAGGTTGTGTTATTCTATATGTGATGACTTGTACTAAACACTCACTAATTGGAACGAAGAGTTCTAATATTAAAGAGAGAAGGCATAATGATCCGAGACTAGCAAAATACAGCATGTTCTAGGAAACGTTTAAACTGCAGTTTACCATAAAACATATATTTCCCTCACTGAACAGGTTTCACAGCACCATAAATGAGAAGTACTCTACAACTACATATTGTACTTATTATTTGGGACTGAGAAAAAGGCTTAGCATTTCTCCAGCATATGCTTGTATACAAACTCAGTGTAAACAATGCTTATTACAATAGGAGCAGCTTGGGATAAGATTTTTGCATCTCATTAGGGCTAGCGACCTTGTTTCTCACAATGCCTTATGCCTCTAACCCCACCCTGAAATTCATGGAATCTAGTTAGCTCCATAGACCTCTTGAAACTGGTTCTTAGTTATTGTAATCAATTATGCAGTTAGCTTACAATTGCTTTACAAAGAGAGCATGGAGTTGAAAAGCTGATGCATTTTTGCAATTGAATTTTTGACTAACATGGAAATAACTCTTGTTTGGTGTAGCATAAACAATTGGCAAAAAGTTGGGGTCAGAGACATGCTATATAGTTATGCATATTGAATAAGTGCATAGTTTGCTTATAAGTAGAGAAAGTTGCCCTGACATTGCATGTACTTGTGATCACTAGGGTAATAATACCTCAAATCCTGGGGAGGAGGCAGAAATCCTCCTCCTCTCCCCCATTCAGTCTGCTCCAGAAAATTCAAGACTAACTGCCATCCAAGCCTTCCTGACAACAAAATACATAAACCTTGCAGCAAATTACCCTGGATTTCTCTTGCCTCAGATGCCTATGTTGACTGACTCTTGTCCAGTGCTGTGAGACTCCAGGGGCCATGCAATGCCTCACTTCTACAATTCCCTCCAGCCTCTCCTCTTCCTCATCAGACTTCTAGCATGTCTCCCCCAACAGTCTCTTTCTCCTGCTCCGGCAACCCCTTGCTGTCCCTCTAACTGCTCTTCTGTCTGCCCAAAACTCACCTCGCCACTCACACTGTCACCCTGGTATTTCCTTTTCCACAAATCCTGCCTTTTCCCCACCCTCCACTCCAAGATGCCCCTGCCTCCCACATAGCTGTCCATGTCCTCCTAAAAGAAAAGAAGGAAACTACTATCCAAGCCACTTAAAGCTTCAGGTCCCTCCTGCTCAACCAACACTCAAGTCAGTTTGGGTGGGGCCCAGGCAAAAATGATGCTCAGCTGGGTGCAGGCTCCTGCCTGCCAGGAGGAGGAACACAGCAGCCCTTACCAGGAAAAGGTTGCAGCCTAACAAGCCTTGAGCTTGAGGGTGGGAAAGAGCTTGTGCTCAACAGAGCCTCTCAAAGCAAGCTCATGTTCTTATAGTCCCTTCAGTTGGAAGAGAAGGCATTGCTTCCACCCAGCTAAAAGTTGCTGGAGAAAAAATATCCCCCATTTCTCTTAATTACAAACTCATGCATGTGAGGACAACTATTTTAGAATTTTATCCCACAAGCTTTGGCAACACTGTATTAGGCCAGTATCCAAAACCCACTAAAACAAAGAAGCAGCTTCTGATTGACATCAATGGATCAGGCTCCCAACACATTTAGTGTGTTTTAAATATTAAACAAATGATCAAGAAAACAGTATTTCTGGTTCTCAGACCACATTAATCTAACAAACTTACCATACTTACTCAAATCCAAGACTGCTTTGAATTTAAGATGACCTCCAATAATTAGATTCTATGCATGGAAAATTTCTATGCAGGGAAATTTTAAAATTGCCCCTCTCCACTGCTACAGTAGTAGAGGGCAGGCTGCAGAAGAGGACAAGGGGCTGCCCTCCCCACTTAGTGTCAGGTGTGGCTCTGGCCCCGTTCTGGCTTAGGGAACGGAGGAACGCACAGGAGCTCTGGCCTCAACACGGCTGGGCAGGTAGTTACAGTAACAAGAGCTTCAGCCTCACTAAAGCTACTGCCACTGCTGCCATGTAGCCAGGCCAGGGCCAGACTTTCCATGTTCTCTATGACAGAATGGGGCCAAACATGGGACTGATAGTGAGCAGCAGGGGGAACAGAGACTGTGAGAGGCAGGTGGAGTGGGGGGGGGCAGAAGTGGCAGGGAGGCAGATTGGGGATGTTTCATGAGGAGTGGGGATGAGGCACAATCCACAGGTGGCATGGGGGGGCAGATTGGGGGGGTGGGCAGGGACTGCTGTGGCTCTGACTGGCCCCTGACCCAGAATTTTGTACTTAAATCCAAAATGAGGGGCTTTTTTCCTCCATGTTGAATGAAGGAAAAAAAACCTCCATCTTGGATTTGAGTAAATGAAGTATATAACCCCTTTCTTCTCGTCTCATCAAAAGATGTCTGAGAGACAGGAAAAGTGTTGCTACAGATGTGAAGCAGACACAAAAAGATTAGTGATTTGCCCAAGATTACATAGAAAATTTATGGTGCAAAAGGAAATTATACCTGTGTCCTTCAAGTACCAACTTCTTCCCCCCATTAGTAATAGCAATATGCACAATTACCGCTTCAAAAGTACTAGAAGAAACTGTCATTTTTAGATAAATATTGATATCTCATACATATTGAAATATGTATGAGGTGTTCAGATATTGAATTACATATCACAATATCATGTAACTGAATTTTAGTATCACAAATATTGAGCTTCCTACAAGAGATATCAGAAGTACTGAATCACAGTGCATTTAAATATGGTTGTATGCTGGTCAGATTAAGTTATGGTACAGCATTTTAAGTACACATGAGCTTTCTTTTTAGAAAAGATGATAGAAGTTCCAGCTAAAGCATCAATCTTTCTAAGCAGGTATGCAATCTCTTCTAGGTAAAAATTGAAAAATATCTTGTCAGATCACAGGCAAGCAACTATGAATGACATTGCACAAAAGGCTGAGGTATGTATCAAATTTTAAATGTTCTAATTCATGTAGTAATTTATAAATGATACGGACAAAAAGACAAATATTGGTGTTTTAAGCCTCAAGCTACAAATGGCTAATAGAGGAAAAGCTCCATAGAAGGAAAGGCAACGTACCCGGTTATTTTAAGATGCTAGAGAAGCACTTGAAAAGAACAACTTGATTGAAAAAAGGCGAGTTATCTTATTCGCTGGAATGTGTTGGGCTTCTTGCCATTATAAAAAACCAAGACACTGAATTTTCTATAAACCTGGAAGTGGATGTCCAAAGTGAGGATACAACATAAGGAAGATAGTACAGTGCTGAGGATAAAGATGATGAAGACTACAATATTTTAATTTTGCTAGAAAATGTTTTGGATGTTAACTCAGTGACAGGAATGAAAGCAAGGAATACTGACACTGATATCATGTAGTACTGAAATGAGAAGCACATCTAATACAGAACAGTACTTTCATTCAGGTTTTCCACTGCCTCATAATTCTTTATTGACAAACTATATGTTACCAAAATGTAAAGCGACAGAGCCCTTGAAGATCTATAAGAGGTGTGTACAGTGTGCTAACTGGAACCTAACAGAAAAGTTAGGAGAGCATAGAAATAGCCATATCTACAACAGGTCCCCACTAGACAAGTGAGCTTAGCATCTCAGCTGTAATGTACACACCTATTAAATTAAAATATAAAACAGCTAAAATATAAATATATTAATTTACTATTAAAGATATTATGTATTTGATTTTGGGTATGACCGTAAACTGCAGCTGACTGGAGGACCTGGTGGCAACATGGCAGGATTACTAGTGGTGGGGTAGCTCCTGTAAAATACCACATGTTGCAACCTCCAGAATGAAGCAAGCATAGGGTATTTCAAAACCCTAGTCCCCTCTGCCTTGTTGGTACCCCTTGGTTGGAGAAAGGCTAAGGAACATCACCCTGACAGAAGTGCACCCTTGCTGAGGTGTTAGGTACTGTCAGCAACAGGTCTTATCTGTTGCTCTCTGACAAAAGCTACAACCATTGAGACACTGAACACCTGGACTCAGTCTGGCCTTTGGATTCTGTCTCAATGGTCTAAAGGGGGCATGGTAGGTCTTGGGCAGCGTCCACTCCTCCAAACTCCTACCAAGACGTACACGCTGAAGGTCTTGGTGTGATGGGCTCTGTACAAGTGGATTCATCAAGCACCTGACTAGACCTCTTCAGCATGCACCAAGATCCAGAGGATCAATGGTTGCCTAATACTATCATGCGCTTACATTTTTAAAGGAAATAAATATCCTGTTCTACTTTGAAATGATGATTCATTACAAGGTTGAACAATGTAGGTTACAAAAAACCCAAAAATGCACATTAGAAAATGTGATGCTAATGTCTGCATATTTTTAAAATCTAAATTCTAGTCTTGCTTCTAAGAATAGAGTCAAGTATATATTTCTGTTTTCACTGTGGGCGTATGTAATTCTAAAGCAGTGATATGGAAATGTACTTCATAATTATATGGATGCTAAAAGGACACGTTTTCAAACTTCAAGGTTTTAACAACATATTCACCCATTAAATGGGATTCCTGTAGTTGAATCTAACAAAAACCTAGGTTATTTTTTTAGTGTTTATTGCTACTTGATTATAAGCAAATATGATAAAGTCAAACAGTAGACAATAGTGGCACAATATCATTATCTCATATGTATTTTCTGTTTTAATGAGTCTTACATTCTTTCTAATTCAGTCTATATCACATAATTTCTCTCCATCTGTTTCAACTTTCTTTTTCTTATCTTCATCTCTCTATTTTCACCAAGATTCTGCTTTCTTCATCTAAACCTATCCAAAAATCCTATGTGCCTAAACTTCGCAAGGGTGATGTAAAGGATAAATTTGAAGCTATGCAGAAAGCAAGGGAAGAAAGAAATCAAAGGAGATCTAGAGATGAAAAGCAAAGAAGAAAAGAACAATATGTTAGAGAGAGAGAATGGAACAGGAGAAAGCAGGAGGTCATTTTATTTGCAAATATTTTTGCTTTAATTATTTTATTCTAATGTTCAGTATTTTATGTAAGAATTTTAAATTAGTTTTTAAAATTTTTCAAGGTAATGAAAATAAGTAGACTCAGATTTTTTTGTATCGTCTTATGTAACAATAGCATCTTGTATTCTAATGTTTAAAGATGGTTAATTTTCTCTGTTTAATTAACTAGATGAAAGAACTGCTTGCTTCTGATGACGAAGAAGAAAAGTCTAAAACAGAGAAAGCTTATGTTCCAAAGCTTATTGGTAAGCAACTTGGTTTAAAAGATTACGTAATTTGACACTTAAATATTAGATAAAACAATTACGTTCTGTCATTCATATATATATATATATATATAGGAACTGTTAAAGGCAAGTATGCAGAAATGGAGAAACAAAGACAAGAAGAAGAAAGAAAAAGAATGGAAGAAGAAAGAAAGCGTAGAATTGAACAAGATATGATTGAGAAAAGGAAAATTCAGAGAGAACTGGCAAAAAAAGCCCAGGAGGTATGTTTAACTTGATCAAAATAAAAATAGTAAGTATATAGCAAATAGGAAAAAACCCCCACAAACCTATTTTTCACTGATCCACAGGTAGAACATGAGGATTTAATTTAGGTTTCTGACAGCAGGTAAATAGACTGTGGTCTATGGAGGAGAAAATGGATGTGGAAATGAGTATTTTTCAGGGGAAGGAGTTTATGGGAGTAGTTATAGGATACACAGTTTGTTAAATATTGAATTTGAGTTACAGCTAAAGCCTGGTACTGATTAAAAATGGGGATAGGGTGACCCAGACAGGTACAGGCTTGGTATAGACCTGGGAGTGGATTTACAGTTAAGTTTATAAAGTCAAGTCAGTCAGTTCTAAATATTTCCTTTTATTAACAAGGGTAAGCCCTTGTTCCAGACACAAGATGCTACTTTCTGCTTATAAGTGTATCACTGAGTATGACTTATAAGCACAGTTGTAAATTGATTGTACAATAAATACGACTAAACTTACAACGGTGGTGGTTCAATCATGTTTTATTCTGTCATTGTGCATATCAGTACTGTTAAATATTGAAATGGCTATCTTCCAACTCTAACTGGCTTGCATTCTTTTCTGCTCAGTGGCCCAACTTCAGCAGGATTGGTTTTGAGAACTAGATCCTGCCAGCCCTTTGGTAGCTGTACTCACATCAGGCTCCTCAGAGTACTGGTTTCTGGTTCCCAGTGGAATTTAGGCAAGAGTTAGGCACCTTGCTGTTTGAACCGGGACAGTTTTGGGCATGCAGAGAAGTAGAACTGGAGGCAACTAGAAAATTTCAAAACTAACAGGGAGACAGACACTTAGCAAGGGTTAGGGTTAGGCAGCAATTAAGTAGATATTTTTGGATTGCAGGCTTGGATTTGGGCAGGCTTTAGCCATCTGAGTCCTTTTCTGAATCTGGTCCTAACAGTCTCAGTGCATAGTCAAGGACCATAAACAAGTATTTAATTAACCAGAGATCTGTTTTTCCTCAAAAGTGAGAAGAGCATTTTTATTGGGTGAATATCTAACAATAGCTTAGCTACTATCTTCTGTTGAAATAACATTGTTAACTTGTGTAAATTCTGCTGAATGTTAATACTCTTTCACTATCTGTTCTCAAGTTTATTTACTTTGCAAAATAGAACTATGTATATCTGTACTCAGAAAAACAGCTATACTAATTTTAAAAAAGTGAAAAATAAACTCATGTCAAGACTATAAAATGAATGTAGGGAAGATGGTCTTTCTTGTAAAGAGGACTGGCAGGGAAGGATCAAATTACTCTGATAGGCAATAGCTTGCTTCAATAGTTTTTTGCATAGTTATGGAACACATATGTAAGAAATCTGTATTAAAGCACTACATTTCAAATACTGCATCACATTGATATGCTAGATTTGGACTTTAAATTCAGTTTACTATACTAGGAAATGTATCAAAACTGTCCCAGGACCAACACTGTGCGCATGTCTACACACCCCTATGGCGCTGTTACGGCATCATCATTTAGTACTTCCAAGAGGCGCACTAAATGATGGCGCAGTAACAGCTTTTACTGTGCCATGCCAATGGTGCATGGTTTTAGCTCCTATGTCACCATAGCAATGCACTACACTAAGGGAGCAGATTCCTATGGTGACATAGCTGTGGTGTCACGGTTTGTGGTGTCACCGTAGTGTGTTGCTACAGCAATGTAACGTTACATGTAGATGCACCCCATGGGTTAGAACATGGTATACGATCTGTGCATTAACATTTGATGTCAGGTTGAAATCAGACAGCGAAAAGCATTCAGAATAAAGTCTCTCCAGTTCATCCTAAAGATTTGTAAACTTAAATGCAACATGCGTACCATGATTGATGCAAATATTTTCATTTTTATGTTTGAAAACTCAAGGCAAAGAGCGAAAGTAATGTAATTATATGAAATTCTCATTTAATAGATTGAGGACTTAAACAATACGGGAACTGAATCAGCATCGGAGGTAATCAGATATTTTTTTCAAAGACACATTCACCTACCTTTTTACTTCTTATCACTTTGTTTTTATTGCTGTAATAGGGTAACAAGAAGGGTGCACTTAACTTTTCATAAAAATTTTGTAACAAGACCAGGTACCTAAAGAAATATTTTTTGAGCTGCATAGAAGGAGCTTTGTAGCTATGGAGCTATAGCTGAGGCTAACTTATTCTAGTTTTAAAACTAGTTTAAAACTTATTTGTCTGTGAAAAGCTACCAGAAAAAACAGTATTAAGAATAGCTAACACATAGACTTTTAAAGCTACCAAAATGTTTTGGATACCCATAGGAGAAATGGGCATCTAAATTACTGGTGGCTTTGAAAAAGCCTTTAAAGCTCACCTTTAAAGCTCTTTGCCTTTGATAAGATTGAAATTAAAAAGATATACTGTTAATGTAAACATGTTAAATGGCAATGAAAGTTTAACAATTACATGTTTTGGTTTACTTATTGCAATTTAAGCTTGGATAGTATACACTGACTAAACAAGCCTGCCTATTTTGTTAGCAGAGTATTATTTATGTGCTAACAAAATACTTAGTGTTTGTATTTTCAGCGTAACAAGGGGATGTTTATTAAAAAAAAGTTAGACAAAACCCTACTATTTTTTACCAAAGTGTCTAATGGCACTTCTGAAGTTTATAAAGAGAAATTATTTGGCAGTCTCTCTAACGGTATTTGGTTTATTTTCATAAAATCATATTGTAGGATACTTTAATATATTAATTCCCTTTGCAAGACACCTCCATATGTTCTTGAAATGAGATGTCAGCATTGCTATAATCAGACACTTGCATACTGCACAACTTCTATCACTTGAAAAAATTACTAATGGCTTGAACCTAGATATTGTGACTGGACATGCAAATGCATTCAGAAATCTTAGACTTCTTAGTTGAGATAAAATTCCCATAGATTTTAATGGGTGTTTTGCCTAAATAAAATTGCAGACTGGTTGTTACTTCACAGGCTATTTTTAGCCACATATTTCTCTCTGAATAGAAAGATATTGGAAGCAACATTCCTCACAGGCTTGTTTCTATGCAGAGTATATGTCAGACATAACACTTTACAACTGAGATGGACTTGCATTTGCTACATCTTCAAAATTTCAGCAACTCTTGTTTGAACAGCTACAAATAGTTGTAGATAAGTTCACCTGTCAATGAAGATACTCAAAGTTCTCTGAACATTTGCCAACTACATTTACAATTTAAAACAGAATTGTTTTCAGGGCCTTCTGTTGTCAGAGGAAAATTAACAGCTGTCAGTAGCACTGGAAGATGGGATTTGTATTGAGTACTAGTTCTGCTCATAGTACACCTCTCACTACTTTTGGAAACTTTGGCAAATACAGGTAATGATGGCAGTTCCACATGCAAACAGACAACTTCAAAAGCAATATTTATGGAAAAAAGTTTATTTTTAACAACAGGAAGGAGACGATTCATTGCTGGTGACAGTAGTGCCTGTAAAACCTAACAAAACACCTGGAAAGATGAAAATAAGTGCTGATGATGTAGGAAAAGAAAGAGAAGAAGAAAGCAAGCATGAAGAGGAAAAATTAAGATATGAGGAACAGAAACAATCTCTAAAAGAAGCCAAGTGTCTTTCATTTGTCATGGTAAATAAATCATTGTAAATAATTCTTAGGAAACAGGAGTTTAATGTTTAAAACTGCATTTAATTAATGGCTTTGTTTGTTATATAGGATGAAAATGAAGACACTGAAAGACATGAACCCCTGTCTCCTGGGAAACTGAAAGTAACATTTGAAGAACTGGAAAGACAAAGACAAGAAAATCAAAGACGGCAAGCAGAGGAAGAAGCAAGACAACGTTTAGAAGAGGAAAGACGCACCTTTGAAGAAGCTAGACAACAAATGGTAAATTAATGCTTTATTCACAGTTCTGGAAGTTTCTTGCTTATGCTGGATACAAGTACGCCCTTTCGTGCATCTGAATTCTTTTGCCTTTTTATACCTGATTTTATTTCAAACTGTTAGACTTACCGTGAGGTGTTAACTATTCACAGATTACCGTTGATGTCACCATCAGTTTAAAAATATACTTTCTGACTTTATTCTAGGTATTGATTCATATTCTTTTAAACAATCTTCTGATATGTATGAAACATCCTGTTCTTAAAAGTGTGCCAACAGTCAAAGCCATTTTTACAAAAAGTATCTGCATTATATCATACTGCAGTACCTTGTAAAACTACCTTTTAGTATCTTTAGAATCAAAACAACAGTTGTATAAGAGTATGAACAGATTTTGATTTATTCCTAAACTGAATCTAGTTTTTATTCTTAGGGAATTCAAGTCATTGAAATTAAACTACTCGTGATAAATTGATCATATTTATGGGTAGGGACCTACTGGAATTAGTATTGCGTGTTTCAGTATTGCTAACTCCCATAATTTTTGGCATTCTTAAAGTCTACACTTCGGGAATGTGAAAAACTTAGCTCTTTCCTTTATATATATTTAAAATATATACTTTTTAATTTTTGTGGAAAATGTTACATTGGGCAGGCTCTGCAAAAAATGGTGGGCTCACTGCAAAAAAAAAAAAACCCCAAGAACCAAACTTACCAGCAAGCAGGGAACAGGGTGGAAAGCCCTGCAGTCTTGGAGCATGAGCAAAGAGAAGAGGAGAGGGGCTGCCTGCAGTATGGGCAGAGAAACTGCAAGGAGGTGCACTAGGATCTGTGAAGCTCTGGCCCACTTCATTGCACACATGCACCCACCCCCAACAATGAGCTGTGCTGAGGCTCTTTGGACCCTAGTACAGCTGCTTGCAGCCTCCCAGCTACGTGCCTGTCAGCCTGGAACACTTGGGCAGCTGCTTGCAGCCTCCCCACCTGCGGATAGTCTGAAACCACAGCTTAATTACCCTGATTAAGCTAGGGAAAGCCATTAATTCACACATTATTAAACATGGATGAATGGCTTCTCTGGGTTTAATCAGGGTAGTTAAACTTCCGTTTTAGGCCATCTGGCAAACTGTGGTAAGGGACCTCTCAACCAGTCAGAGGTGTGATGGGGCCCTGCCACACTCAACTCTACAAAAATGGCAGCCAGCTACACGATCTGCCTGAGAAATTGGCCAGCCGCCTCCTCAAGTTTGGTAAATCCCTACCTATGGGTATCAGTACCTTTTAAAACTAAACATTATGTAACAGTAAGTCACGGTTACCTAAGTTTTGACTGTTATTGTCAGTGGTACTTTAAGGCCAGAGCTCCAATGCCTCCTTTGTGAGCCTGGGACTGCTGCTGACAAACGATCTCTGCCCACTCATTTCTGTCTTGCATGTGCGAAGGCCCAACAATTTGACAGTGTAGATGGCTTAGCTGAGTCAAACGGATCAAAACCAGTTTGATTCTGCTACATTAGTCCCAGGCAGAATGTGATGCTTGAGGTGACTGCTTTACAGTGCTATTTTTAAAAGATA
>NW_017728907.1:42490132-42538768 GCF_001723895.1 Crocodylus porosus | reverse complement strand
AAGAGCAAATTGGATGCTTATCTTGCTGGGATCCTATGACCCCAGCTGACTTCCTGCCCTTTGGGCAGGGGGCTGGACTCGATGGTCTCCCAAGGTCCCTTCCAGCCCTAATGTCTATGAAAATCTATGAAATCTGTAGGTTGGCCCATCTTTAGTTTTCAAGTGCTTGATATTAGGGTCATTAGTTTGATGTTAAAGGACACAGCTTTCCAGTATTATTATTACAAACCCACTGTGGTAATTCCAATCAAAATCTTGAAGTCTTATAACTTTCACAGTTGTCTGACGAGCAGCCCATTGCCATGATGGTTAGATGGTATAGCCATCTGGAGTTCTGCTCCATAGCTCATGCATTCATTTTCTCCACAGACATGTAATCGTTGAAGGAATAGTCCAAGGATAGTGCTTGCTTTCATTCTTATTTGCAATCTGCAGATTCCCAAACTTCTATTGCTGATAATAATGGAGAAGGGAAACACTAAAAAAGTTGAAGCTGCTTATTTCCACTCTTCACTGATGTTTCATTTCCTCAAAGAACAGAAATGCCAATCTCAATTTGCACTAAAAGTAAATTCTATTGATGTTGTATTAGGAAAATAAACCATTGTAATTTTTTCTAACTAATCTGCATCTGAGGGAAAGTAATTTATGTGCCAAATAGAGACTGCCATCCTAACTGTTTACATACACCAAAAGGCTCATTAATGTTACACAACTACAAAATGCCTAACAACAAAATATCAATACAGCCATATACGTTTTACTACTCAAAGTATTAGGACTGTCCCCTAAATGGAATTGTCACGGTTCTCCCAAATTGACATGTCGCAATTATCCTACCCTTAAAACATAAATCAAGTTTACATTCTGCTAGTGCAATATTGTATCTGCATCATAAGCGTACATTATTAAACTACCATCAGATAAAATAAGATATCCACAATTTAACTGAGCACCTTAAACTCTACAGCATTCAGATGAGCAGGGTAAGAGAAAGGAGTATAGGGTTTGAGATGGACTTGAGGTTTACACATGTCCTAGAGTGAGCTTTTCTCTCTTCCCTGTGGCTGAAACCCAAGACGTTTTATTCTTAATTATTTTCTTACGGATAAAAAAATTCTTACCATAGAAAATTCCAATCAGGAATGTTTTTTAGAATAGTATTATTTTGTTATACAAAATTCTGATAGGAAAGAATTTCTAAATTCTTTCTTCCTTAAGGCAAATGATGAAGAATATGATAAAGCAGCTGAAAGTTCTATCAAAGAGTTCCGTCCTGGTAAACTCAAACTCAGTTTTGAGGAGTTAGAAAGACAGAGGAGAGAAGACGAAAAAAGGAAAGCAGAAGAGGAAGCAAGACGACGCATAGAAGAAGAGAAAAGGGCATTTGCTGAAGCCAGGAGGACTATGGTAGGATAACAAGTTTTTTAATCTCTGAATTCTGCCAGCAGGAGACTGATGCCTCTGGAAATGGCATAACATCATAACAGCTCTTCAGGAGTGTATTTTTCACTTGCTTCATAAATTCAATTAATATAAGGCAGTGAGCCATCTTGATAGCTAAACAAGTTGAGAGAGAGACAACCTCCCCCCTTCCCCCCAAAAAAACACTTATAGCCAACCTAGAAAATAAATCCTCATAATTTAAAATAACATTGAAGTTAGTGTTTGCAACAAATAGTATTACACCATAATATCAGAATGTGAAAAACAAGAATCATCACAATGAAACATTATAGAGATCCCATAGAAGAGAAGGTATCTTTTTGTGGATGCCCCTATTTTTCCAATGTATACTCCTTTCTAAGGCCACACTAAGGGCCTTATATACATGCTCTGGGAGCAGGAGGAATGCCACTTTAATTAGAGTGGATCTAAGTGCAGAGCCACTAAAACACCCAGAGCGTCATGTGCATCAGCAGCCCTGAGCTGAAAAATGGTGGCAGGGGTGCTTTAATTAAAGCTTGTCGAATGAACTTTAAAGTACCCCCGCCACCATTTTTCAGCATAGGAATACTGATACACATGATGCTGGAGTCTGCTGGAGTGTGGTAATTACAGTGTGTCGGATTAATCAAGTATGCTCTGACACAGCATGGTAATTACAGCGTGTCGGAGCAGCCTCAATCCCCGTGTATAGGTGTCCTAAGTTTCAACAGCAAGACCAAGTTTTACTGCTGTATATTTTAGGCAAATCAGTTAGGACAACTAAAGGCAGAAAGAGCATAGTCTTTACTGTGATGATGCATTAGCCAAGCATCAAACAGAAAACAAATTAAATCAAACTCGTGTTCCTTAGAAATGACCCACATAAGATATTTTAAATTTTATTCCAATTTCACCAAAAGTCTGTAAAGCCATCCTGCTGTGGAGGGTGTGGCAGAGAGCTCCATTCTGATGTTGTTACTGCAGAATTATCCATTCTTTTTTAAAAAAGAAAACAGTGAATATTTGTACAAATTAAAAGTATGTGCAACTTAGTGTTTCAGAAGGGATATAACCCCTCCATGCTTTTGGGCCAAAGCCACTCTCACTAATGGAGATTAAGAAAAACTTTCCACGTCAGCAGATTATTCTTCAGTTGTTTTGTACGGTATGTGTCTTACCCCTTCTGAAAAGCAGCTGCTACTGAACTAAATATAATACTGGTCTAGTTGAACGTGGCAATTCCTATGTTCTCAACTGTAGTCTTAACGAGAAACACTTGTGCTATTTGCATAATGAAATTGTTACCTCCAGAATTCAAAGAATTAAATTATCCCTATCATAGCTCTTGTATGAAACCTGTTTTAAGACCACTACAGCAATATTTTCCTCAATTTAAACAGGAATAAAAACTAGAACATAGACCAGGGGTTTAGCCTACCCATAGACTAGCCAGAGAATTAAAAAAAAAAAAAAAAAGCATTTTGAGCAACAGACATGTGTAGATGGCCTGCAAGCCATCCTCAGCCTTGAAGGGGCAAAAGTGAGACATGAAGCCAAAAGATAAAATAAGATGAACACTGAGTACTGCTGGGGCAAAGCTGGATTACTTTTTGTGAACACAGCAGGCGATTTAAAAGGGTAGTTGCACCCATTATTTCCTTGGAAGTGTTATCCTTTTTGTTTTGATAAAAGCTACAGCAGAATTAAAATAGAACCTGCTTTTATGTTGAAAGCACTAGTTCTAGCAAGAGCAACAGATCAGTGAAGCTGCTTTCCTGTGGGACAGTCAGTTATAGCAGCAATGTGAATACTTCAAGTTGGATAAGAGGAAGAAAGCCCTGAAGATTACAGTTAGCCAAAGCTTACACTCAAACTATTCCCAAAACTGCCGTACATATTAGGGATCATATATTGGTCCACCAATTAGACACCAAAGTGGCTGAAAGGATCACAGTTAAAAATGCAATTGTATTCAAATTACTCAACTTCCTGGGTGGGGCTTTATCCTCCTCCCTTTTTGTACCTTAGTTTGAAAGCTAAGGGGAAGGTGCATTAAAAACGTAAATGCAGATACAGTTTCCAGGGATTTGAGCAGGGTGAAATAGGATTGCATTTAGAGGCTTAGATACTAAGGCCGGCTTAGCTGTCTAACAGATGGAATAGAATAGGATCTGGTTCAAGTTGTCCTGTAAAAGAAAGGCAAGTTTTTACAGGATAGCATGAATTGTAGAACAAGACAAAACTTTCACTTAAATTTACCTGGGAATTCCATTACCTGTTATATGGGTAATATGACTGACTGTGTAGCAATCACCAAAAACATCTAAGATTTTGTAATCGACGTTAGCCAAATACAGAGTCTTAAATTTACTAAAGTATACTTTATAAAACACTGTCTAAGAATACTTCTCATCGCTTAAACTTCCTAGCCTGAATTCAGGTGCCTGTGCTTCTACTTGAAGGTGACAAAAAATGTAAAGCAGCAGTGCAGAGAGATGCATTCCTTATGGCATTTTAAGTACTTTCATAGTTATAGACTCATTTTAAAAGAATCACAGAACCTGCAATTTAAACATAGGTCAGGCCCACCTGTCTCCCTCCAGCTCACCTTTTTCCCTTCCACCAGATTAAGACTTTTTTAAAGTTTAAAAAATGATTTAAGTAGCATTTTGGATGCCGACAGACATGAGAAACAAAACAAAACAAAACAGTTGCTTTACTGGAAGAGGCAAATGTGTTAGTTTGATCCAGCAATACAGTGTCAGATTGCATGCCTCAGCAGGGCTTTTTGATGCTTTCATCTAAAGCTGACTCAATTAGCTATTCGATAAAAGCACCAGAAAACCTCACTGGAGTGCCCGATATATATGAGCCAGGTCCAACTAATGCAGTGCCTCTTCTCAGCATGTGCTGCGCTTTGTCGTTTTTATTCTACATCTGTAAGCGCCATTTTTTCCCTGTATCTGTAAGCACCTTTTACGTCCTCTTGCATCGCGATATGCTTTTTAAGAGTTGCAGCTACAGTAAGACCTCTCCACCTTTGTTCCAAAGGATCTTGCAATGTATTCCCTCACTCTCAGACCGCACCAGCTTTTCCCAGCATTGTTAGTCACCTTCAGGCTCTTGCCTCACCCTTTTATTTCTATTTAATAGCCAAAGAGAAAGATGCTTTGTGCAAAGTGATCCAAAAATCTCTTCTTCCTCAGATGTTACCTCATTGGTTCATTTAGACTCCACAAGTACTGGAGAATATGGCAATTTATAGAACTTTTTTTTTTTTTTTATTTCCCAGGTTAAGAATAAGAACAGAGTATTTTGCCCTATCGAAATGTGAAACAGAACATTTGATGAATTGGACACATTGGGCTAAACTCAGATCTAGTGCAATTATGCTGATTTTGTTGGGTCTGCAACGGAGATACAATTGCCCATTAGTTTGATTTCTTTTTGAAGTTGTAGAAACAGATTGCACATTTGGAGCTCCAGCCAACACCCTTCTCATTTTATTTCTATACTTTCAAAATCTACTGATTGCTGTCAAACCCTTGCCCTTTCTCTTCACTTAGACTTCCACTCTATCTGAAACAACAAACATATGACCTAACAAAATGTCAAAAAAAAAAAAAAAGGGCTCTTACGTTTCTTAACTTGTCTAATATGTGGTTATTTGCTTTCTTTCTTTCAAGGCCAAGCAACCAGTAGCTGAGACCGTCACATTTTGTTTATTTTCATTAAATGAAATGAGACTGAGATTTTATGCCTGGGTCTCTGTCATCTGCTGACTTCGTTCATCTTAGCAAATAGGCTGGCCACATGGCAACCTGAAGACCTAGGAACGAGAGCAGAGGGAGGTTCACAGGACCGTATCAGAGATCTACATAGGAGGGAAAAAGAGTAGTAATCAGAAGGGCAGGGAAAAAAATAAGGAAGAGGGAGACCAACAAGAGAAGATGCAGAAGAGTGATTCCAGATGAAGTTAAAAGGCACTAGATATTATGCCATATTCAGAGAGCTAGAAAAGTGAACTGAAAATTAATTTAGAAATGCCTTTATCTGAAAGGCTATTTTCTCAAATAGAAGCATTGTTTCCGCTTCTAAACTTCCTTTAGTTTTTGTAAAAGACTTGTGATGGGGGTGGGTTTCCCAGCTTACTGTGAATTTGAACACTTTTAGGCGAGCAGATTTTTTGAACCTCAAAAGGCAGATAGCTGTACAACCATGTTGGGACTCAGCGGGAATAGTAAATAGTGATGAGTTACAGTTGCTCAGCTTTCATCTATTTGGACAACCTCTGTTTTCACTTGTTCTCTAATCATCCCTGTTCCCAGTGAGATGAGATCTGAATTTGTAGATTAAAGAAATATGAAGTGGGGTGAGGGTGGGGATGGAGCCTGGAACATACTAGCGTTGAGGGGATTTTCATATGCACACAATCCACATTTCCCCTAAAACTTAGCTGCTAGAAATTTGAGTGTGCATTATATATCAGAAATATGGTAAGGACAGTTTCTGCCAGTTATGGGCAAAAGTGAAAATAAATTGTGTACAGGACAACAAGCACTCAGCTCCCTAGCAGCTGCTACTCACAACTGGAAGGTTTTTTTCTTTTAAAAAACAAGGTGCGTTTTATATTCCAGGGTGTGAGATGTATGGAAAAGTATGGTAATAAAATGCATTTTGTTTAGAAATGAGAGTTAAGTGAGTCTGTACAGTAACATTAAAAAGCAATGACAAACAATGTTTATGCAGCACTTTTAAAAAGTTAAATGCTTGGAAAATTCATCTTCACAAGCCTGAGTTGAGGTAGTTGAGCATAAGTTATCCACCTCACTTAAAGATGGGGAAAATGAACTAAATAAATGTCAGGCAACCTCTCCCAGTTTTTATAAGCAAGTTGTTTTTGGCTCTTTCAGCAACTTTCCCTCACATAACACTAGAGAGGGGTTACTAAAAATGTTTACTTGACAGCTTAGGTTGTAGTTGCATGTACTGCGTCTTCAATACTCTGAAGTTCTGTTTTTTTACTATTAGATTTAAAAAAAATACAATGGTAAAATTACACACTAATATTAATTTAATCTGAGGTTTGTGCCTTTCATATTCATGTATATTATTATAAAAAGAAATAAGATGTGACACATGTTATTTCACAGCTTCTCAAATTGTGTATCCAAACATCCCCAAAGAGTTCTAATTTTAGTGCAAATATCTTTTAAACTGTATTAAAGTTCTGATAAAATTATTTCCAACAGGTACTGGATGATGAATCCCCAGAGATGTTTAAAACAGTTTCTCAAGAATCTCTTATACCAGGTAAACTGGAAATTAATTTTGAAGAGTTACTGAGACAAAAAATGGAAGAAGAAAAGAGACGCACAGAAGAAGAACGCAAGCAAAAATTGGAAATGGAGAAGCAAGAATTTGAGCAGCTTAGAAGAGAAATGGGAGAGGTTTGTATTGTGCAAAATAACTAAGTAAATGTCATGTTGGGTTACCTCTGCAACAGATAATGGCTTGAATGGTTATGTTAATATACTTAGAATTATAAATTAAAAAGGTATTAGGATTTAGAGTAATTGGTACTTAATTTAAATAGCCTTGCTTTTAAAATAGGAAGGGGAAACTGGAAAAAAAAACTAGTACTTTTTATATTTTCTCCCTCCCATTTTGAAATGTATTTATCAATATGCTTCACCATCCCCAGGTGAGAAGTCCAGAACCTTGAGACTTGTGGGGGCCTATCTAGAGTCTCAGCAACTTCTGCAAGCTTCACAGCATCCTTTGCTAAGAAGCTGTTTTGTAACATTACACCTGAACTTTCGAAAATCACAACTTTGCTATGAGTAAATCAAGAGCAACTTTTTACTCTTCCAGTGTTGATTTTATTTTTGTAAAGTCCTAGCTCTTAGATTACAACTCTTTTATTAACATTGCAATATCTTTGTAAAGTTTCTTCTTCACATGGTAGCATAGGAAAGCTCATGGTTTGAAACCTAAATGCTAAGAAACCAGAAGGAAGATGTGCTTTCATGAGTGTGAAGGCATTTGCATTATTTTGCATTTCTCATTTATTATGTTGTGTGATGTTGCCTGTGGCTCAGATACTGTAATAAAGTTTTTACATGGTTTTTGCATGCTTTGGGGTGGCAATAATATTCAGAAGTGAGCAGATACAAAGGTTACTGAGTTCATATTTAGAAGACTCAAGGGGAGTAGTAAGTCCAGACTTAAATTTCAATTTTGGCTTGGAATCTTATGTTGGAGAAACACCAAGATAAATATTCCAAGGTCAGAATGAGAAATAAGTGATACAAAAAATGTAAAATAAGGAAAGTGATTTAGTTGTACAGTCCTAAATTATTTCAAGGAATTACTGCCAATATGTGTATTTTCACTGGAAACCTGGAGGGGTAAGTGATTCCATAATTTTCTTTTTATTATATATTAAAGAACTTAACCTTTTTAAGAAGAGGGATTGCAACTTAACTTTTTTTAGAAAAGGGATAGAAAAAAAACAAAGCATCTAAAAGCATAATTCCCATTTTTAAAGCAGATTTCTTTAGGAAAGTACTTTTTTAATGACATCTTGCATTAATCAGCATTATTTTTGATAAGAGATTGGATGCTAAGTTACCAGTTATGTGTGGTCTAACTACTAAAAGTTGTTACTCATTGAGTGGCTGTTCACTGGACCATAAGAAATACACTCGTGGTTTCAGTCCCAGCCCTAGCGTGCAGGAACATGAAAGAATTGAGAAAAGGTCCCTGTACTGACAAATTTAATTCACTCCATCTTTCAATGGACTGGTTTCATTAGATTTAAGGAAAGTTTCATTCATTACATTAAGTATAAAGTACCCCTCAAAAAGGAAATAAAAAAGTTTAATGGTCAGCTTTGTTTGTAGTTTTTCAATTGATTGGGGTTTTTTTTAAGGTCTTAAGCATGATATAATTTCTTAACAGGAAGAGGAAGAAACAGAAATCTTTGAGCTAAGCAGGGAATATGAAGAACTAATAAAATTAAAGAGAAGTGGCTCTATCCAGGCAAAGAACTTAAAAAGCAAGTTTGAAAAAATTGGACAGCTATCTGAAGAAGAAATACAGAGAAAAATTGAAGAAGAGCGGGCTAGAAGAAGAGCAGTGGACCAGGAAATTAGAGACAGGGAAGCAGAGAAATTTCAAGAGGTAAATTATAGCCAGTATAGACAAGTGCTAATATGTTGTCATAGGTTGTTACAGCCTCATAGTTAAACTCCTAACTAATATCTTCCATCCTCAATTAAGTTGCATTACAGAATTCATTCAGGGTATCTTATGACCTTCATGTGATCACTGTTCCCTCACCTGTTTCCCCACTAATTCCTCCAAGATGTTTTCTCTTGTAGCAACTGTCCCAGGACATTCCTAGCCATTGCCAGAAACCAGCACAACTCCATTCTCATCAGCTAGTCAGCAGTAAGTATGGATTTGTGCTAGGTGCACACATTTTATTCCTCCCCTTCTGCAAACTCATTCAATGATAGACTAGCAACCAAAATATCAAAACCATAGCTGGCTTGCCATTGTGCCTCAAATGACAGATTTTAAGCTTTTCTTATGAAACTGGCTTGTTTCCTTACTATCCAAGTTAAGTAATGTTTAATCTATTATACCGTTGAGGGAATAGACTTCTTAGTGTACTGCAGGGACTTGTTCATTTGCAAGGTTCCCTGCCTAGGTTTTCAAGGTTTTCTGTGTGGGGCAGAAGCAGGGAAGCTCAGTTGTACAGGAGCAATTTTCTTTGATAGGTGGTTGCAGGAAATGGGCAAGGCCACTTTTTAACACGGGGAAGAGGAGGAAGAAATTGAGCTTCCAAGTCTGAGGACACTGAAAGAACAGGAACTGCTCCACTGCATACTCTCCTCGCTTGCTCTGCATGAAGTGGCAGCCCAACTTCCCTCTCTACTCTGAAGAGGGAGGGGGCCCCTGAAAACAAGGCACCTTACTTTCAGAGAGTGGGCAAGTAGAGATGGGAAAAGCGAAGAAGAGTAGGGCACCAAAAGAATCCCCTTTCTCTTCTTTTCCTGTCAATCAAGAAGCTGGCACTACTTCTTGTCACAGAACATCCATCACCCGAGGAGGTGCAGTAGCATAGGAAGCCTGAAGCAGTCAGCATAGGCTTGAGCCCTTCCCCACTAGCCACCACACCGTATCGGTTCTATACCACCTCAAAGTCCTTACAGGGTGCCATTGTACCCATTCTTTTAATCCAGGGCTGTACAACTAGCAGCCTGGGGACTGAGGGCTTAAACTTGTGGCACCACAGGCTCCCACTCAACAACTGCTTTCCGCATTGCTTAGACTGCAGTAGCAGCAAAGGTATCCAGGCTCCCCCGTTCTTTCCTCCACTTTCTGCTTCGCGTCTGTCACAAGGGCTGGGCTAGGCTCGGCCATGGAATGCGTTCCCAAGTGTGAGCTAGGGCATGCCGTGCCATGGCCTGTGCTATATGCAGCCCCAACTGCTCAAGTAGCATGGCCCCTTAAGGTTTGACACAGAGGGTACTGGAATTCTTATTTAGGTCTCAGAGTGTGCACTTGTACCTGAACATCTCTTATGCAAAGCTATAGTATAAAAAACCCGGTCAACACCAATTTAGTTTTAGGCTTTGTCCATGTTGCAATTTAGGACAGTTCACATTTAAATTAAATTTTTGAATAGCAAATGAAAAAAGCAAACCAAAACAAAAAACCACACCATTTTGCTTTTGAACTATTCTACTTTCTCCAGATAATTTCCCTTTCCTTCTGTCCACTTTTGTCTCTGATGTTATTTTTATAACCCTTTCTAAACAAGCTGTTATTCCCTTGGTAGGTAACTTTATGAACAGGTTTATTTTTTAAGGACTAGTTACAAATGTCTGCTAGTGGTCGACATCTAAAAAACCGGTTCAAAAACCTCTCGCATTATGATCACGTACTGCTTGGTAAACTTTCCTCAGTCTCAGAACAAGAGGGGAGAGAAATTCATATAGGAGAGTTGGCTAGGAATGAACTAAGTGTCCAGAATGGCTTCTGAAAAACAGAATTAAAACCAACTCATTTTTAACTAATGGAAAGCAAGAAGGGATTGGGATGAAAAAAGAAGCCATGCAAGTAGTAGTACATGATCTCAGTGGGGGAGAGATGGCATTCTTTGAGGAAGATATCCATCTTGTTGTACTTTTACCTCTGGTTAAAAGAAGTATAGCCTAATGGGAGCAGGGAAAGCTACGGAAGTTAGTATCTCCTAAGGCTAGTCCTTCAAATACTTCATGGAGGGAACAGAGTCCCTACAACAGCTGTGTAAAACAAGCAGATTTAGAAATAGAAAAACATGGACATAGTCACAAAACACAGGAAGCTTGGGAAGCGTAAAAAAGGGATTTTGTTGGAGTTTTAAAAGCTTTACCTAGAAAAGAGAAGAGAAAAAGGACATCTACTAAGACCCCCCCCCCCAAAAAAAAAAAAAAAATTTAGAGGACATAGTTAGTAACTCCTGTATCCATTTCTCTTACTTTGGTCTGAAAAAGATTTACTGTGCTATATAGTGTAATATAAATTGAAGAGCCAGCTTCTATGTATGGCTTTACAAGTATACCTCAGACTGTTAACATGGCCAAGTAGACATGTCTACAACAGGCCAACTGGGCGCTTTTGTTTGCTATCTTGGAAGCAATCTTTTTTTGATCAAAAATAATTTTGATTCTCAGCATGTCCCCTATATATAGTTTGATTTGCTGGCATAAATGATTAAATACCACATGCGTGCAGTAGCGCTAATCCTCCAAGTCCCCTAACCAGTGCTAGGATCCAGTGCACTGTAAAGACATGCCTCAAAGTTTACATTCAGAGTCCCCAGTCCCATGATTTCTGTGATGACAAATTCTTGTACCACCGTTTGGTACTTGACCCTGACCCTGGTAACACTATCCAGTCTCTGGCCTTATTTAAACCAGGGCTTTGTTTTTATTGTGCCATGTTACAGGGGCATAGGTTGTAGCTGGGTAGGTCTAAGGACATACACCCAAAGAACCTTGTTTGCCTATCTGATATATTTTATTAGACCAACTCAAATAGTTGGAAAAAATTTTATCAAGCTGTACAAATCCTTAGTCAGGCTGAGGAAGCACCCACTGCAGATGCTTCCTTAGCCTAACAAAGGGTTTTTAAACCCAAAAGCTTACTAAGAAAATTTTTTCCACCTATTTGAGTTGGTCTAATAAAAAAGATATCAGAATTACGCAAAGAACCTTGTCTGCCTTTATTTTTATTGTGACACTTAAAATACACTTTGAAATACAGTAGTTACACCTCAGTGTAAAATCATACTGGATAAAAAATGAGTCCTTACTACCTTTAAATAAACCTCAGGTAAGGAGGAGTATGAAAGGCTGAATTACCTGTTAAGGTAAAAATAATTTCGTTTTGTTCTGTGTTTTTGTAAATTTTTATATAAATTATTTAAATTAAAATCTAGTCAAGTTCTAAACTTTGCAATTCATTTCTAAATTTTCTTTTTGAAATAAAAAGGAAGACGAGGTAGATGTGAAACCAGCCAAGAAATCCGAGGCTCCATTTACTCATAAAGTAAACATGAAGGCTCGGTTTGAGAAAATGGCAAAAGCAAGGGAGGAAGAGGAACAGCGAAGAATCGAAGAACAAAAATTACTACGTATGCAGTTTGAACAAAAGGAAATAGACGCTGCATTACAGAAGGTATAGATTAAAATTTGCTCTCCAAAGACATGTTCCCTCAGAGTCAAGGGCTTGTACTAGTGAGATACACGTTTTAAGCAGCTTACTTGGCGGCACCAAATGTCTGGACTCGGTCTGGCTTTTGGATTCTGCCTCAGTGGCCTAAAAGAGGATGGAAGATCAGGGGAGTCTCCACTCCTCCAACTTCCTGCCTAGACACATGCATCAAAGGTCGGTGACCTCTCACACACCATGGTTCAGATTTACAGTTGCCGAACCAACCAAGCAGCTTACTACGTTATTACCATTTGGTAGCATATTACCAACATTATCGAAGCGGTATTGTACTCATGGCACTCATTAATCTGCAGTACCCATCAAAATAAAGATGCAGTAAAAATTTGCAAATATTCCCATAGAATTAAAATGTTTAATACTACTATTACTACTACTGAGGAAACCAGCAGTTTCCTCTGAATGTATAGCTGATTCTTAAGGAAAAGGAAAGCTATGCAACATGCTTAAAAATCTTCTTCATATTCCAGACTCCCCCTCCACTTCAATCAAGCTCAATCTTCACAACCTTCGGGTGGGGGGGGGGGAAATCTATCCAGTACCCAGATTCTATGGTATTGATACATATTATTATCCATAGCAAGATTGTACTTATGCTGCCATCTCCTTCTGCAGAAAATGTCATTGCTTTTTTTTGCATTCCAGTGATCAAGTATGTACTAGTATTAGACATCCCAACTATTTAAAAAAGGTTCTAAAATTAGTTGTTTTAAATGCAGAAGAGGGAGGAAGAGGAAGAGGAGGAGGGAAGTATTCTTAATGGTTCTACTTATGAAGATGAAGAGGACCAAGCACGGTCTGGAGCTCCCTGGTTCAAGAAACCGCTAAAAAATATATCAGTTGTTGACAGTGAGCCAGTAAGGTTCACTGTTAAAATTACTGGAGAGCCAAAGCCTGAAGTCACTTGGTGGTTTGAGGGGGAAATGTTACAGGACTCTGAGGACTATCAGTACATTGAAAGAGGAGACACATACTGCCTTTATCTACCAGAAACCTTCCCAGAAGATGAAGGAGAATATATGTGTAAAGCAGTCAACAGCAGAGGCACATCAGCTAGCACCTGTATACTCACCATTGAAAGTAAGAGTTAATAATTTAAATCTGCCTTGTTTTGCTTCATTTCAGAGTTCCAAAATACAGCTCCTCTTGCATCTTTCCTGTTACAAATCTATTAATCTTTTTTTCTTAACCCTTTTTCTCTTCTAGCTGATGACTACTAATGTTCTGCTTTTGCTGGAAAATTTCCTTCCCCTCGACTTCCTTACTACTGCATCATCTCTCTCTCTCTCTCTCTGTGGTGGGGCCAATTAAGAAAACAAGAAAGTGTTGTTGATTTGTCATTCCTGTATCAGAGGTGGATAGCCATCAAAATGCACAGGGTTCAGACTCATTTCAGTGTGAAATTTGGTACCAAACAATATAAATGAGGTTTTGATATGAAAAGAATAAGTTACAGGAAAAAACTAAATTGCTTGTGTTCCCACATATGAAGACCAAGTATTCTGCAAGAGTCCAACAACAAAATATACTGATCTGGAAGTTTTTGAAGTAGTATACACATACCAATACATTCTGCATGTACACTAAGCTTTTAACTGCTTTTGTCTCAAAAGGAATTAGTAGACAAAGAGAATGATCTTGGAAAAGCTATCAATAAGCAATGTACTGTTTTTAAACAATGACAAATTATACTATGGCTTAACTTCTACTATAATTTTTTTTGCCTCCAAGTTTGCTTTAATACATATTTACATTCAAAATGATGTGTTGCTTTTAAAGTGTGTAATCACTGATAATGTAAATACATCCATAGGATTGAGACATCTATAAAACTACCAAAACTTATACAAAGTAACAAAAAAGTACCAATTACTTGTGAAAATCATGCCAAAATAATGGTGTATCAAAATTAAGTTTGTAGAGCAAGTTTTTGGATACACTCTGGTAATACTGTGGTTAAGTTTTTCATCTTCATCTTTACCGGCTAGAATTTGTTCATTATTGCATCTCAGCTTAAATGCTTGAAATCCTAAAATAAAAATGGAGTATGATAACAGAACTACTTGCATTTAGTTTCCATGCTGTATATTTATTTTAGTCTTTGGGGGCTGGCAAGACAGATGAATTCTTTTTTTTGTATAAGGACTTGTAGTGCTGGAAAATTCAGGAGAAAGTGGATATACAAGTGCCAGTTTCAAAATAATAATAATAATAATCTTAAAATGGACTTTTGTTCAGAGTACATCTAAATTTTATAGGAAAATGTTTTTAGCAGTAATTACAAGGATTTATTGCAAATCATGTCTTCTGGTTGTTGGATCCATTTTTATTTGCACCAACAGCATCTTCTATAACACTTTTCTGGCTTAACATTTACTGAGCAGAAGTGTCCCAAAGTCCTGTTTGTGTAGTAGTTGTGTGACAGGATTCTGTGCATTAGAAGATAAATAAAACACATTCTGCCACCAACAGATTTTAGTTTATTTCATGTCAGCGTTCATTGATTTTCTTGTGTTATTTAATACCAGGAAAATGAACCCAACCATATATACTGTTTACCTGATGTCAACTGATATATGAAAATAGTGAAGAAAGCAAAAAAAAAAGAGACAAACACCGTTTGTACTATTAATCAGTTTACATTTATTGAGAAAGCCATAAACCATACAAAACCATTATACAATTAATGTGTACCTATATTACATACAATGCCAATGCAAGCTCAAAACCACATTTTGTAAAGCATTCAATTTACCTCAAGTCCAAGCTGCATCTCCCTAAGACACTGTTCCCATCACAGTTGCCTTTTAAAGCCAATCTTCTTTTTACACACGGGTAGTTTCTGTAGAGAACACTTTTCTCAGGACGAAAATGCATTTCACGTGCACGTAAGAGAAATATTTGTGCATATACATATGAGCTGTATAGAGTACTACTAGGGAAAAGGGAACCCTGTCAACTGTGTGCTTTCTAGAATAGTCAGTTTCTTCCTAATCAATTTATAGCATGCAAGAGAAACCTAAAGGCTACTTTGTGTGGGACAGGATGGAAGAAAATGTTGGATAGTAGAAACTAAAATACTGTAATAGAAAACCAAAGTATTTCAAGTAATAAAGGCTATGCAGTAAATAATACCACCTTCCTGACACTATAATACACTACATATAATGATTTGATAAATATTATCCTTCTAGCTGATATTTTATTTCACATCATTTCCTGCAGTATAGTATAGACTGAAGAAAGTGATCTGAAAATATTTTTACTACTTTGAACATTAATGCTTCCCTACTTCCCCTTAAACTGGAAAAAAAACTTCACTTTCTAAGTTCATTCATAGGTTTTAACAAAGAAATATTTATTTAAAAGCCCCATTTTGGAAAGTTCTAGTTTTCTAAAATAGTTCTCAAAAACTCCCTTATCTGATCATATTCCAATTTATTTTCCGTCTTCTGGAAAAAGTCTCAGTTTTGAGACTGAACTAACACCATTCAACAGTTACATGCCTGTAAGTCCAGCAGCTAAGTGAGCTGAAAAAAAACAAAAAACAAACAAACCACCTCAGGCACTAAACTAAGGCAGATTCATCTTATCTTTCATGCTCCAGCAGCTATCCAATAAAATGACTTTCGTCTTTCCTCCCCACTTTTTAGGTTTACTACAATTTATGATCTTAGTAATTAAAAATATATTGCAGTGAAATAAAATAGTAGCACATTTAAAAGGAACTGAAAGAGAAGACCCACCCAACAATAAATTCTTGGATTTAAACTGGTACATACCTAGCTCTTCCCATGAAAAAAATAAAGTCTGAATTACATTATCAAAACTACATGTCAACCAAAATGAAGTGGCTTAAAGAGATTTAAGTACAAATATTAATTTAGTTCAGAAAGTCAATATATCTAAACTTGACTGTTTAGAATAATGTAAATCAAAATAGATGGCTTATATTATTAACCACAGTTTAAAAAACTTAACAGATTATGGAACATTTATGGTAAAGAAAATAGCACTTTAAAAGAATGAAAAGTGATCAAACAGAAAAAAAAATATTCCCTACACCATTATGAATGGGATACATTTCAAATCTTGTTATTTTTTTTGCCAATGTTACCTTCTACATGGAGCCCTTCTATGGTCCATGCTCATCGGCTCACCAATGGCATACACTCAAAGGATTCCTCTTTAATGGTAGTAACTATCTCAGGACCTGATTCTATGAGCTATGATTTGGTGCTTGCAGCATCTTCAGCACTGTGTGTGAAAATGAAGGCAGTATTTTTGAATATTTTTCTTGAACGCACAGATAAGCAGGACTTTTGAAAAAGGATCAGCACATTTTAAAAACTGAATAATAAAACAAATTCTGGTAAGATGCTGCCGTAGATATTTTTTTCAATTTAACTGAAAAAATTATACCAGACCATCTATGAAACACACTAAGCATATACAGCAATTCAGTTAAAGTACCAAGGAACAGAAAATGCTGATTGCTATATAGATCATTAAAAAACTAATTTGCCATACATTAGCATTTCATTGGTGCACATGCTTTCTATAAAGACATACTATTCTGAAAAGCTGAAGTCTGTTTTTTGACCATATAGATGGATAAAAAAAACTAGGTTATCTAAAAACTGCACGAATATTTTGTATACTTTTAAAATTACCAGCATCAGTAATAATAGAAATACAAAGTACCCTTTGTATTTAGTTCTTACAGACAGGGTGGGAATATATCCTACTTCTTTCAAAAAAAAGAACAACGAAATTTGTGAAGGCTGTTGAAATTTCTAACTATTTTTCTGCATAATGAAAAAGTTTGTTTGTTTAATTGTAACGACTGAACTGCTTGAATAAAAGTCATAAAAATGGCTATCTAGATCAAGATGAATTACTGCAGCAATCCACTTATCTTTTCTAAAAGATGCATGTTTACCTAGAAATATAAACACTTGTTTAACAACTTAAGACTTCCCACTGAAATGGTACCATGAGTAACAATGCATTTGGGGAAAGCAGCAGATTGCTTTTGATACACAACCACAAAAATAAAGAAAAAGAAAAAAAAGAAAAAATCTCACAGGGACAACATTAATGTACTGAAATATTTATTTATATACTTCCTTAGGTTGTGCTTACCTGTTGCTTTTTGCAGCAGAACCTAAGGTGGAAGGTCTGGGAAGGCACTGTGAAGTATAAATAATTGCACTGTTTGCAATTAATAAAGATTTTATACCTTAAATGAATCAAAATCAACAGCCTCCATTTGTGAATGATAAAGAATCCAGTGAATTTAAATTTTGTTCAATTTAGTTCATTATAAATGCACCATTTCACTACAAGGTCATTATGTAATATCATGCAAAAGATCTGAACTATTAAACTTCATATCCTACACTAAAGATAGCAAGCATCTTCCCGTTTCAAACTACTATTTTAATTCCTAATTTAAAAAGGGGTAAAGACAATTCCTTCTAGATTCTACAAACACAATAAATACATTGCTGATTACCTGCATGATAAAAACTACTCAATTTTCAAGCCTTAAATTTTAACTTCTCTGCGCAGCCACCTTAAGGTATTATTCTCAAAGCAACAAAATGGTGCTCCAAAAGATAAAGCAAATACATGTTTATAAAATGATTTAACATACCTACATCACTACACTTCTGCAAACTAACTGAGGACAAAACAACTGTCTGACAAGCAGTTCCAAAAACTTTTATGTTAGATATGCATATTTTCATATGCTGAATAATACAGCCTTCAACTCATGAACACTAGTGAAAAATACTACATTACTTAGATAAATACAAAGTTTTCTTTAGCTATTGCTAGGTTTTTCAAGAATACTTACCCATAAAGCTCACATACATACATAAATATATATATATATATATATGCACACCTATGTTTCTGAATTAAGAAGCAGTTATGATTTCCTAAGATAGCAGCACTGTATTCCAACATAATATTCACACAGGTATGGCATTTGCATTATGTGGAACATTGACAAAAAGATACTGTTGCAGTTCATCAATTTGTCATTCTGATGTACTTACAGTGCAATGCTCCTTGAAGGAACAATCAAGGATGATACACAGCACAGTCCTTCTCACCCCTATAGAGCTAGTTCTATACTGGCTGGATCAAACCTGCACTTCAACAGACAATGGCAAGACAGACTGTATTGCATGAAGTCTAATATATGCAAAGAGCCAATAAATATGCAAAGAGCAAACAATGGATTTTAAAAGAATATCAGGTTTTTAGTATGAGTATCAGAGCAACAGAAACGTTTCAAGTATATTAAAAAAAAACATTTTTGATTCAACAACTGGTGTTGAGCATTTAACAAAACAGAAATTATCTGTACTGCAGGAAGTTCTCAGCCAACCGCTCACCACCACTCAAACAAAAATACAGTGTTTCAATGACAGATGCAATTTTGGTAACTAAAAAGCATACTGCATTCACCTTTCTACACTACATTTTGAAATGAACTACTGCAAACTGAATGCTTAACATTTTTACTTATAAAACTGTTTATACCTACTCTGAAAAATGCTTTAAAAAAAGTTATGCTGAAACGATCTTGAAATCAAGTATCAAATTAAGAACAGAGAGGTTAACTGTTATAGCCGCTGTACAGGTCTGAAACAGTGGTCAAGTATAAAAAAGGAAATTTCACTGTTAATGCAATGGAAGTATGCCAAAAGATCTTCTTAAACACATGCATTTTTTTAATCAAATAGAAAGAAAATGAAGATATCAAGATTACTGGTGCTAGACAGCAAGATACAATAAAATGAAAAATCCTTCATCTACAACTATTCTGCAAGAGGGGAAAAACATGCCATTGACAAGTTTTTAAACTCAATTAAGATTGCATGGGGAAAAAAAAGTCTCATTTGTGTACATGTACCTTAATTCAGCATTGCTAATAAATCCTAGAATTCTTCAAATACCCACATATCCAACTTACCGACACAGGAGGTTTCATATTATTTATTGTAAAGCACAAAACAGGCATTTTAAAAGTGATAAAGTATACATTGAAAAAGTACATTTATATCACAAAGCATTGACCACATAATTGCAAATACATTTGCTGGAATGTGTACATCTACACTAGTACTAAAAACAAACCAATTTTCATTTCTACACAGAAATATTACCTCCTATCAGTAGTGATAGATATTTTGTACATTTTCAAAAACACTATTTTTAAACCAAACAAAAATTAAGATCTTCATCAAGGCGTCTGCATCCATACATTTAACAAAGGTTTTTTCCCCCACACAATGAAGCAAATACTGTATTGTCCACTTCTTATTATTGGCCCTGTGCAGAAGAGATACATAAGAGATATACAAAAAGTTAAAGAAAATCCTTTAAATTGAGCTAACTCAGGAGTGAAGCCTTTAAGAAAGAAAAGTTGGTTAATGTAAATGGTGGTGGCTTCTTGCATGGTTTTCAAAACCCTGGGAGGAGAAAGTTTTCTTTTTAATTAAAAACATTGAACGTATGGAGATACACAGAACTCAAGTTATCAGATATCATCAAGTCATTTATACTAAATTATGCTGATAGTTATTTTGCTAGAAAAAAGGATGCATACTCCAAAGGCAACAAAGCAGGAGACATGCAAAATAAATATATATAAAAAAAATAAAAAAAATGAACAAAAACAACCACAAACCACCTCTAATTACTGAAATAGAAGCCAGCCAAAAATAAATTAAAAAAACCTTTATACCTGTGGTGCTGGTGGATGCTGTGGCATTCCCTGTGGACTTGTCTGGGCATAATATGCTGCCTGTTGTCTGTAATATTCAGCCCATGCTGCACTGTAATCAGGCTGACCACCTGGTGGGGCCCCGGCTGGTGCTGGAACTGCCTGACCTAAGAGAAATTAAGATTACACATTTTTGTAACTGCAACAAAGACAACAGAAGCTCAAAATAATCTCATTTCTAACAAACATTACCTTGCTTCTTGTAATATTCCTCCCAAGCCTTTGAATAATCTTGTGGCTGCCCTTGTTGACCTGAAAAACCCCCCACATTAATGTAACAATTCCCATGTAAACCAAAATTAAAAAGACATATAACAAAGGTAGAGCTCTTCTGCCATCTCAGCTGATGTCAGGTCCAAATAAAATCTAAAAATGGCACCCATGTAAATCACTTACACAATGCTATTCCTGCTCATACTAGAGATACAGCTTTAACTCTGCAGCACTACCATTTTGTTAATATACTCCACATAAAATGAGAATCCCCAGACTTCCCCAATCTCATGATGCACATTAAGTTGCTGTGTATTAATGATCGATTACACTGCTTTAAAGGAGTTCAGAACTACTTACTATTTGAAAAAGAAGAGATCAGGCATGCCCCTGACACCTGCTCTGCACCCCATCAACACAGAAGTAGACAACTTCTACTCATCACCATCCTCTTTTCCACAAAAGTAAGCTGCAGAAGTCTGCACTTTGCTAGAACATTACAGACAACAGAGCTGCAGTACTACAAAAAGCTCTTTGCCAGCTGGTATCATGGGATGACAGTTGGCTGGGATGGTTTAGTCAAGGATAATTCTGCCTAGAGCAGGGGGCTGGACTAGATGACCTTAGGAGGGCCCTTCTAAACTACTTTCCTATGATCCTACTATCAAAAGGAAACATACCTACCAGCCAAAAGAAATATTTGCACACACAGACAGTAATTAGGATGTACAAAAGAAGTGGAATAACTGATGGCACCACAAATTTGCTGACTTGTCTAAATCAAACTCCATCTGGAATACTGAGATACCTGTCAATATGCTCAAGTAAGCCCAAATCACAAAACTAGGTAAGAGGTAAGAAGAAAATAGACAACTTGGGAGAAAGGCAGAAACCTCAGTTCACCCTACTTAAAGCAAGCTGAATCCTGATCTCTTTGAATATACAATACTCATAAATCCATGGCCCATTTAAACTGATCTTCCATATGTTAAAGAAAAAGCTTGGGGGACGGGGAGGAATTAAATCAGTTTTCAAGTCTTGAAAACTTAGCACACAATCCCTAAAACAAAACATCCAAGTAAAAGTACCTCCCTCCCTCCCTCCTCCAAGTAGTGAAAGAAATTGCTAAACACAACATGGGTTTTCTAGAATGCTGAAGCTAGGACCATGGTCCATTAAAGTTGTAGAAGTCCTAGCAATTACACCACACTGAAAGATCCATCCTCCCTCCTTTTGTTTCTTTTCACGATACTCTTGAAAATATAACAACTATGGCTATGTCTGCATTGGAGGAGCTGTTGCTACTTCATAGCAGCAACGCTTTGGTGGCTGGACTCCATGATGCAAACACCACTCCTGAATAGTGGGAACTGCCAACAGAAGCCACCTTTGCAGCTACAGAAGATGTGACCACACTGAGGATGCGGGTTTGGGTGAAGGCAAGTCAGAGAGTGACACTGGCTGCAAAATGAGATCTTTCCATACCCCTCACTAACATACTACTGCATGTCTATTACAAAGTTTAAGTAGTGTTGGCAGACAAAAGGCATCAAGTGCTTCAAAAGAAGGAAAAAAGTTACAGCACAAAAACTTTAAGTACTCTTCAACTCTCCCCTGCCCTCTGCATCAAACTCCCTCCTAACTCTTTGATGCCTTATCATGGGTTTTATGAACAACTTGTTTCCTTAATAGCTCCTAACACAAGGGCAAGGTCAAACAACAAAACAAAACAAAAACAGCAGCAATGAAAGTAAAATATCTACCTTCCGGTAGCCAAAATTCAAATCCTGGAAGAGTCAGTCAGCTGTTCTTCATTTTATATATGCTAGCCAATTACTATTTTGCCTAATGCTTAGGGATTGATTTCCACTTACTTTAAAATCATATTTAAATTTGTTTTCTACCAAATTGTGTAGATACCAATTTTAAAGCAACTCTCTCATTTCCCATTGAGAAAAATTTAAGTCAGGTTTCTGTTTGGATCATCAGGCTTGAAACTATGCAAGATATTCTCATGTGCAACTGGACAGGGATTTAGTCTATTTTCCACACAAAAGTGCTCAAGTGATATCCAGTATTGATAAATATATTTCTACACTTTTGGCAATTTCAGTACAAAAATTAGATAATATAGTCTCACTTTTAATCATTACTACAGAGCTTCTATTAGATATGCATCCTAATTTAAAAGGCTGACTGATGCACTACAAAACTGGTTGTGAAAGCTTTAAAAAAAATCCTTCCAATATTTAAACCTCCTGCTTTCATAAACTGCAAAAAAATTCCCATCAAAACAAGCACAGAATGTTTGTTTTTTTAAATCCACTAAATTTCTTTCCAAGATAGACCCATTCCCCAACATCACGATAATTTAAATTTCACCATTTCCTACACACACAAGATGCAGCTCTGGCTTGACTGTGGAACTCGTGAGTCTTAGCCAAAAAACCATTCATTCACTCAAGATGCGTTCTTCCAAAACTGCACTGAAACATGAAATTCTTATTAGCAAGCTGAAAATGTTTACCACTAATATTAGACCACATTATCTAGAATGATCTTGTACAGATGTAGGACATTCAGGAGAGGAAAGCCCCAGAAAACTCATTTTTATTCTTAGTAACAACCATTTCACTACTTTGGAACACATGCAGGAGGGACACGGGGCAACTCTGAGACAAATTAAAGCCTAGCTCCATCCCTAAAATGTCACTTGGATCCCCTTGTCTGCTGCTCTGCTTGCTGTTCCCTGCCCTCTTGAGAATCTGCTGTGTACCCCATACAGAGAAGCTACCTGTGCCACTTGTGGCACACATGCTACAGGTTGGACAGCCCTGAACTGGGATGTAGTGAGCATTAAGGAGCAGCAACCCTACCCTTCCTTTAATAGCACTACAATATTAGAGGCAAATAAAGATGATTTTGTAGAGGAAGTTAAGGCAGCAAAATCCTGAGCATGATAAACCTGTATTGTCAGCAAATTATCTGCCCAAATGTCATTATAGAGCATGTTGCACATGTTTTGATCTTCCAGGGGACTGGCTTATCCTTAGACTTATATGATGCAGAATTTGGCTGCAAATCAAATTAGTAGGATCCAACTTGTATAGTGAAAGGAAACAGAAGTGATCATGTCCTGAACTGGTAGTTTCACTAAAATAAATTTTAAGTGTTCTTCACATCAGTACACAAAGCTTTCAATTGGAAAGACTTTTGAGGCAAGCTAAAGAAGAATGAATTAATCTAATGTATTAAATAAAGTTTATTTTTCTCACAAATTAATCTACTAAAAGTCATGTGGTAGTTTTTTTTGCCTTTTTGATATAAGAAATATTTTTCTTTTTAAGATAACTGAAGCTAGGATTCATAATTTTATGGATACAATAAAAGGAATTCAGCACTCTGGGTAGACCCCAGGGATGAGAAAAGTCTGACTGAAGGTTAGGCATTAGACACCAAAATATAATTATATACACTATGTACTTGGTGCATAACTGGAAAGCTAGGTCAGGCTCCACTACTGCAAGAGTTACTAGGATGTAAAATGCTTCCTATTTCTCTCATTTGATCTACTTTTTTAGGATTTTCAGCCTTTGTTTTGCCTTCTTTTTAAAATTGCAATTCTTCTGCATTTAAGGATTGGTTCCCTTGTTTCTGATTTGTTCTTTAATTAGACTTGGCCCAAAGAAAGGTTAAGGCTTTGGTTCCTGAATCTTCATCAGCAGTACATAATTGAAAGAAATCCTAGGAAAATTCTTAAAGGAGCCCAGATCTTCCTCTCTAGGGAAGTCAAAGTATAGAAATATTCCAGAGTCTGATGAGAAATGTATTCGTCTGCTTACAAATGTGAAAGCATCTTGGCTTTTTGCCTTTGGAGGTGAACTGGACCAACGAGCAGATGTCAAAAGGTAAAATACACTGAACACAACCCTTTCAACCCCCCACCCCAAATAAATGCAGGTGCTGGGAGGAAAGAATTGATGAGGAGGGTAGTAATGAAACAGGCAGTGGGGGGACAGACAGTGCAGGAAGAAATGGGAGGAAGGGGGGGCTATGTTATGGCTATGAACAGGAAGTGCAGAGGTGGGGGGGGAGGGACAGGTAGCGAGGCAGGCAGCCTGTTACTGTTCCCCAAAATTAGAGAATAGGGCATTTTGTACAGTGAAATTTGAGACACAGACAGATCTAGAAAGCAGGGTCGCCCTCTATGATGGTACCACAATGTGTCCAAAAAGTTCATGTGCTTTCTTGGAAATATTTTTTCAAATACATATGCTTCTATACCTATTCCTCCTAGGACAATTTAGGACTAAGGAATTCAAGAAACAGCAACTCCTCCCCACCCTCAAATATGGTATACTGCAAAAGTCTGTTCACTAATAGAATTAAAGGAGATGCTGTAAGCATATTTTAATTAAACATTTTAATTCCCAACATGTGCCAGGAAGTCTAATGATAAAGGAACCTATGCCACTTAACTGACATCAGACCAAGTTCTTATTTTTATTGGCAGAGCTCTTCCAAATCCAATATGAACCTCTCTTCACCTTAACTATTTTGGCAAACAAAAATGTATTAACATACCCATTTTTTTGTAGTATTCTTCCCATGCCTTGGTATAATCAACTTGCCCTGCTGGTGCTGGATTTGGCTGATCTCCTGATTTAAAGAAAGTCAAAATAAAACGTTAATACATTTTATGTTTTTTCTCCATTTGCACCAATTTACTTCCTTCTTAACATATCCAAAATATAGCCAGGTAATTTTAACAAAACAGCTAAAAAGCAGTTTAGAAAAATATTTACAGATCTCATGAATCAGTTACAGACCACTAAGTACAGTCCCATGGGACACCCGTGTCCACTACGGGCCAGGGAGGTCCGGGTAAGGGTGATCCCCCGCCCTCCATAAATACTGACCTCGTGAAGGAACACCTTGACAGGCTGGATACCTTCAAGTCAGCTGGCCCTGACAAACTACACCCCTAGGGTACTTGAGGAGCTGGCAAGCATCATAGCCCAGCTCCTGGCACGGATCTTTGAAAACTCCTGGTGCTCTAGTGTAGTGCCCGACGACTAGAAGAAGGCCAATGTGGTGCCTATCTTCAAGAAAGGACGGAAAGTGGATCTGGCTAACTATAGGCCCATCAGCCTGACTTCTATCCCAGGGAAGATCTTAGAAGAGTTTATTAAAGAGGCCATCCTCAACAGACTGGCTGACACCAACATCCTGAGGGATAGCCAGCACAGGTTTGTTGTGGGTAGGTCTTGCTTGACCAACCCCATTTCCTTCTACGACCAGGTGACCTATGACCTGGACAAGGGAAAAGAGATTGATGTCGTACATCTTGACTTCAAAAAACCCTTCGATCTGGTATCCCATGATCACCTCTTGGCAAAACTGATGAAATGTGGCCTTGGGTCCACCACGAACTGCTGGCTGGGAAATTGGCTCCGTGGTCGGACCCAGAAGGTAGTAATTGATGGAAGTTGATCATTATGGTGCCCTGTGACCAGTGGGGTCCCCCAAGGCTCTGTCCTTGGACCCATATTGTTCAACATCTTCATTAGTGACGTGGACATTGGAGTCAGAAGCAGACTGACCAAGTTCACCAATGACACCAAACTTTGGGCCAAAGCATCCACACCAGAAGACAGGCAGGTGATCCAGGCTGACCTGGACAGGCTCAGTAAATGGGTGGATGAGAATCTAATGGTGTTCAACACCAAAAAATGCAAAGTTCTCTACCTTGGGAGGAAAAACTTGTAGCATCCTTATAGGCTCGGCAGTGCTACACTGGCTGGCACTATGGAAGAAAGAGACTTGGGGGGTCATCACTGACCACAAGATGAACATGAGCCTGCAATGCAACGCTGCTGCCAGTAAGGTGACCAAAACACTGGCTTGCATCCATAGATGCTTCTCAAGCAAATCCCGGGACGTCATTCTCCCATTGTACCAGGCCTTGGTGAGGCAGCAGCTGGAGTCCAGTTTTGGGCTGCGTTCAGTTTTGGGCTCCACAATTCAAAAAGGATGTGGAGAAGCTTGAGAGAGTCCAGAGAAGAGCCATGCGCATGATCAGAGGTCAGGAAAACAGACCTTACGACTACAGGCTGAGTCATGGGGCTCTTTAGCCTGGAAAAGCGCAGGCTCAGGGGTGATCTGATGGCCACCTACAAATTTATCAGGGGTGACCACCAGTATCTGGGGGGAACATTTGTTCACCAGAGCGCCCCAAGGGATGACAAGGTTGAATGGTTATAAACTACTGCAAGACCGTTTCAGGCTGGACATAAGGAAGAATTTCTTTACTGTCCGAGCCCCCAAGGTCTGGAAAAGCCTGCCATCGGAGGTGGTTCAAACACCTACACTGAACACCTTCAAGAGTAAACTGGATGCTCATCTTGCTGGGATCCTATGACTCCAGCTGACTTCCTGCCCTTTGGGCAGGGGGCTGGACTCGATCTCCCGAGGTCCCTTCCAGCCCTAATGTCTGTGAAATCTATGAAAGTAAAACTAAGAGAAAGAACTTTTTAAAAAAAACTCAAGCCCCAAGACGACCTTTCAAGAACAAGAGGAATCTGCTTAGTCCAACCCATTTACAACAGCACACCTAGCAAACAGTTATTTGCCTGATACATGCAAAAGATGTTTGAACAACACAGCCCCCCTCGCAACCACTGTGCAGTAGTATCAGCTATGTGTCTGCAGCAGCAGATACAACTGAAAAGAGAAAAAGTACTTGCACTTGATGACTTCTAGTCAGCTTCTAACAGCAGATGAGAAACTGTCTATTGGCTAGTTTGACTGACTCAATCTACAGGCCTTACAAATAACTAGGTAATTGCTCTATAAGGGGCCATAAAGTGTAAACAGCTGAGCCCATACTGTATCTGGACCAAATAGCCCTTAAAATTAAGGTGGATTAAGCAGTGCCTTTAACAGTCACAGTCTTGCACTATTTACATGGTTTTAATGGCTGCCTGTTACTCTTGGCTGTCTTAAGTCACTTAATTTAGGCCCCATACAGACATTCAGTTTCTCCTGGAAGTCACTACTTTACAGGTATATAGAAGTTTCGATTTCTTCTCACAAAGCAAAAAAAGCCACTCCAAGAGAATAACCTGGGAACAGAGAGTTAAATCACTCCAAGGAGTTTCAGCTTCGAGAATGTCCATACACCTTCCCTTCCCTTCCTGTCAGAAAAGTGCATCAGAGCCAAGGGCAACAGGCAGTCGTCCCACAGGTGGGAGTTGCAATTACCCGAGTCTCCCAGCCATGGGACCCTCCAAGGGTCCACTGTGCTGCGCAGGCTGGGAGTGCTAGTCAGCTGGTCAGATGTTCAATTTATGCCATTATGGGGATTAGTTACAAAGTTATTACACATTTTCTTTTCTGTAATAACTTTGTGGCTATTCCATTTTATTCCACCATTAAACTGAATTAATTTGTGGCCAGGTTACTATTTAAGAGGCAATTAATGATTTAATCACTTCTAAAGTGTGGCATCTCCCAGGAGCCAGAGAGAAGCCCCAGAACAGCCCCTACCTCTAGTTATTTGTGTTGGACTTTTCTACTGTCAAATGGAGCAAAAAAAACACACCCTGTTCACAACCCCCATAATATGCTGCAGGGAGATAGCCTGCATCAGCCAATCATGGCTTCACTATGCATTGCTGACATCTGTAACCAAGCAAAGTAAAGGAGCCTGCAGACCACATGGAGGTGTGTGCACAAGAGGCTACACAGCATCAGCACTGTAGGCTCTACACTTTTTAAGGGCTCAACATCTGAATGTCTGTTAGGTATCTCCAGTTAAGTTTTTCTACCAGAACAGCAAAACTGGGAAAATTCCCCCAGATCATCTGAACACATGTACAGAGCCTTATTTGCATCCAAGATTTATTTACATCTACTATAATGTGCATTTACATGCCATTGAAATTTTTATTTCAAACTCTTAAAAAAAACAAAGACCCAAGAACTCTTGAACTGAACTTTAACTTTTTTTTTTTTTTTTTAAGGTTTAAAGTTTGGCACCAAAATTAAGAATGTGCCAATCCCAACAGGGTAAGTGCCATTTTCCCTTGTATGGGAAACCCCAACATGCACCATGAGGACAGAAGTCTTCATAGATCATTACATTCTCAATAATGACAAGCAGCTTCTCCTTTTAATAAATGGATCCAATTACCTTGTCCATTAGTTTGAGTTGGAGCTGGTCCAGCAGGAGGAGCTGCAGGTGGTGGCTGTGCTTGCTGCTGATAGTAGTGAGCATAATAAGCAGCCCATGCTGCAGAATTGGGGTCTGTTCCTGGCTTACCTAAAAAAATAAAGGTCCACTCTCTTACAATGTAAATAGTATACTTTGGAAGAATATTACATAGCTATAAATATCACATAGCTTTGCTTACAGTTTTAGTTGTTTCTATGTAGAGCATGTATTGTTACACCGTCTACATGTATCTTACTATCTTTTACCTTTCCATCTCTTTGCTTTTCATCATGTTGTTTCACTTACCTTAAATGTTCAGGGACAATTCATGTTTTCTGCTGCACCATCACTCCATAATCAACCACAGTTGTGTGATGAATAAACTCCAACAGAGTATTTTGCAATTCTAAAATGCTGTGATACTCTCCCAGTTTAACTGTTACAAAACTGCAGTTGATCCTTTGATTCAAGCTAGCATCAAACTAAACTCTATTGTTTCAATTATACCCTTTAAGTGTAAGTTGAGTCATGACCTGACTAAACTTCATTTTAGTAAGTACTAAACCACAAAAAATGCATCCCTAACTCTCCCTGGTACACTTGGATTTCAATGGCCAGTTCCATTTTTAAATAATGAGAAACACCTAATACTAGAAAAGAAGCTATCTTGAATTTTGAGTCTCTCAAAATGTTTTCCAAAGTAATGAAAAGGTACTACGTCACAAAAAAAGTTTAGAAGCCCCATACATACAAACCTTGCAATATTTAAAAATCTGGTCAAATCTCTCCAAATGAAAAACATTTTGATATTTCTAAACCATTTATTTTCATGTTAAGAATGCCTCCTGATGCAAGCAAACAGCTGACAGAACACGTCAAGTCCTATTCCATTTAGATGTCTCAGAGATAGTCTAATTAGTGATGTAAATTAAGAAGACACCATGATGAGAGTTAAGCTGTTCTTTTGCACTGTAATTTAGGTCATAAAATTTTACTGGAAGAAAACAAGCAAACTACAGGGATGAATGTAGGCTGACTGCAATGCTGCGTGGAGTACAAGAGAAAAGGAATTAACTGAACTCTAGGTCTATCAAAGCATATGCTACCAAAAGATGACCGAACTGCTTTGTTCCTTTATGGAAGGAAGATCTACCCTAAAAAACAAACAAACACAAAACCGAACACCCTTAGAAACCTATTCTAGAGAACTAGATTTTGAAGACTACTGAAGACTCCTAGTGAGAGAAAGATATATAAATAATGATTGAACAAAAAACAATTCTTGACCACTTTACAATAAAAACAAAAAGGTGTCTAATGTCAGAATTATTGGCTGCTTCCAGATGTTAAAAAATGCCAACCCAGAATACCCCCATGCTTTACCAGAAGCCACAGCATGTTACACTGACCTGACTCTGCAATGTCTGTATAGATGAGACACTTCAACAGGACTATCTGGCACTTTTAACTAAAGTTGTTTTAATCAGCTATTAGATAAGAGCACCAAAACAGCACCACTAAAGCGCCCGATTTATGCAGACATTGGCCAAGCCGGGTTCAACTAACGCGCTGCCTCTTCTGGGTATGTTCTGGGCTCAGGATGGGAGTACGCCAAGTTTAAAGACACCTTTTTTAAAAGTCTGCACAAAGCCATTGTGTGAGGCCTGGAGATCAGAAAATTGATTTTTACCCATATACGGTGAAAGACTTCAAGTACTGGTTGTTTAAAACAGAAAATTCTAAATAGATGCGTCACACTGACTCACTGGATGCTTTATGCCCTGGTCTCATAAACCAAGTTAGTGATCTGACTACATCTCCAAAGACCAGTCCATCTCTCTTGCTTCATGAACTTCTGCCATGCCAAAACCCAGATGAACAGCAATGAAGTACTGAAAATCCCCTAAAGAGCCATCAACACATTCCTGCATCAAAATATTTTAGTTTGCAGCCAAAACCTAAACATGATTTCCAGATGTTTAGTAGTACAACAGAAGTATGACCCCCCTGATTTTTGGAAAAAAAAATTGAGGGGAGTGCAGAGTGGGGAAAAGAATTTATTTCCTCTCAAGAGCTTTGACTGAAATCTTTTATCCAGCTTTAGACCACTGCTGAAATCTTTTATACTAACAGTAAGCAGTTAGAATCAGAACATTTTTACCCAGGTTCTGCCATGTCTTATAGTTTCATAGTTTCTAGGGGCGGAAGGGACCTGAGCAGATCATTGAGTCCAACCCCCAGCCATGGCAGGAAAGAGTACTGGGGCCAAAAACCACCCCAGCAAGGTATACATCTAGCCTCCTCTTAAGGACCCCCAGGGTAGAAGCCAGCACCGCTTCTCTTGGAAGTTGGTTCCAGATCCTAGCTGCCCTGACAGTGAAGTAGCGCCTCCTGCTATCTAGCCTAAATCTACCCTCTGCCAGCTTGTGACCATTATTCTTGGTCACTCCTGGTAGTGCACAGGGGAACAGGGACTTCCCCAGTACCTGCTGATCCCCTCTGACTGGTTTGTAGCCTTGGCTCCCTATAGATCTGTTTTCTACCATCCTGCTCAACTGGACACTTGAATTACCCTTAAAGTTGCTCAGGTAAAGGTTTTTAATAAGGGGGATGGACTTCGGAAAAGATTTTGAAAGATAATTACCTACCAAAAAAGAACCAAACAACAACAGTCTTAATGCTAACATAATGGAAGTAGTTAACAGAAACCAGGATTTCTGAAGTGTTGCTATCCTTTAAGGAGGAAAAAAAAATGGCGAGAAATCCAAGATTTTGACTCAAAGAAGCTTTATCCTCGCCGGGATCAGTATCACTTAGAAATAAGATACAGTTAAACCACCAAGTGAAACATCATGGCCAGTGAGACTAGAAAGGGCTTTGGGAATCAATATAAATCACAAAATCTTTGTCGGAGACCCTCAAACATGCTACTTCAGCTCTCTGAACTAGTGGCCTGCTTTTCTTACTCAATTTTACAAGATAAGCTTAGTAGAGAAACTTGAACCTCTCACTCTAATGCAGGTAAAATTTTGAGATTTTCCATTTAGAAGAATGTAAGCAAATCACAGATGTAACAAGGAAACACTCCTGCTCTTTTAACTGAATTTCAGTAACTTACAAGTTATTTTTATGTATTTTATGTATATGCAGTTTCTCAAAGTAACGATCAAGAAGCGGTTTTCAGATTTAGCAGTAAAAATAATACAAAAAAACCCCCGTAAAACACACTTTTAAAGCAGCACATATGTACATCAAATGCATGTCTGAGCAAGAATATTTTATAAAAAAATGCATTTCTTACCTGGATCTGGTGGGTTTGGTGGCTGCCAGTGTGGATAGGCGTTACCCCACCCTTGTGGGGCATATGGTGCTGGTGGACCACTGTAAGACAAAGTACCATGCTCAATGACATTCAAGTTGAGGGTGACTCCACTCCCCCCACTTTAAAAATGGAACTAAAATGCTGCTTACTGGGGTGCAGGACCAGGGGGTCCTGGATTATAAGGAGCAGGATTATAAGGTCCCATAGGAGTGCCGGGACCCGGCGGTCCAGGAGGTCCATGCGGGCCAGGAACAACACCATGGGGCCCATGAGGAACAGGTGGACCCAAAGGATTTACTGGACCCTATAACAGGGAAGAAGCAGGCAGGGAGAAAAAAAGTGACCCCCATGTTTTCACATACTGAGAGCACAAGTCTGGATTCCAACAATGAGCTAAAAACTTTTGTCCAGACGTCTGGACTTTTCCTTCAGAAATTGATTCCTTAAGGCATGAACACATGTAATAGGCATAGCAGTTTACATGTAGTTTAACCCTGAAGCAAACAAGCCTGTTAAACCAGTTTAAAGCTGCTTGTTCAAATGTGTACCTGGAAAACTAAGTATTCATTTGAGCAAGTTCCTGGCAAAACTGTTTGATGTGATAGTTCAAATGTTCTGCAATATGGGTCTAGCTGATTATCAAGGCAAGAACTGGAAGCCTAGATTGTGTCACTTTACCTCCCTCCCTGCCCAGCAACTGGCCACTCTGGTGTGCACACAGCAAGAACTCTACTGGCTCACCGCGCTCTTTTTGGTGCAACTTTTTAATCAATAAATTAATATAAAAAAAAAATCAATAAATTCCAGTGTCAGACCTACAGTACTTCCCACACAATTGTAAACCAGTTCAAAAAATTAGTGACATATGGGAATGATCTGATCATTACATATGTCCACATCTTTAGATTCTCTCATGGATCCTCCCTCCTCTAATGTCTTCTTAGTACTTCTGGTTCTCAAGGGCCAGAATACTGCAATTCCCATTCAGACAAACTCTCTTTTTAACCATATAACAGTAAACTTCCAAGTTTTTAGATCGGTGAACCATGATAATTCATCAACAATCTAATTACCACTAACTCTAGATGAAAAAAAAATTGAAAGAATACTTGTTTTGAGGGAACAAAATCACTTTACATTCCCACAAACGAACAATGCATTCAAATTAATTACATATATTTTGATCTTAACTAAGGGGTGTTTTGGTATAATTTTCTACAATAAGGCATTCATCAAAGCATGCTTATTGTTTGCCTATTTAGACCCACAAATGGTCTCATTTCTTGCTGACTTCATTTTTAGCCTAACAGAAAATGCATCAAGCCTAGATTATAACTATATATACACACTGGATTAATCTAATTAATCTAGTAGTTTTGAAACTATCCAAAATTAGTCTCCAAGGCTGTCAAATTCCACATTATGCACAAACAATTATAGTACATGATGCTACAGTGAAAGCTACTTAATTTATGTCAACCCTGACCCAGAAGAGGGTAATTCCATCTCTTTCCTATTCAGTTCTTCATCACTCAGCTCATCAAGAATGAAAATCAGGGCTTTTGATTATGCTTACATCTGACTTTACATTCAGACACTAATGATTAACAGTAATTAAATGACTGTCAATCAAGTTAACATCTGAAAAAAGGAACTCAAGTGGAAAGAACTAGTGGACAGACTCAACCGCTCAGTTCAATTTCCTGTATTTTCTCGCTTGCACCTTGCTAAAATAAATATAAAGATGTATCAACAGCCTTACACAGCAATTTAAGATGCTTCTCAAAATACTCACTCCAATTTTTTCTTCTATAAGTTGTCGAGCATAATCAATCTGCTGTGGTGTCCCACGGATAGTAAACATTTTCATGTTTGGATCTGCATTTGGTGGTGGATTTCTCTGAAGTTCTATTCTAGCACCAGACTGCTGGCTTATGCTTTTGATAGTTTCACCTCCTGTAATTAAAATATCCGACTTTCATGGCAAGACATTGCATTGAATTCAAAAAACAAAAACACCTTAACTAAGGTGCAAGTTGGTCAAAAATTTAAAAAAGTTCAGACCTAAGTGAACAAGAATTGATGAGCTAGCTACCTATTCTTACAGAATTTTGTACTGGCACATAATTTTTAAAAAATATTTAAATGTTTGCTTTTAGTCTAACTGACATGTTCTTAGTAGTGGAGACCAATAAATATAATGAATGAAATAGAAGGAAGAAAGTGCAAGGATCTGTACTTGAAAAATACATCAGTGAAGAACTTCAAAAGTGTTTCTTGTTTTTTTGTAATGTCTAGGCATGACACTCACTAAACTCTAACATAAAAATCAAACAGGAACAACAATGGATATGTAGAGCCATATGCAAGTATATACACGCACATTAATATCTATAAGTTAAATTAGAAACCAGTAATCGTTTTTGTTTGTATTCAACAGAAAAAGAGTAAGGGAGAAAAGTTTAGTTATTGGTTGCATAAAAATCAAGAGTGATATAGGAGCAAACACTGCCTAAAAGTGAACACAGATTCTCAACTGAGTATTTTCTTAAGAGAAAACATGATACTTTAAAGGTGATTCTGTGAAAGTTATTTTGATTAGTTATCAGTTGTATAAAAGGTCAGAAAATTTTAAAAATAAGCTCTTCCTGAACTTCAGCAGTATTTTGAAGCATTAAACAGGCTGTGAATGTGTCTGTTGTTTTCAGCTTTTCAGCTGTTAGTGATGGACTTCTGGCAAGATGTATGGAAAAGCAAAATCCAAGTGCTGTGAAAAATACACAAATAAAAATGACAAGTGGAACTCTGTCACTAAAGTCAACTATTTACAAGGGCCAACATGTACACAACGTAGACAGAAATGGACAGAGGAATATATACTCATTTCTTGATTCTTTCATTTGTAGTGTTGTAGTAGCCTCTGATGTCATTTTAACCATTTAAGTAAAGAGTTCTCAGACACATGAAAGCTTCAGAACACAGACTAGTAGTCCAAGTCTGGAAATTAACAGTAATAATTTGTACTGTCCAGAAGAAACACAAGGATTTTTTTTTTAAGGTTTCATTTGACAGCATGCTGCAGCTTAAATTTAACCATAATATTCAATGAAATGTGTAACTTTTTTGTAGAGAGCAAAATCTTAGTACTATTTACTACATTACAACTTTGCTGAAAAATGTGGAAACCACTTTTGCAAAAAAAATTAAGGATGAACGATAAGACTAAATTAACAAGTCAATATTGAATGCACACAAAAGTTACATTTGCACAAACTGGAAGAATTCACTAGATGAGCAACATGACATTATTTCACAGCCATTAATTAAGGGAAATGCACTTAAGGCTAAACGTGTTTAGAAACTGTGTCAAGATTATTGACCTCTCTGGTTACTAGAAACAAGTATCATTTCCTACAAGAAAAAGAACATTAATGTTAAATAATTCAACAATGACAAAATGAGAGCACACCAACTAAAGTAGACACTACTGCAATTTTCACTAAGATCTCTCTGAAAATCTCTATGATACAGTTACCAATACAAGAAATGATTTCAAGTTAATATATAAAATGCATTGCCTTTGCCAATGATTAATCCAGTTTTTCCAGTGGGTACAATAAAATTGAATTCCTGTAATCCACCAGGAGGCCCCATGTTCCAGTTGCCTTGGCCTCTACCCCTTCCACGACCACCTGGTCCTGGTCCTCCAGGATTACCAGCCTAAGGGGAGACAGGGAAGCCAGAAGGGAAAGGCACATGTTAGCACACACTACTAAAAGTTACTACACCATTCAGTGCAGCGCTAGCAACTAACTTCCTAGAATACAATGGCTATGACAAAATAATGAGCATCAGATTAATACAAGTAAAAAAAAAGCTTTAATTAACTGTCATATACAAAATAGCATTTTCTATAGTTAACAGAATATTAAGAAGCTTCAGTCCCCGATTCAATTCAGCGGAAATTCAGCGGCTGAATCTCCAAATCAGAAGACCCTTTAATCTCTCCGAATCAAATTAGAATCCTCCAAATCAATTTGGAAAGATTCGGACAGACATAGCTTTAAATGTTTCTACGTATCTCTAGGTAGCAGGTGGCTTGTGAACACTGCAATGCTGGGGCGCATGAAGGATCCCACAGAAGTGCGGAGGGCTCACCAGCGTGCTCAGCAGCAGACCCAGAAGCGGACCAGAAGCACTTCTGGTCCACTTCCAGGTCTGCCCCATCCTCCTAGGTTTGGGGGGCAGCCAGGGTCCCCCTGTGGCTGATTACCAAGCCAGGGAGGTGCTGGGGCCCCCCCATCAGACCCGGAAGTGGACCGGAACTACTTCTGGTCCACTGACGAGCACATGGAGCTCCCTCCCCACCCCCCCGCGGGATGCTCCATCCACCCCAGCATTGCAGCATTCACAAGCTGCGCCAGTACCTCAACGTATGTGGAAAAACATTTAAAGCTGTGTTTACGCATGAATTGCTGATTCTCTGAATAAGCACTGAATCTTCAGATTCTGCCAGACTGAATCAGAGATGGTGATCTGAATCAATGACTTAAATCACTGACCCCGATTTAGGCCGAATCCAAATCCAATAGGGCCCATTTTACACACCCCTAGTGTGAAACAGTAGCATCTAAGAGCACATGATTCAAAAAAAGGTGAGAGAAAAAGCATGTGTACACACATAAAGGAAAAAGCTGTGCTAAGTACAGTATCTCAGAAAAATTAGTACAAGATCACATTTCTTGTATATTAAAAATGTAGCAGTTAAAAGCCAAAGCACTAGAGGTGCTCTGGATCAAAACCATTTATTTTTACTGGAAAAATAAAAAGTATAAAGCAGCTCTACAAGACAACACAATGTGAGGACTGCTTGATGACATCAGATTCAATGGTGGGAATCCGAATCAAGCTTGATTAAAGGTTATGATGAAGTAATCACTGCAAGATTAAACACTGCACTAAAACAGCTAGAATCAAACACTGACAAGTACTTTACCTGGACACTACGAAGGAGATCTGTTATAATTTCTGCAGCATGCTGGCACCTGTCTGGAGGTCCTGTGATTTGGGCTATTCTATCTGGAGTTGTTCCATCATCTGGAATAAGATCATTATATTTTGATAAGCTTAAGCCATATTCTACTGATAAACAAAGCTGCCGATCTACCCTTTACATGCACATTACTTACCTGGTTTGAACTGGATCCTAACACCAGCATCATTCTGTATTTTTTTGATCATCTCTCCATTTCTTCCAATTACTATACCTACAGCAAATCGTGGTATTGGAACCTGAAAGAGAATATACTAAGCTATTTCAAGATGCTGATGATATAAGTATTTTTATGAAAATCTAGAACATCTTTTGTGTAACAAAAGACTAAACTATGGCCATTGACCTCATTACTTCAGTCTGTTATTCTGTCACATTTGTGGTCTAAAGGAGTTACAAATCTAGCCAGTAACCGCAAGAGTGTGAAAAACTAAAAAGTTTCTAGACACCAGAGGTTGTGATGATGGCAGAAACTTAACTTGAAGAAAGTGTCTCCTCCTAATGCCCAAGCAAGTTGTTAAAGGTCTACAATAGTCACATCAAAATGACATCTGTACATAGGCCCCTTCCATAATTTACCATCATTTACCACACACTTGTATGTGCGCCAAGCAATTCCCAAATTTTAAAACTACACCCTTCACTCTACATTAACTGGAAAAATTATCTGCACCTTCCTGAAAATATAAAAACCCCACCCAACCAGCAATAAACACTATAAACCCCAGTTATTAACCCAAAATGGCTGCTGAAATACCGCATCTAAGAGGTGGCAGCATTTCAGTGGTGAACAAGTCATACTTACATATCATAAACACTAGTTAAAAGTTATTATTAGTATTAACTACCTTTTGGTATTAAAAACAGGTTTCAAAATACATAGCGAACAAGTTTCAACCATGCTTACGTCTATCCCTTCATTTCCTCCTATTCTTGACCCATATTCGTTGCGCACCTCTCTAAAGCCACCTTGGTCACGAATTAGCTCCAACACCATTTCCTTGGCTTGCTAAAAAGAAACCCCACAAAACAAAGCAAAAAACAGTTTAGATTCCATTTCGTTATTTTGATGAACATTAAAAAAGTTTTAAAAAGAGGAAGAATTGAACACTTCCATCTCACTTGAACTTTGTATGGGTCTCCTGTTATCCTAAGAGGCTTGTCTGCGCCAGTGTTCTGTGGCCCATCTTGAATCATGACCATTTTGACTCCTGCTCTTTCCTGTTTGACAACATAAATATAAGTTTCCGCAGAATTCCAAAGTCTGACAGGAAATATTAACTCTTAAATGTTTAAAACGTACCTGAAGTTGCTTAATTGTCTCTCCACCTTTCCCAATAACTAACCCTGCTTTACTGGCTGGAATCATAATTTCTTGCACTGCATTTCCAGGTCCATCACCATGATGAAAGCCAGGTGCAGGTCTGCCCTTTTCAACTATCTGATCAAGTAATCTCTTTGCAGACCTGTGAAGAGACACAGACACTATTGTTATGAAGAGCAACTTGTTCCATTTGAGAAAAGCTGCATAAAACCATTTCTAATTGTTTCTTATTTTTAAGTCCACACATACAGCTAGATATCAGAAGAGTATATTTGTCAAATTCTGTAAGATACTTTGTCAGTCTGCCTTCTGTTACACTACATCAGATATCATAAAGCTGAGTGTAGTACTAGAAGAAATATAATTGTGGCAGATTTCTTTTAAAAGAATTTTCGAAAGGATGGGAAAGTAGCATGGACACTGACCCACAGGAACCACCATGAAAAAATGAACTTTCAAACATCCAAGACTCATACAAGATTTTTAATACACCATCACCACCATGTTATTAAAACAATATATAATTTAACAGCCACAACAAACTATCAAGAATAAACATAAAATAGTCACTCAACCAACTAATTATAATAGGACAACAAAAGAGGATCCAGGAGGTTTTTTTTTTTCCCTGGGAAGGTACTGAGGATGAATTTATTTAGAAACTGAGAACACCCATTTCCTAAGCATCTTAGATCACTAGAATGCCTTAAAAAAAAATTGGAACAAAGGACTTCAATCTTAGCTCATACAACACCACATTGGGATAGGACTGGGCACTTGACCAAACAAAAAGGATTACTTTATCCAGTACTGTTACTGCAACTTTTCAGAAATTTATGGATTAAAAATTCACCATAATATATGCAAAGTTTGAAAAAGAAGTAAACATGCATTTCCTGCCCCAAAAAACAAAAATATGATAACAAAGGGTTTCATTTAGTGGAGAAGAAAAAGTGTGTAGTTTTTAGAGATGTTGTAAAAATTATCATCATCAGAACTGGTCAATAAAATTGAATACATCAATTATAAAGCCAACAGGACAAAAAGGCTGGTGAACTATTGACGGAGGAGGAGGAGAAAAGAAACAGTTATGGATACGCAAGAAAAGAATTCAGTTAAACTGGAAACAATAGGTATTAAGAGAAAACTGGAGTAAATCAACACCTGCTTGGGAATAACAGGCTACTACTTCATTATAAACTGAAGCTTTCAGATGCTTTTCAGAGATGACTACAAGCAGAACAAAGTGCAGCAAGATGCCCATGCAACTAGTAAGACTTCAGGTGAAGGTGCAGATGAAGCTGGTATCATGCTGCAAATCTGTCATTTGTGAACCAAGTATCAGTGACGGCTCCAACCACTTGTTTATACAGAATGGATACATGCTATCCTGTTTGAGGGCTATCAATCTCAATCTGGAGCAAGAGCTGAATTACAGTATAGCCTCATAAATCTGGTTTTCAAAATTCCTAAGTTTTCAAAAAATCTAGCACTTTTTAAAAATACGCTTCATCAGAGAGTAGTGGCAGCTGGTCCCAGAGCAGCAGCCACCTGCAGTGGTGGATGATGGTGGCACCTGCCACGTGCAAGCTTCTCCCTCCACACCAGGGGGTGTGTGGATTTATGAGGTTATACTGTACCTTTAAACAGATCAAGAGCAAAGTTTATTTAAAGAAAGTATAGATGTTTGTAAAATATGCTTTAAATAGCATTTCATTTCACCAAATAAAATCAACCTAAGATCTTTACAACTACATAAGCTTTACCCTCCCACCTTTTTCTTTTAAATCTTTTAGTCTCTTTGTTACCTCCAAACACACCTTCAGCATACTCCACTTTTCCTCTCTTCATTTTGTCCTCAGTTTCCTATGTCCATATGTTCAGAGCTACTCCTCTGTTAGTGCTTGGTGTTTTAGTAGCATGGAAAGAAAAATATGGGGCTATTGTGTTTGAAAAGGTATAGGGAGGGAGACCTTTTCTCCAAAACTATAATGTTTCTGGAGCAGATGGATCAAGAAAGGTTAAAAATAAGCCTGTGAACCCAGGCTCCAGAATATTGTGGTGGCAGCATCATCTGCTTCAATAGCTGAAGTGGAAGGGAGGTAATCATTAGCTGTGGCTAGTTAGGTACAAGGTTCTACTGAATGTCTTCTCACTTGCATTATACACTCTCAGTCCTACTGATCAGCAAGTTCTGTTTGGTAGTATCTTTTACTGGACCAACTTGATGGTTGGGAGAGATATTAAACTGATGTGGCCCGCTGGGTTGAGCTACCTTGGGGCTCACTGTGCATACAGCATACAAAGCTGACACAAGACCTGCACTCCCTGTGGCACACAGGCTGGACCTGATGCTGCAGACAGCACAGATCTGGCCATCACATGCAGTGCCACTTCCAGCCCATGCACTGCCCCCCCATGACTGTACCAGATGCTGCATGTCAGCAAGTTGCAAGCCCAGCAAGTGTTGGGTGCTGCATGCAGGGCTAAACTGGCTCTGAACACCGATTCCTGCACTGTCCCAGAGAGAGCACACATGGCCAGCCCAATAGGGCATCGCATGCAGTGCACATCCTGGACCACCCTTATATTCTGTGCAGCATGCAGGACCAGGACTGCCATCGACCCACAGACCAGATATGACTCTGTGGGCTACATCCAGCCCATGGACCCTGTTTGATACCTATGGGTTAAACTGTAACTACTTCTTTCCCAGACATGAAAAAGTATGCCCAAAAACTTGTCTAACATCTTGCTAAACTTTATAGCTGGCCCAATAAAAGATATTACTCAAAAAAACAAAAACCTTGTTTTTCCTATATTCTCTGGGCCATTAAGAGCAACACCACCACTGAGACCCTTCTGATAAGCAACCAGTGAAAAAAGCTGGTGGTCTGTAAGAGCCGTGGGTTTCTGGGTTTGTAGTTTATGGATGTGTGTGTGACACTAAACACTTCCTCATGCAACACATCAGCATGCCTTATGTTGTCTATTTTTAAATCACTTATCTTCCAGAAGTGTATTATAACTTGCAGAGAATGGATAAGGAGACGAGTTTGATAATAAAGAGGGTTTAACTATGGCAAGGTGAAACTCCAGGGCCTACATATGCAAAACACGAAAGCAAGAGAGAACAACACAAAGGACAGTCCCACAAGGTAGAAAAATAAAATAAAAATAAAATGAGTAATTGTGAAAATACAAATCCCAACAAGAATCTGAATTAACCAATATGTCATGAGTAACAAAACTCAGAATTAAGCTTACACTTAAAAACAAAAACACAAAACCTTACAAAGAACTGAAACCAGAAATTTAGTAGCCACTCCCTCCCATTTAGGTCCTGTGCAGAAACTCAAGCACAGTTCTTTTTCCCTTACCACTCTACGCTGAGCTGGAGATAAACCAAAAGACAGCCTGTAAATTTTCAATATTCATGTTAATGCTAGTAAAATGTTAATTTTGAAAGCTTATTACTAAGGGTACAGATAGAGAGGTCTACGAGGGGGCGGTGGTGTCCTGCAGCCACCCCAACATTTGTCGTAGCCCCCCACCCACAATCCCCGCTCTCCCAGCGCTGCTGCTGCCACTCTCACAGGGCTCTTCTCAGTGGGGGCTGGGTTCAGAGCAGGCGCTGGGAGGATTTTGCATCGACCCCAAATTTCACCACTGCTCTGCTCCTGGCACCAGCCAAAGCCCTGGCTCAATGCCCCACCTCCACTAATGCACTGGGAAGAGCTGGGACTGTGTCGGGAGGCTGCAGCACTGGGAGCGGAGCGGCAGCAAAATTTGGGGTGGATGCAGCATCCTCCCAGTGCTGCCGGCACCCCCTCCGAGTCCAGCCCCCTCTGAGAAGCTGCAGCCCGCCCTACACAGATCTGGCGGTACATGACCCCCCACTCCCATGCCCTCCTGGGGTACAAGCAGCAGTGGGAGCCGCCCCCACGAGCCATGGCTCCACCCCCCACCTGGGCAGTACCTGCCCTCTCCCTCACCACAAGCAGCATCAATTCCGCCCCCCACCCCGCAAATTCTTACAAGCTGGAGGCAGCTATATTGGAAATCGGATTGGTATCAGCTGATATGCTTCCTTAAATATTAGCCATTGATATCGGGGTACACCCCTATTCTCTATATCTAATTTCAGCTAGATGGGTCAAATATTGTGTATTTATTTTTACACAGACAAGTATCAGAACTATTAAAATCCATTAGAATTATTTTAAAACTCTTGTGTATTCAGTACAAAAATCATGATGTCCAGGTAGCTTGAGTGTTCAGTCAGTTCAGCAAGGATCAGTTAATTCATGCATCAAGAAGCTATTCTTGAGCTGCCCAAGATGGGCACAGGACACAATACGGCCCTTTAAAAATGTTGACTGGGCTTTCTTCCAAATTTTGCATGATGGAATACTATAAACAAAACTAAGTCCGAACAATAGACTCAAACTCCACTTACTATTACATTAATTGTAGAAGAAAAATACCAAGGTAACTAGTTACAAATATCACCAAACCCTACAGAATCCCCACAACACAGCAAGATTTCACAAAGTTATTGTATTCAGCACATACCAACTTCCCTCTCCCCTACCAAATGTACAGCCAGCCCCATCACCATAATAGATTGTTCTCATTGTGAAACTAGTGCACAGATGGATCAACACCAGATGAAAATGGATCAGCTGTACAGTCATAGAAAATTAAGGTTGAGAGGGACTGACCTCAGGAGGTCATCTAGTCCAACCCCCTGCTCAAAGAACAGGACCACCCCCAACTAGATCATCTAAGCCATGTCTTAAAAACCTCTAACGATAGAGAATGCACAATCTCTCTGGGTAACCTGTTCCAGTGGGTAACCCTCCTAGTGGGAGAGTTTTTCCTAATATCTAACCTAAACTTCCCTTGCTACAGCTTGAGACCACTGATCCTTGTTCTGTCATCTGACACCACTGAAAAGATTAGCACCATCCTTCTTGTAACCATGCTTCAGATAGTTGAAGGCTGCTATTAAATCCCCTCTTGATCTTCTTCTTCAAACTAAGTAAGCCAAGTTCCCTCAGCCTCTCTTCATAAATCATGTGCCCCAGCTCCCAAACCATTTTCACTGCCCTCCACTGGACTCTCTCCAATTTGTCTACATCCTTTCCACAGCAGGGGGCCCAAAACTGAACACAGTACACCAGATGTGGTCTCACCAGTCTGAACAGAGGGGAAGAATAACTTTCCTCAATCTGACAGCAACACTCTTACTAATCCTTCTTCACAACAATGGCACACTGCTGGTTCGTATTCAGTTTATTGTACTTTTCTGCAGAGCTGTTGCTTAGCCAATAGGTCCCCAGCTTGTGCTGGTGCCTGGGATTGTTTTGCACTTGTCCTTTAATCATGATGCGATCTTATTGGTCCAGTCCTCCAATTAATTGAGGTCTCTTTGAATCCTAGCCCTAACCTCTAGCATATCTACTACTCCCAACAGCGTGGTGGCATCTGCAAACTTGCTGAGGGTGCACAATAGGCCATCTTCCAGATCCCTGATGAAAATACTAAATAAACCCAGTTGCAGGACAGACTCCTGGGATACTTCAGTTGATATCAACTGCATATTAGACATCAAGCTATTGACTACTACCCTCTGAGCCCAACGATCGAGCCAGTTTTCTATCCAACCTTACAGTCCATTCATCCAACCCATACTTCCTCAGTTTGCTTGCAAGAATGCTGTGGGAGATGAAAGCCTTACTGAAGTTAAGTATTATTAGCTATTTGTAGTTCTGATTTAAGAAATTTATGTCCTGACCCTATTAAACTTTGCTTCTGGAGCTAATTGTGGAACCAGGAACTACTGTAATGCATACAGTGATATTTTCCTTAACACACAGAAACAGCTGAATGTTTATATTTTCCCAACATTATACAGAATTCACAGGATACACTTGTATGTTTAGACCTTAAAACATAATAGATGTTTATGTTACTTACTGGACAGATTCAGGTGTTCCAGTTAACATACAAGATCTTTCAGGAAGGCCACCACTATCTAAAATGTTTGTAAAATAAAAACTTAATTAACAATTCTATTCAACTGAAAAATGATCATTAATAAAAATTAGCTGGACTGAGTATTAACACTCAAATACAGTCACTTTCTCACAAGATTTAGGCCTGTTGTGCACATGTGGATAAAATATGCTTTATTCTAAGATATTTAACTGAAAAGCATCAACTTATATTTTAAACCTACCCCTCTGGAATGAATAAACCTCAAAGAAAATAATTACCAGGAGCTATCTGTATTTTACATCCAGATTCTTGCTGTATGCGTGAGATCTGTTCTCCTCCTCTGCCTATTACTTTGGAGGAGAAAAGTAATAGAAAAAGATGCATATAATTAGTTCCAACAATATTTTTAAGATGTCAATTGAAGTGTTATTATTCTTATGTTACTTACTGAATCCAACCATTCCATCTGGAACCTTGTACTCCTCTGTCATTACAGATCTGAACAAGATGAAATGCAACAGAAAACATTTGCTAAGAATGGTGAACTGGTTTTCAATTCAGAGAATTATTTCATCTGTCAAGACAGACTGACTACCTTTAAACCATTGCCAATGAAGATAAATTTACATAACTACCTTGTAGTCTTTTGAGAAACCTACTTAGCTCTGCCTAACTTTAACAACAGCCCAGTGCACACATTTTTACTTTAAGAAGTCTGTCAGTTTTAACTTAAAAGCCCTTCAATATAAATAGTGGCAAAAGCACAATCTAGTTCTACAAAGCAAAATGAAAATCAATGATTGCAGGAATGAGGGGACTGTTTGCTTGTTTATGGGATAGTCTACCGATGGAAAAAAAAAATACTGAGAGTTTGTTCTTCCCACACAGTTTAAAAAAAAAAAAAAAATGTGTGTGTAGTCAACAAAATGGCATCCCATGCACTTAAATTTGGCTCTCAGCTATTAATTTTCACAGTTAACTTGGGAAGACTTTCAGAAGATGTTTCATAAAAGAGCATCAAGACAAAAAACAAAAAACAGAACGCCAAAAACCCAAGAGCAAATGAAGCAACAACCAAAATCAGAAATTTTTTATAGCTCCAACCTTTGCTGTTGATGCATTGGTGGCATCTGGGTTCCAAAAGCTACAAAGAAACGCATGTTTTTAAGTCTAAGTCATAGATAATGGCAAAACATTTGATAATTACACCAAAGCAATCCACTAATAAGCTAACTATCTGTAGCTATATACAATAAAACTAGGATTTACAGAAATGTCGCAAAAAGGTAGAAAGCCAATGAGTAATTTACCGACTCAACTCTATTGCAGGATATAAAGGAACAACACATTTGGCTAGACAACGCTTATTTTTATTCAAGAAACTAACGTAACCACTGTAAATATTGAACCACATTCATACAGGACAGGGATGGTATGTCTATTTATTGAACAAGTGGAGCATCAAGGACTCGCTGAACTGCACATGCAGAGAGGTGCCATCAGTAATCCAACTTCAAATTCATGTCCTGAACTTGCATATATATCACGGAGGGATTGACGTAATCCACTTAGCTGGCCATCAAACCTCAACATACAACTTTAATTAACCTGCACCTTCTCTGCTGTTGCTTGCCCTAGCCATACCAAAGAAAATGATTCAAGAAACTAAGACTCCCTCATGTCACCTTGATCTCACTGGTTCAAACATTATCTATCAGAATACTATGCCAAACTGTTACTGTGAAAATGTTTACACTTGTTTACATTTTAGTCATACAAAATAATAATAAAAAACCCACTTACAATCATTCTGAGGTGCAACTTTCTTAGCGTCTGGTTGATCTGTAAAATTAAGATGTTTTTATTTTTTTATTTTTTTAAATTAAAAAACCTGTCAATCTAATGGCTGTCCCTTCAGTGTGAACTGTAATTTTCCAGTGTATTTTAATCTCTTCCCCCCCCTGGAATTTCAGGGAGCAGATCATCTGAATAAAAAAAAAGAATCTTATGAGAACTCAGCATTCAGTTAGCATAATTGAAAGTAGTCTGGCATTACCACGTATCTGTTCACTGGCCTAGTAAAGACAATTTTTAGAACACGCTGTAGATTTTTAACGTATACTCAATTACTGACAGTTAACTAAAACTGCTCTGTTACTAATAACTGACTGCTCAAGCTAATGATGCTTCTACAGTAAAAACCAAAAGAACCACAAATCTAAGTAGAACATCAAATGTAAGATGCAACAATGCAAGGTAATCTCAGTCTGAACTACGGTACGACATTCCTGTTCCAATATTGGGTGTTTCAGAACAAAGGCTTAAATAAAAAAAAAAAGCTAAACCAAAGCAACTACATCACTACTGTCCAAAACACCTCTCTGTACAAATAAAGGTATAAAAAAGGCATAGATAACCTGTATCTGAAAAGATGCAGATGCTTCCTTCCCACCCCATATTCAAATTCATATGAAGAAGCTATTAATTATGCACAAGAACACCTCAGACATGATCCAAGATGTATTTGTGTCACCTGTTTAAAAAGATCCACTAATTTATTTTATGTTTACATACTAAACACAGGTAATAAATAAAAATTCCTGCCTTTAAAAGGAGAGGGCATTCCCTCCCAGTGTGCTGTACTGCTCAGACTTGTCCAAGAGCCATCTACACATAAAATAAAAAGAATACATTACATACATCATCTGAAGCATCATTAGCTCATTTCTGAAAATCAAAAACCTCACTATTATAATAGGAAAAATCCCACATTATTACAGGACAAAGTCCTGTAGATTGAGTCACAATCCTCTTAATGGAATAAAGTCAGAGCTCATACACAAAAGACCTAGAACATATTTCAGCACTTCCAAATTCAAAATTTCTCCTTTCATTTTAGTAAGTATTGTGTGTGTGAGAGTGTGTGTATTATGAATCAAACCCTGTTAAGTTCACACTACTAGTTTACTAAGGAACAAAAAAAAAAACAAACAAAAAAACAAAAACAAAAAAAAAAAACCAAACCACCAAAAATCCAGCATACTATACATTACAGGTAAAAACATTACTGTAACATGTAAGACAAGTCAAAAAAATTAAAAGTTTTTACAACAGGATATCATCAATATTCACAAGTTAAATATTTCAAATAGAAGCTTTCCTGAAGTCTAACAAACCGAAGATTTTAGTCCTATACCGTTATACAGAAATAATTAAGAACTGCTGCACTATTTCTCCCTAGACAACATTAAATTAGAGATTAAAGCCAATGTAGATCTGAAAGGCAATCTCCTTCTACATTAGCAAAATTTGCAAACTACTGCCAGTCTTATACAGCAGGCAAATGACTTTGACAGCACACCTAGATACAGGCACTCGCTGACAATTTGTTTTTACCTATTTTACCCACATAATTTCCTGTCTGTTACTGTAGTTAATTTGGAACAAATTAAGCTGTAAAATATGCTTATACAGACTTTGAAGTCACCAACTACACTGCATGCTAACTTCTAAACAAAAATCCCCATTGAAATAAAAACGTGCAACTTGTAAGGGTGATCAAACCACGGTACAATCCAGGAAATTTAACCTAGGAGCTGTAATCCAGTGCTGCAGCACTGAACAAAGCAACGTTATATGGTGACAGTTCCATGTATTGACACATACCTCCATCCTCAAGAGGTCTTTTTTGTCCTCCATAACCGTAGTCGTTTGAGTTCATTGAGGTCCCTGCGTCTCCACCAATTTTTGCTGCAATCTAAATAAAAAGGAAAAAAAGTCATGTAACAACAGACAGGGGATACCTGTTTTACCCGTAACATATCAGAAATGCAAGTCCTGATTTTGCTTGAAATTACTCATGCTTTCAAAGAATGCATTAAAAAAAAAACAACCATGCCCCTCAGGTGGAGGAATGGGAAAACAAAAGCCGGAAGTGGTTACCTTGGAGAGCACTCCTGCAAATAATGACTTTAACAAATGCCTTTAAAGGACTGTGGTGCAAACAGGAGGATGCTACACCCACAAGGTGGAGAAGAGCAGTACTGCACCTACTACTGCACAAACCCTGCGTGACACCGCACCTTACACCAGGCACCGAGGGCTCTCCCAGAGAGCCTGCAGCTATGCCAGTCTGCCCCCGAGCCCTGGATCACGTTGTTTTCCTCCTCCCCGCATCCACAACAGATTTAAAACACAAGCCAATAAGGCCTCTGCTTGCTCCGCCCCGCTAGTCCCCCAGCGCCCCGCCTGGTGGCAAGGGGTAAAGTGACCCAACGTGCAAGGCACAAAACGCCCGCTCGAGGCCAGGCCCGGGCCCGCCACTAAGACGGGAGGTGCCTCCAGGCGCCGCTTCGCGCGGCCCCAGCACCAAACAGGGAAGGGCGAGGCAAACCCCCCTCCCCCCGCTGCTCGTGTGGGGAAGCGACGAGACTCACCCGCGCCTGCAGGGGAGGGCGCCCGGGCCCAGCCCCGGCCCGCGCCCGCT
>NW_017728907.1:42475086-42490003 GCF_001723895.1 Crocodylus porosus | reverse complement strand
CTTTAAAGGCATCATTGACCCCTCCGCCTCCGCCGCCGCCTCCCCCGGGCGCGCCCGAAGCGGGAGGGGGCACCGTGGAATAGTCCGCCATGGCCGCTCGGCCTCCGCTTCCTGCCCCGCTCGCTGCCTGCCAAGAAAGAAAGAAAATGGCGGCGGGCGGGAGCCTTTCACATTCCTGCGCGGCATCGTGTTCGGGGGGGGAGGGGGGAAGTAACCTCGCGATACCCCCCGGAGGGGTGGGGCGAGATTTCCTAGTGGTTCGTGAGCCGGGAGAGGAAATCTCGCGTAACTTCCTCGGGGTCTGATCTCGAGACGTCCTTCAAGAGGCCCGGAATGGGAATGAGAAGAACGGCCTCGCGAGATTTGTGCCGAGAGACAGGATCGAAGAATGCTCCGCTGCTAAGGGGCGGGAATCTGTCGAGGTGATGGGGGGAGGGGGGAGAAATCTCGCGAGACTGGCAGATGGACGTGCGGTGCTGTGGAAATCTGGCGCTGAAGCGCATGCGCGGGGCCGCTGACAGCGGGGTGGACCTGGGGAACCGGCTGGGGCAGTTTCAGCTGAGCGGAGCAGCGTGGGCGGAGGCGGAGGCGGAGGCGGAGGTCGGTGGCGGGGCGGGCGTTCATCCATCCATCCATCCATCCTGCTGTCGCGTGCCCCGTACAGGCACCGCTCCTGCGTCCCGTCCCTGCGCTGCTCCCGGGACCGGGAGCGCTAGTGTCTCGGGCGCGGTGACTGTCCCACGAGCATTGGCAGCGCGGTGTTGCCCCTCCCCGCCCCGGGGCGCCGAGCTCAGCGCTGCGGGCTCTGGCCCTGTCTTGGGGTGCAGACAGGAGTGATAGTTTTCGCCTGCTCTGGCCCCAGAAAGCAGTTGACAGCCATGACCGACCACAAGTGCACGGCTGCAGACAGCTTCAAAAATGGCCGATCAGGTGAAAATTGGACTCCCTCATCGGATGAGGGGGGGTCAGACAAAGGCGCTTCAAAATAGAGCATCTTTTGTAACCTCTGTCTGTGCCGCCTGCCAGCCTTCAGCTGTCTTCAGAATGGGAGGGGGGAAGAGACCAGAGGAAGCCGGCCTATTCAGCCTCTGCTGGAGGGTGAGGTTGGTGTATTGGAGGGCTGAGGAGCTCATAGAAAGTGGCCTTTGGCCCTCCCCTTCTGAAACAGGGACAGGCTGGGAGAGAGGAGGGGCTGTTGCTAGGGGAAACCAGCTGCAGGCATCAGCCAGGTATTTGATTGCCCTCCCCCTGAAACCAACAGTGAACTTCTGTTTGGTTCAGCGGGTCCTTTAAAGTGCTTCCTGAAAAGCCTTCTGAGTTACAGTGGGGAGCTGCACTTCTGTCTGCACCCTTACAAGCTAAACTTCTCATGACCTTCCTGTCCAATGTGCTTTTCCTCTCTGTTGTAGTAACCGTGTAACTGAAGGGAAAATGAAAAATGTGTACTGAAAGTGACAGGCTTTTTGCAATTCTAGGAAGGATGATCAGATGATGAAGAGAACCATTCTTTCTTTATGGGGGGTGGGGTGTGTGTGTGGAGGAGAGTTGTCTCTTCCTAAATACACTTACTAATTAACTTCACTCCAGGGAGGTGGAAAGAGACAGTTCCATATTGGCCTCTCTGCTTTCTAATTTCAAGGCAATTACAATGGGAAACTTATTTAAAAGTGATTCTTGAGACTAAATTTTTAATTACTGCAACATTCAAAGGTCTCTGCTTGTATTCAGTGTAACATCTGCTGGTAAGTAAAGCTGAATTTCACCTAAAAAGGTTTCTTGCTAAAAACACTTATTTATATTCAATTGGAACACTGTAAGCTTAGGAGGTTGTTTGGTGGAGGGAAAAAAATCTGAAACTTTGTCTTTTTTCCCCCAAACTATTTCATTTTTCTATTTCTGCAGCAAAGTACTTAGCTTTTTTTCAAAACCGGGTTTTCATTTCAAAATTTACCTAAACTCAGTGTTAAAAAGCTGTTAACACTAAAAGGTTTTTGGCTAAATGTTTTGGATTAAATTATTTTAAAAATAGAACATCTTGTTTCTTGCTCTGGCAAGTGAAAAGGAGTTTATGTAGTTAGTAGCAAAATGTATAGCTCGTGGGTCTGATCTGGACTATGGAACAGCAGCATCCAGCCTGGGGCATCCAGCCCCAGGGTATCCTTTGGGGGTATGCATTGACAGTTGGGGATGAGCAATGGCTGTGTTAACCACCACGGCTGTCACTGCTTATCCCACCACTGCTGCACCCAGACCCAGCCTGGGGTGCTGGGTGAGTTGAAAGTGCAAGTTCAGAAGCTATTGGCTGCCCACACATTTGAATGTTAAAAACAGTTAAGGGTGGTCTAACGGCTAGAGTACTGGACTGAGACTTGGAAGACCTCGATTCTCTTCCTTATACCACTATCTCTATTCCTCAATTTTCTTACCTATGAAAAGGGATAATGATACTTTTTGTAAAGTTACTTGAGATCTGCTGATGAAAGGGAGTTATAAATGCCAGGAATTATTAGAGGAAACTTGAGGTAATGGTATCACTGCCTACTCTGTTCTTATTTTTGGCATGGGTACTGAATAAACCTATTCTCCAGGTAGGTTCCTTAACACCAGTCAGGTTGTCTTTTAATATTTTACTAATCCCTGTCTGGTATTCCACACAGATACCTTATGCTAATGCATTCCTTTAGGAGGGCAAAGCAATTCCCCTTCTAATGTAAGGTTTTTCATGTGTGTCTGGCTGTACAGGTTTTTGAATAAAGAATAGAAGATTTATTCTGAGTCCTGAGAATTGTGGCAACAGTTATTTTCCTTTGCAGCCTTTTCAGATATATAAGATCAAGAAAATTGCAGAGACACTCTTACTTAAATATTTCAATGTTTCTTGTTTTTTTTTTTCTCCCCTCTCTGAACTTCTCAGTCTGATCCAATGAACCTTTTCCCCTTTTATCAGTTTCTTTGTCACTAGTGGCTTTCATCTATACTTCCCTTGATAGGTTCTAGCATAGAGATCTTTCTCCCAGATTCCTTTTAACGTCCCTACTAGTGCTTCTCTTGCACATTAATCTGCTTATTAAATGCCATTTTTGTTGAGATGATGGCTTTCAAGGGATTTTCCTTCTCTTGCAACTGGGACTTGTTTGCAGACAAACAAGTCAACAGTATGAACTACAAATTCCTTCTCACATAAATTACGTATTAATAACATTAAAAATACCATCGTAAGCAAGATACACAGTTGATTTGCATTGAAAACTGTGGCAAAACCTACAATAAAAAATATTCAGAAATAGATTAGGAACTGTCAAAAGATAGATACTTCTGTGTGATTGCCTTGAAGGTTATTTGCATTTCCTGTGATTATTACTTATGCATTGTAGTGATAAGTGTTTTCCTCTAGGAGCTGATGGCAAAAAGTAGTTCTATAGCACTTCTGACAATCTTTCAGATATCCAGCAACCAGCCTAACGTTGATTGCAGAGAATTTTACTTTGCTTTTTAAACCATAGAAAAATATGGATGGAAGGGACTTCATGGTCATTTGGGTTAGCTGCATAGTCCAGGCAGAATAATCCCTATCTAGTCCACTTCTATCTAGTCCACTATCTGCACTTAAGCCTCCACAGGTTGCATATTTTTAGCAAATTTCATTTCTTTTTAGAAACTGATCTCTCTATTTTTGAGCCCAGGTTTCTTTTCAGTTACATGCCCGATGTATAATTTATATATCAAAATCTTCCTGGAGGCAGTTTAATTAAAAAAACAAAAAACAAAATGGGTGGTAAAAACCATAATGCATATGCATGTGTGGAAATAATCCCTAATATAATGGACAATTCTGAAATAAGCATAGTATAAGTCTCTTCTTTTCAGTATAAATCAAAAACTCATCAGTACATAAAGGTTATGCTACAGTGATTGCTTCTGCTCCAATATCTGTGGCTTTTCCAGTGACTAACCCCATATATATGTATGGGAAAAACATTTAACATGCACAGTATGCTCAAGTTCCATGAGGATATTAGAAGTATCAGAACAAAGCAGCATCCCCAATCCACTGCCCCCCTCCAGAAAAATTTTTTTTTTTGAGGGGGCATGGTTGCAGTGGGGATACTGTATTCTTCTCGGGAATTGGTTGCTTGTGGAGGGTTTAAAATTTAATTTCTGGAAAAATTGCCAGATTGAAAAATGACTGTATATTTCAAGTGCAAATAGAGAATTATATCGACACTTCAGTTCATGTAGACAAACCTAAGCTAATTCTAAATTAGTTGCCAATACATTGGCAGGTCAAAGGAATGAAGAATTCGAGTGTAGAGGGGAGTTGTTTCTGATCTCCTCGTGGAACTTTAGCATACTGAGCATGCTGCCTAGAGTGCTGATATATAAACCTACTTGGACTATATAAAGTGGATATAAACATTTGATGAAAGAAATGCCCCATACCCTTGATCATAGCCTAATATGTACCACTAATACATTTGCCATCCTGGAAGGATCACAAATAATTTAATTTCCTTGTTTCCAAATGCCTGAGAAAGAAGTGATACCTAATTATGGCTTGGGGTATCCAGTGCATACTGTCTTATATTAGAGACAGTGGTGTGGCATCTTGTATTAGAGAACATGGTGTTCCTAAGTTTGCTTTTGCGGATTAACAATAAGCAGTTTCTCAGTTTACTTTGATATGAAAAAATGGAAACCTCCTATAAGTAATTATTAGAAGACTGAAGAACAGAATGAGCTATTTAAAATAATTGCTTAGCTATTCCTTCAACATCTTTTTACACATCCTGTATTACTAGCAGGTAGAAGTTGGGGTGTGTGTTCTGTGTGAGAAACAAGGCTCCCCAAAGGTCTAGACATTTGGTGATGGGGGAGTAGTGGCAACATTTAATTGCCATGGCTCCCAGAGCTGGGGGGCTGCTACTGCTCCTCCACTGCTAAACTTCTGGCTTCTTGGGGAGTCTGCTGGCCAGATAATAAATCAGATTGCTATACTGGGATTCCCCCCAAACACTACAGTGTGTCTTCAGGCTGCACCAGCAGGGCACACGGGTGTGGCCCATGCACACAACCCACCCTGCTGGCACTGCTCCACTGATGGGATTAATTAACAGCCAGAAACTCCTCCACATACTGTTTTTAATGTTGCTTTGTTTTTACCATTTAAATTTTATGCTGTCCTTACTTCAGCCTTAAATATGAGTCTGGCTGCATGAGTCAGAGCAGTATGTGGGTAGGATTTGGACAGAAGCACTGTGGAAAAATATCTAGTACAGACATCTATCTACTTTATGTAAGCACAGTAGTTGCATGTTCACAGCAGAAATTTTTGCTGTTCCTTATTTGGCAAAGAGTTAATATCCTTTGTTTTTATTCTAATCTAATGGTAAATAAAACCTAAACTGTAGTATAGAACCAGTTTTGTTCTTTTTTAGTGCAACTCTGAACATCTTTTCAGTTTTCTTTAGGAAAGAATCTTTTTTTTTTTTCTGGAATCTTGTTAAAATTTCCAGAGTTCAGAAAATACTGACTACTACCAAATAGAATGTAGGTAGGAAATGTGTAAGTGTTTCTCCCACTCCACGTGATGATTTTTATCTCTGATCTGCAGCACGTTGTGCAGCATATTTTATTTTCTCATAAAACTTTCTGTTTGCTTAACAGTTTTTAATTAGGTCAGAGGGCCAATGTATTTTTCTCTTTACAGTAGCATTTATTACATATTTGTGATATTCAAGTAGGTATGAGAAATATGATACCTGATAAAGCATTTGTGTGCTAAAGAGTAAGGATGCTATTCTTTTTTTACACACAATTATTATTCTGTTTCCTTCAAGTTCTGCCACAACTCTAACAGCCGTTTCACATCCCATCAGTCAATAAGATGTCTTATTCAGTACTTCTTAATGGTATGAATTTACACAGATTTACAGAAGTTTAGGGCTGGAAGGGACCTTGTGAGATCATTGGGTCCAGCCCCATTGCTCTGGGCAGGAAAGACTGCTGGGGTCGAATAACCCCAGCAAGGTGTGCATCCAGTCTCCTTTTGAAGACCTCCAGGGTAGGTGCCTGCAGCATCCCCCTAGGAGTCTGTTCCAGAGTCTGGTCACATGATCCGTGAAGAAGTTTTTCCTTTTATCCGGTCTGAAACCTTCTTTTAGAAGTTTTCCGCTAGGGCGCTTTGGTGAATAGTTGTTCACCTAGCCCCTGATGCTTACCCCTGATATATTTGTAAGCTGCCACCCAGTCCCCCTGAAGTCTTCTCTTTTCTAGGCTGAACAGTCCCATATCTGTCAGCCTTTCCTCGTATGGCGTGCTCTTCAGGCCTCTAATCATATGAGTGGCTCTTCTCTGGACTGCTGATTGATATCAGCTGATGAAAGATCTGAATGCTCAGAAGTTCATTGAGACAACCAACACATTTTTAAACCATCACTCATCATATGTAACATCTTTGGGTTATTACCACTACAGTCAGTCCTCAGACTTACGACACAATTGGTTCCTGAAAACCATGTCTTAAGTCGAAACGTGGCAACTTGGAACCAATTTTCCCATAGGAAAATTTCCAATTTCCAAAATTTTCCAATTTCCCCATGGTGTTACAAATGGGGGATTGGTTCTTGTACAGTGGTTGATAACTGCATGCAGCTGGTAAGTGGTGGAAGGGGAGGGGGAAGAAAAGGAGCATGGGGTGGCAGATCAACACCCCCCACAGTGAGGGTGGGGCTCTGAGGCAAGCGCTTCCCAGCCAGGGCCAAGTAGGTGTGGGGAGAGAGGGAGTGGTGGCTCCCACCGCTGCATGCTGCTTGTCTGGTGGCTTGACCAGCTGTTGCTGCTTCTGCCACTGGTCCGGGAGGGTGTGTGGGGGGGCGTGTGCCCTTGGATCTGCACGGGATGGGCTGGGCAGGGCCATGGCTGCACTGGGCTGTGCTCCAGGCAGGCAGTGGGGGCTATGGTAAGTTTTTGGGTGGCTGCAGCCCTCCCCTTAACCCCCAGTCCGCTGCCTGCCCCACCCCGACCGAGGGGCACATGCCCCCCCATGCCCTCAGAGCCGTAGCTCATCTGGGAAGCATGGGAAGTTATGGGACAGCTCCTACTGCTGTGTGCTGCTTGTCTGGAAGCAGTGCAGCAGGTCTGCCCTGTGCCCATCCCACCCTGGCTGGGCAAGTGGCATGGGGGCATGTGCCCCTGGACTAGGGTGGGGTAGCTGCAGCCACCCGAAAATTTGCTGTAGCCCCCACCACCCACCCAGAGCACAGCCTGGGGTGGCCCCAGCCCTGGCTGCCCCACCCCGTGTAGGTTCAGGAGCACACGCTCCCCCTCCCCACCCATGTCCTGGACCAGCAGCAGGAACTGCCGGTTGAGCTGCCAAATGAGCAGCGTGCAGTGGCAGGAGCCACTGCCCCACATGCCCACCCGGCCCTGGCTAGGCAACGCTTGCCCCAGCCCTAGTCCCTCCCTCACTGTGGGGGGTGGGGAACCCCCCCATACCCCTTGCCTTCCCCCTCCTCTTCCCCCTCCCCTTCCACTACTTACCAGCCAAACTTTGGGGAAAAAGCATCCGCACCAGAAGACAGGAGGGCGATCCAGGCTGATCTGGACAGGCTCAGCAAATGGGCAGACAAGAACCTGATGGTGTTTAATGCTGAAAAATGCAAGGTTCTTCACCTTGAGGGGAGGTGGGGGAACCTGCAGCATCCTTATAGGCTCGGCAGTGCTACGCGGGCTACCACTAAGGAAGAAGAGACTTGGGGGTCATCACTGACCACAAGATGAACATGAGCCTGCAATGTGATGCTGCATCTAGTAAAGCAACCAAAACGCTGGCTTGCATCCATAGATGCTTCTCAAGCAAATCCCAGGACATCATTCTCCTGTTGTACTTAGCCTTGGTGAGGCCACAGCTGGAGTACTGCGTCCAGTTTTGGGCTCCACAATTCAAAAAGGATGTGGAGAGAGTCCAGAGAAGAGCCACACGCATGATCAGAGGTCAGGAAAACAGACCTTACAACAACAGGCTGAGAGCCATGGAGCTCTTTAGCCTGGAAAAGCTTAGGCTCAGGGGTGATCCGATGGCCACCTACAAATTTATCAGGGGGTGAACACCAGTATCTGGGGGAACGTTTGTTCACCAGAGCACCCCAAGGGATGATGAGGTCAAACGGTTATAAACTACTGCAAGACTGTTTCAGGCTGTACATAAGGAAGAATTTCTTTACTGTCTGAGCCCCCAAGGTCTGGAACAGCCTGCCATCGGAGGTGGTTCAAGCACCTACATTGAACATCTTCAAGAGTAAATTGGATGCTTATCTTGCTGGGATCCTATGACCCCAGCTGACTTCCTGCCCTTTGGGCAGGGGGCTGGACTCGATGATCTTCCGAGGTCCTTTCCAGCCCTAATTCTATGAAATCTATGAAGCTGCACGCAGTATTGACTGTCATAAAGACAAACCCATGTTGGAACGTCAAAATGGGGTATCAATTTATAAATGGCGTAAGTGATGTTGGTCACAAAGTTGTAAGTCGAGGACTGCTTGTATATGTAACCGCTTCTAATTTCAAATCTGCCTGGTTGAGCCCACAACCAGGACTCTACAGAAGAGCTCACAACCCTTTAATGCAGAGGTGCTCAATCTTTGGTCCACAGGCCAAATCAGCCCACAGAGCCAAGACATTTGGCCTATGGGGCTCCAGGCCTCAGGGAGCAGTGGAAACTCCACACAGGAGGATCCAGCCTCAAGATAAGGGTCAGGACCTGCTCCTGTGCATCTAGGTCAGGCTGGGCTGCATTTCCCCCTGCCCCCCAAATATCCTGATTGGGACTGCTGCACTCTGCTGTGCCACATGTCCAGATCAGGTATGGGCTCCTTCCTCCCCCTCCGAAGCTTCTGGACCACTCCAGGAGCCACTCCATCTCCTCTCCCCTCCCCTACTCCCCACCAACCATCTGGATTGGGGCTGCCCTATCCTGTGCATCCAGATCAGGGTTGTTCCATCCCAGCTTACCTCCCCTGTCTTCCCCCCACCCGCTGCATGCCTGGATCAGGGCTGTCCTGGACCAGAACCAGACTGCTTTCCACCCCTAACCCCACATGCATTTGGATCAGGGCTGCTCTGCCCTGGCCCCACCCTGGGCAGATGGATCAAGATGAGGTTGCACAACCCCCTGTAGCCAGGCTCATTGGCTGGGTCCAGCCCATGGAGGGACCTGGCACCACTCATCTAGCCTGTAGGGCAAAAAGGGTGGGCACCACTACTTTAGTACAGTGGTGTTCAACCTTCCAGCCCTGTGGGCTGGATGAATGTCCTGGGGCCAGTCTCCAGGCTTTTATCTCATTGCAGGGGAATCAGTAAATAGATCTGATTCAGTGTGGAGTTTGTGTGTTGGATCTGGCTGCGGAGAGACCACATGCACCAGTTTAGCTCAGTGCACTGGATCTAGTTGCTGAGAAGCCTGGCTGTGTGCTACACGCAACCATGTCCTGACCCTGCATTCTGGTGCAGTCTTATGCACGGGACAGTATTATCCCACCCATGGGGCTCCCCACAAGTCCACTAATTTGGTGGCAGGGGAGAGGTGGCGTCATTATTTGCTGCATCTGTGAAAGCTGTGGCAATTAATGCTGCTAGGCTTTAACTGTCACAGATCTGCGCCCTACCCAGACGGGAGCCACCAGATGAGCAGGCAAGCACTCGACCAATGTCTCCCAGATGAACGGTGTGTGGCGGCAAGAGCCGCCCCCCATGGCTCCGTCCTGTACCCTGCTGACTTGGGCTGGGCAGTGCTTACCACAGCCCCACTCCTTCCTTGCCACCAGGGCCTTGATCTGCACCCCCACTATGGCCTTTTCCTCTCCTCCCTTTCCCCCACACAAGACTTACAGCTGCACGCTGTTCTCCAGCTACTGGGCTATGCTCCTTGCTGCCTATGTGCTGCACTACAGTTGCATGTACGCACGGGCATCTATAGGCCAAATTATCAGCCACATCAGGCTGATTTCCAAGATGATCAATTTTCTTTATATCGGTGCCGATCCAATATCGGACCAATGTATTGGTGCACCTGTACTTACCATTTATCCTTTAGCTTGTGGTGTGTGCAGTCTGGCGGGGAAGAGAAGCTGGGATGTCCCGGCAGGAATCAGAAGGCAGGCAGAAGTGAGGAAGACTAGTACCCATAGCCTAAGAGAAAAACAGCAGCAGTCTGCTGCTTGTTCACAGGTGCTCCTGTTCTCCCAGGGCGGGGCTTCATGTGGGCTGCCTTGTCTGGCTGGGCTTGCCTCCTCTCCTCCTCACCTCAGTCATAGTTTCATAGTTTGTAGGGTCAGAAGGGACCTGAGCAGATCATTGAGTCCAACCCCCCTGCCATGGCAGGAAAGAGTACTGGGGTCAAACGACCCCAGCAAGGTATTCATCTAGCCTCCTCTTAAAGACCCCCAGGGTAGGAGCCAGCACCACTTCTCTTGGAAGTTGGTTCCAGATCCTAGCTGCCCTGACTTTGAGTAGTGCCTCAAAGGGCTCTGGGAGCCGGAAGCAGCTCCCAGCAGCAGCTGTGTCCAAACTGCTGTGTTATCTGTTAATTATTTAACCTATATAATTAGAGGAGGTTAAATTACTATTTTAAAAACAATATTTACATACCTATTGCAGAACTCTTTGAAAAATTAGGAAACAAGGTATCAGTTGTGCACAGAATCAGATGGGAAGAAGAACAGGCAGCCTAGTTGCTGGTGACCCATTGCTTAATATGTCGTGTATCTAAATCTAGTAATGCTGAAAACTGAAATTTTGCACGATTTTTTTTATATATATGTAAAATATATAACGTGTTGCAAAAGCTGGCAGTACAAAAAGATGGAGTTGTCACTTACATTTTATTTCGTACAGAAGAGCATATGCCTTGCTGAACTTTCCATAATCCTTTATGAATTATCGTATATCCAATGAACAACAATATTTTAATCATCTTTAAAGTGAAAAATGTTGTTATGTTTCTACAATATTGCTGTGCACTAAATTATTGATTATGGGAAATGGAGAAAGAAAAGTGGCTTATCCAACTCAACTCAAAACAGAACATGTGAACAGGATTAGAATTTAAATTCCTAGTTCTCACAAGTGTGATCAAAACAGTAGACAATACCTACCTTTAAAGTTATATGTCAGTTAAACTAATGACCAGTTTCTGGAGACTAGATTTATGTTATCTTCTAGATGATTAGGAATTGTTCACATTTGAGTCTGACAAAGAGTTCTTTAGTACTTTCTGGCCAGATTTTTACTATCCACTTGGTTGTGTAGTGCAGAGAGCATATAGAAATTGGATAATAATGAAAATCTCAAATGCAGTATGTCTACAAAGTATAAAGGTACCTTGCTATACGGTATTAAAATGCATGTTGTGAGTGTTAATAGAGAAAAAATATTTATCCTACTTGTGTGTATGTATAATGTTTAAGAGAATATACATTTACCTGTTACTGTGCACATCATTATGAAAACCTTAAAACCCCACTGTAATCAAACACAAGGAAGTTTTTTTAGTTGAAGTCCTAGGCATCCTGGCATTGACAAAACAGGTTGTTGCCTACAAAAATCATGCCTCTGAACCAGTTAGTTTGAAGGTGCCAACTTGCCCTACCTTCTTGCCTGAGAGAATTGAAGAGAGAGGAACAGGAAGGAAGGCAATAATAAAAGGAATAAGCCAACTGTGGCTGTAGTAAAAGGAATGCAGTTGACATTTTTAAGACTGATTTAGAAGTGAAGCAGCAGGTCAGAGCAACAGATCTTGTGATGTACTGATTATTGTAGCAAAGATGTGACCAATCTAAGGCTGCAGAACAAGACTTAAGGAAGTTGTGACCAGAAGAGAGCAGGGCAGGAGAAAAGCCCCAAGAAGCTTGAGGAAGGAATACTTACTCTAGGTGCCGAGGGAAACTTGGACGGAGCAGGGAGAGTGCTGCTGAATTTTTGAAGCATGTGCTCCCTCTGGATCAGTGGAAGGAGCATGAGCATGAGTATTTCCAGTACTGGACGGGACGGCCAGAGGACTGCAGCTGGCAAAAGAGGGAGATGCAGGAGGTCTTCTCTGCTGACTGCATCCTGTGGACAACAGCAGGGACAGCAAGTGGGCCCATGGGGCAAAATGGTCAGAGGTCACTAACAGAACCTGGGACATGTGCCGTGCTGGAGAAGTGTTCCAGGACAGCCAGGAGGAGACAGAAGCAGCGTAGGCGTCCTGCCCCTTTTTGAGTTGGCCCATTTTCCTTGGGTTTGGGTTCGTTTGGTTTTTTTTCTTTTATTCTTTCTGCTTCTGGGATTGGGGGCCTCTCACTTTACACACTGGGAAGGCAGCAAGAGAGAAAGCTGCTCTCCCCATGAAAACAAGTTGATCCTGACCCTGAAGAGCCAGATCAAGGTAGAACCCCTAGCAAAAATTGATTTCAAGTTACCTGGCCCCTGAATGGGAGGAATTGCTCTCGTTCAGTTGCCCCATGAACACTTGGAGGACTGAAGTAATTTGATTGAACCCAGAACTGGGAAGGAATTGATTTTGTGTTTTGCTTTTTTTCTTTGGATTAATTGATGTGGGGTTAGTTTGATTTGATTAACCCAAGAACTGGGGACAAACTAATTCTGATTTATTGTTTAATGGACCCTTAGTAGACCAATTGAGATTATTTAACCAAGGAACCAGTGATGAATTGATCTAAGGCAGATGCCTCATAGTCTAAACGGGCTTACTAACTGATAGGGCCTGGAAGGCTGTATTGAATTGATTTAAGGATGGATGCAAAAATCCCAAATGATGGAGCCTAATTCATAAAACTTTTATTTAGGGAACAGCAGGTAGTGGCCAATGGCATCTTTAGCCAACACAAGACCCAGGCCCTGATGTGTGTCATTCTGGATGTGGTTAGGGTGAAGTGTAAGAGAGGAAAAGAAAAACCATCTGGGAGACCAGGTAGAGTCATCTTCCATCCTCTAGCCAGCTTGCAAGTTTTCAGATAAAGAAACCCATACATCAAGACATGGCAGGAGAGAGGACATCAGAGGTTTTTAGTAACAGGTACATCCAGTTTTCCCCACAGATCTATTCAGTGAAGTGTCAGGCAGGCAGGGGACTATAGCCGTAGCACCCACTCCTGACAGGATGAATGATCAGACTCTTCAGTTTCTTGATGTAATCAGTTCATAATCTAAATTTGTGGCCATGCCCATATCAGTATACCCCAATCAAGACAGCTACATGTTTTTACAAAGAGGCATGTATGTGTAGACTATTTGCAGAAGGGAAGTGTGACACTTCCCTTCCTATCACAGGATTGTGGATCATACCTTGGAATCCTCTGAGTTATCTCTGTGAAGTTCTTCTGAGTAATTCTTCTCTCCTGTGGATAAATTTATAGGTGATTATGCCAGGCAACAGAAAAAGCAACATAAGAACTAACAAAAGAAATGTGACTACATTAGCTCATTTGCTGAGGGCAGTTTATTCTGTGGAGTATAGCTAAGTATAAAACCTCCATTCTAATCGGTTTGTAAGAATTTTCAGTGCCCTGGGTGAAGGTATCTGTCTCCTTCCAAACACTATACAATACCATAGGTATTGTTTACCTTCAGTGGTACTTACAGTTGAAAGTCTACTATGGAAATAAGATGATCAATTATAAATTTTATTCTGCTGGCCTGTTATACAGTAATAACATGCTCAGATGATAGAGTAATGAAAGTTATTATAATATAATAACAAACAGAAAAACTAAATATTAAGCCTTCAGTTTTGAAGCAGAGCTTTCTATTGATTTCACAGGGGAGTTCTGATTTAAACTTGTAGTTATTGAATATATTTTTTTTTTAGTTGAATGCGGGTCAAAATGAATATAGTGTTTTAAATAAGGACTCTGAAAATATATGTGGAGCCTGTAATCGGCTTTGTTAAGCTTTTTTACAAGTATCTTGTTTGCTTAAATTTAAAAGCACTGAAAGTGTGATCCTTCTCTTCTGGGTCCTGACTATCATTACAGCTACTTACAGACACTAAAAAAATGCAGAAAGGACACGCTTTACTGGAAGAAGCAGCACATTAGTTGGACCTGGATCTGCAGCATCTGTATAAATCTGCAGAATCTGTATAAATCGGGTACTTCAGTGGGGCTTGTTGTCACTTTTACCTATTAGATGAAAGCACCAAAAAGGCCCCACTAAAACACCCAATCTATACAGACACTGGGCAGACTGGGTCCAACTAACATGATTCCTCTCCTGGGCATGCTACAGAGTCAGCACGGAAGCATGCTGAGCTTAAAGTAAAGCATCATTTTAAAAAAATGTTTATAGCAGCCAATATTTTATAGTCACTAGGGACAGAAGTTACACACAAACCAGTTTAAGTGATCAGAAACTGGTTTAAACCTGTAACAGAACAGAAGTTCAGTGACAGAAACTAATTTAAAAATGGTCAAAACTGGGTTAAGGTAAATCTGGTTGAACGTAGTATCATAATTAATTGATTTAGGTTCAACCAGTTTCAAATTCTGTCCCAGACCCCTTCCTGGTTCAAGTTAAATCACAATCCCCCAACATCCCAGGTTGCTTTGCAGCCCTGGGCTGAGCTGTGCTGACTGCTTGAGCAGGATAGGGTTGGCCCCACCCCTCTGCTCTCTAGCCAGAGCAGTGAGGGCTGACTGACAAGGGGGTGGGGGTGAAAAACCTGGCTGGGGAAGCAGCAGCCCTGTCTGCTTGGTGGGGGAGGAGCAGCCCCTGCCAGATTTTTTTTTTTTTTTTCCCCTGCTGAAGTAGAGGGGACAGGGCATAGGCCCACAAGCTCAGGTGGAGGAGAGGGAGGGGGGCTTTAAACTCTGTCCATGGGTCCTCAGCCCGGGTCTGCATGGTGGGGCTACCACACTTCCCC
>NW_017728907.1:42464073-42474986 GCF_001723895.1 Crocodylus porosus | reverse complement strand
CTCGAGCGGGGAGAGTGGACAGTCCCTGCCATATTTTTTCCCTCCTTCCCTGTTCAAGTGGAGATCAGAGAGCTTGGCCATGTCCTGGCCAGGGCCAGCAGGGTGAGATGGGAGAGAGGGGTTTAACCGCACCTCCCTCGCCTCTCCCGCTGTCACAGAATCCCAGCTGGGGCCTGCCTGGCAGCTTCCCCTCTGACTCATTGCTTGAAGGTGTGGGGTGGAAGCCTGACAGGGTTCCCTTCCCTCACCCTCTTTGCCTCTGCATGTCAGCCAGGGGCCAGCGTCTGGCCATGCGCCCTGTGCTCAAGTGGTGAATGGGGAAAAGCCTGGCAAGAGCTTCTTCCTCTTTCCCCCTCCAGGCACACCCTGGCTGGGGACTGTGGAGGCCGGGGGGTGGGGTGAGTTTAAACCCTCCCCAGTCACACTCAGAGGTCTGCCAGGGCCTGGCCATGCTCCTGCTCAGCTCAGCTCAGCTCAGCTCAGCTTCCCTCCAGCCTTCCAACTACTGCCAAAGGAAAGGTGGGGCTTACTTTAACGGCCCCCCAGCTTCTAGCTTGAGCCACTGCAGGCATGTGGCTGCATTTCCAGAATCAAAAATAAACATCTATTCACTTGCTTCTCGGTTCAATCTATGCAGATTAGACTAACCTGGAAAGATCAAATTGATTCAGGCTTGGGCTTTTAGAATGTCTGTATTTAGCCAGTATGATCAATGTGTTAACTGCACTACACAATTTAACGTGCCACATGTTCACTTAATTTATAGTGTGATACAATGGCATATCAGCCACAAAGATGTTCTGTATAATTAGGGATCTATTTAAAGCACTTAGAGGAAAAATTACAGGCTCCTGCATGAAAGGCAGTATTCTAAGCGAATCGGCATCGGAGGGAGGAGTGGATGGCCACCGTCTTGGCTGCTTTCCCTCATGCCGGTGGTTCCCTTCCAATGGGCTGCAAGGCCAGAGCACAGAAGCTGCTAGCTCCCACTTGAGAGCCAACATTTTATTTTTTTTTCTGACTTTTTTTGTGCAAAATTGCAGAAACCACTATTTTTAACCTTTTCCTCAAAAATCATGAAACTGGTTTGAGTAAGTCCTTATATATCAGGATAAGCAACTTTTTGGCCAGAGAGCAAAAAAACCGTGCGATGTTTACCTTGTAAGGTGCTGGAGTGCTGGCATGCCAGAAAAACAAAGCCAGGATGAGGTGGGTAGATGGCAGGATGCACTGCATATTGATGTTGTTAATAATCATAAATGTTGCTTCTTTTTTACAGTAAATACCAAGTTTTCTTAAAATTCTAAACCTGGTGACAATAAATACAACTTCATATACTACCTTTTGTTGTATATATATATTTTTTTTTATTAAGCAAGCTGTGAAAGAGAACAAAAAAAGAGGAAGAGGAGTGAGGGAGAAAGAGAGAAAAGAGGAAAAAATAGAAAAAAGTGAAGAGAAGGAAGGGTGGGGGGAAAAGGACAAGAGAAAAATGGGGAGAGGGAAAAGACTGCCCCATACAGGGGCTCAGTACTCTGCAACTGAATAACACAGTGTGAGAGTAAATGAAAGTAGTGTGGAGTCATTGGCAACCCAAGTGGAGCCTGTAAGTTTGGCAAGTAAGTTATTCATTGTTTTGATTTTTTTTTTTAAAGCAGTTTTCTGGAGTTGTGACTTATAATAAACTGAGAAGCTATCTGGTTGGCCAGGAGAAACACCACCAACATCTATAGCTGATTGACTGGGATCTGACAGTTGTCTGGTTCAGTCCACTGGTAGCATCATTAGCTTCATTGATGGTTCAACTACTTGCAGGAGCAAGGATGACATAAAGATGCTTGATAACCAGGCCCTAAAACAGGTCTTGTACTCCCAATTCACCAGTTGTCGTTGCTCTAGAGGCGGGCACAAGAAGAGATTTAAGGGCACCTTGAAGGCCAATCTGAAGAAATGCAATATTACTGTACTTGGGAGATGCAGGCACTGAATTGTCCTCAGTGGCACTATGGTGTACCACTGATCAATGGTGATGAAGCATTGATCATTTTCAGCAAGTTTGCCTCATAAGGGAGGTTGACAGACAAGAGACACAAAGCAAAAAGGTTGTGATCCAACATCACCAGGATGTACGCCTTCCTATTGGAACTATTTGCCACATCCAGAGTTAAATATGTGGGTCTTGAATTTGCCTCCTCAGTTACCTACGGACTGCATGATGGCTTCCTTAGTTACCAGAAGACTGTTGTCCTCATATTGAGGAACTGCCAATGATGGCACTTTAAACTTGGAGCAGGGATTCTCTCATTTTTTGAGTATCGCCTTCGTGATGATAATCTTTGGATGTTTTTGTAAAGCAGAAAATAGAACTCCCTGATTAATGGCTTTGATAACTAGTCCAAATAGTTTTGTGACATAACTTCTGTTAGGAATTCAAAGGCCAATAAATCTGTTTAACATTTATTTTAAGCAGGAATGAATGACATCATTGCAAACTTTCCTTCAAGCTATTGAAACTTTAGTAAAATTGTACTTTTCCTGTGTGTTTTTTGGAAAAAAAAGAATATAGCAAGAGACAATTTGATGTAAATTTCAGTTCCTGATGAAGAAAGAGAATATAGTGTGTCCCGGGAGAGAGCGGGAGGAAGAACCCCAAATTAAAAAGGGGGAACCCAGGGAACAAAATCCCCTTGAAGAAAAAAAACAAAACATAAAAATAAAACAAAAAAACTGCTTACCTGCAGCAGGAAACACAGCGCAGCTGGAACTAGGAAACAAACCTGCACAGCTCATCAGTCGCATCTTCATACAACTGAGGAATAAAACAAACTGCTGGTGAAGACAGAAAGGAGGAGGGAGCAGACCCAAGGAGGACACCATCACAGGGTGCCTCTCGGGAGTTCCTCAAGGAGGCAGGAGGATGGCCTATTCAGGCAGACAAAGAGCCAGAGGAGGCTCCTGACACTGACCATGACAGCAGCGGCATGGAACAGCTCGTCAGATTCAGAGTAAAGGACAAGCCAGAAGAAGCTCCTGCAGCTGGTGAATGCAGCAACAGTGAAGGGAGCAGAGAGGTGGACGTGACGTTCGACACCATAACAAGTGGGAGCATCGGGGACACTTGGGAGGTGAAGGAAACTTCCTCTTCGAGAGGCACCACGCAGGAGCAGCGTGAAGGACTGCAAAGAGACAGGGTGCCGCCCCCAGATATAAGGAGCAACTGGGCATACACAGAGGGGTTATGAGGCACCCCAATAGTGACGCCACTGAAGGGAGAGAGGAGGAGCAAGGTCATATCCTGGGAAGAGCTGGATAAAGTGGGAGAGATGACCCGAGCGAGGGACCACGGGTACCCGGTCCCATGTAGGGATCATTCCCGGGAGAGGTTTTGGGGAGCAAGGCACCCAGCACCCTGATGTAGGGGCCAGGGAAGGGGCTACATGGATCCCTCACAACATTGTGGAGTCTTATCTTGTGTTTTCCTTTGTGTTTCCCCATTTGGAGGAGTTGAGGGGTAGGAGTAGAAGACACAGCTGAGGTAGCCACTGCAGAGCTCATATGGTTTGGCCTTTTTGTTTAAGGCAACAGTCGGGCGTTATATCCTGGAAGGGATAAGTTTCGAGGCTGGGATTACTGACTGCAAGTAACCCTAGGCTGACTAAGCGAATCTAGTTTAGGAGCCTGTGCCGTGGACAGGAGGGGGCTAGCAAGGCTGCCGCAACTCAACAAGAGTGGGAGTGTGGCCAGGAATACTGAGTGACCCATCAAGGTGTGGCATAGTCGGAGTGTAGGGGAGGTAGAGCCCCACAGGCGACCGCTGGACAAATCTTGTGCTGCAGAGGGACCCTGGGTAGTCACCCCACCACTGGGGTAACATTCAAAGTCGTGGCAGGTGAGATTGGGGGAGGCCGGGGAAGAAGTTGTACCTCCAAATGTTGGGAGAGAATTGTATTTCTTTTTAGTGCAGCCCTTTATAAAAGAGTGCAAAATCTCATGCACAAGACTAAAATGCACATTAGTGTACTTAGTTCTGTAACAGGCTTGGCTTTTGAGTTTGGGTTGAGTCCCAGGCTTGAAATCTTGCTGTTTTTGATTGGTGGAGCCCATCCACCAACCAGGGGGCAGCAAGAGGAGTTAAGACATGTCCCTTGCCTGAGGGGGGCGGGGATAGGACTCCTGGACCTGATTGAAGACTGCAACACTCAGGTCTAGAAGACTTCCGGGGAGAAACCCTGGAGAGTGTAAAAGGAGCTGTGTGCCCAGCATGAGGGAACACATCCAGGACAGATAAGAGAGAAGAATGGGGCTTAGAAGAGCTGAGGAGAGCTGCTCAGTGTGGCGAAGCAGTAGACCAGAAGCGCCCCTCAAGAATTCCATGAGCAGGGAACGGCAGATGGCTCCAGCAGCTAGGCTCTCAGTGTACAGCGTGGCACATGGCATCCAGACCCTGGGAGCTGCATGAGGTGGCTCAGGTCTGCAACCTCTCGTGTGCAGCCAGAGACACAGTGCATAGGACAGTGCATGAAGTAGGACTTTTGGAGCGCTTGGGTGGCTCAGGTCCTCAACCCCCAGAACAAGGCTGGGGGTTGACGACTTCTTTGCCTCCATTTTCCTGAGCAGGGACCAGATCAGCGCCGGCCCCCCCTCCCCCCCCCACTGGGCCCCACTCAGGCCCCAGGGGAGGCGCACCTAGGTCAAGGGTCAGGGAGGATCTAGTCAGGGAACTTTTGGAGGGACTGAATGCATTTAAATCAGCTGGTCCTGGACGATCTCCACCCCGGAGTGCTGAGGGAATTAGCTGAGGTCATTGAAGGACCTCTGGCACAGCTTTATGAGCACTCGTGGTGCTCTGGTGTGGTGCCAGAGGACTGGAAGAGGACCAACGTTCCCATCTTCAAAAAAGGGAGGAAGGAGGACCTGGGGAACTATAGGTCAGTTAGTTTTACCTCAATCCTGGGTAAGCTTTTTGAGAGAATTATTCTAGCACATGTCCACAAGGGGCCAGCAGGGGAGATTATGCTTAGGGACAACCAACACAGGTTCATATAGAGGCAGGTCCTGCCAGACCAACCTGGTGGCCTTCTACGACCAAGTCACCAAATCCTTAGATGCAGGGGTAGCAGTGGACATAGTCCTTCTGGACTTTCGGAAGGCCTTCGACACCGTCTCTCACCCCGTACTCATTAAAAAACTGGGGGACTGTGGTGCTGACACCTACACAGTCAAATGGGTTGCCAACTGGCTGGAGGGCTGCACCCAGAGAGTGGTAGTGGATGGGTCATTTTCGACCTGGAGCGATGTGAGCAGTGGGGTCCCCCAGGGCTCGGTCCTTAGGTCCGCGCTGTTCAACATCTTCATCAGTGACTTGGACAAGGGGATAAAATGCACCCTGTTCAAATTTGCTGATGACACCAAGATGTAGGGGGATGTGGGCACTCTAGAAGGGAAGAATAGGCTATAATCAGACCTAGACAGATTACAGAGGTGGGCGGATGAGAATAGGATGGGATTCAACACTGACAAGTGCAAGGTGATGCACCTGGGGAGGAAGAACCAGCACCACACCTACAGGCTGAGGAACTCCCTTCTCATCAGTGCAGAGGCAGAAAAGGATCTGGGATTCATCACTGATGCCAAGATGAACATGGGCTGGCAGTGTGGGGATGCAGTCAGGAAGGCCAACCACACCTTGTCATGCATCCACAGATGCATCTCAACCAGGTCCAAGGAGGTGATACTCCCCCTCTATGTGGCACTGGTCAGGCCACAGCTGGAGTACTGCGTCCAGTTCTGGGTGCCACCCTTCAAGAGGGATGTAGACAACATGGAGAGGGTCCAAAGGAGGGCCACTCGCATGATGAGGGTGCAGTAGGGCAGGCCCTATGAGGAGATGCTACGGGACCTGAACCTGTTCAGCCTCCACAACAGAAGGCTGAGGGGGGATCTAGTGGCCTGTTACAAACTAGTCAGAGGGGACCAGCAGGTATTGGGGAGTCCCTGTTCCCCCGAGCAGTACCAGGAGTGACTAGAAATAATGGTCACAAGCTGGCAGAGGGTAAATTCAGATTAGACATCAGGAGGTGCTATTTCACTGTCAGGGCGGCTAGGGTCTGGAACCAACTTCCAAGAGAAGTGGTGCTGGCTCCTACCCTGGGGGTCTTTAAGACAAGGCTAGACAATCACCTTGCTAGGGTTGTTTGACCCCAGTACTCTTTCCTGCCATGGCAGGGGGTTGGACTTGATGATCTGCTCAGGTCCCTTCCGACCCTACTAACTATGAAATGATGAAGGCTGGGAGCTCAGTGCAGGAGGCGCTACACGGAGGGTCCAGGAGTGGACTGAGCCTGGTGCTGCATGAGGGAGCCCAGACCTCCAACCCATTGCAAAAAGTTGAGTCCAGGGAGCCAGACAGTGCCTGGGCTACTGAGGCAGCAGACAGGGCTGAGCCAGAGGCCCCAGGAGCCCTACGTAGAGGAGCCCTGTTCCAGTGGACTGTGACCACCACGAAGCTCACTGCAGGCAAGAGAGTAGCTTGGCGCGGAGGATGGAGGGCCACCTTCCAGGCCTGGGAGCTGCGAGTTGCAGGGAAAAGAGTCCCCCCTTGTTAATTAAGGGCTCCTGAAAGTAGAGGTCCCACTGGGAGGGCCCTGCTAAGGTTGCCAGCTTCCTTGTAGGGTTTGGGAAGTCCCTGGGGTTTCCCCTTGGGATTAAGTTAATCTTTGGGGTCCCTGCCCATAAAATGGCATGCCAGATATTTTGTGAACTCTTATGTTTGTAAATTAGTAGATTAATCAGATTGATTAGAGTCCTAGGGCTCTGCTGGAACCCGCTGTTGCTATTATTTCACCTGTTGTTTACTTGTATTTATTTGTGGCTTATTTATTGTTAGCCCATACTTATCTATAGTTTATCTTTTGGCTATCTATGTTTATTTTGTGGTTTATCTGTTTCAGATGGGATACTACCTATGACCTACCTGTATCTGGAGCACTGCTATAAGGTTTTATGCCATTAACCCAGAGTGTATTGTTTATGTTACTTGTTTAGATATCTTATAAATATATATATTGTACATACGTTTTTATCCATGTTCTTTTCCCTTGTGATAAGTTAATGTAAATAAATTTGTATATAGTTAAGTTCCCCGACTGTCCTGGCCTGGTTCTATAGGGACAGAGGGAAACTGAGCAGTCTGCATTTCCCCCCACAACAGCACACCTGCCAGCTAACAATCCCCTTCAACTGGAGAAAGGGAGTATATACCTGAGTTACCTGGGCTACAGTTCATTTCAGGTTTTCCTGTAAATTTTATATATAAAACAAATTTGGCCATCTCTCACAATGCACTATGTGCCTGCTGGGCCTCGAACATCCGGTCAAGTGCGGCCTTGATCCAGGTGGCTGGTCATGTTCACAGCTCTGCAGTGTTCATTTTTTAAAGTGATAAATAGAATGTTTAGTGGCACCATTAGTGAAGTTTCTTTCCAAATTCATTCCAAAACAATGGGATATATAGTTTTGGCTCTTGTACTGCTGACTTCTGTTTCTTAACTTAAGTTTTTAGCTCAAAGAGCATTTTTGTGGATCCAGTGTGGAATTGTCCTAATCTAAGGATTCATGGAAGTTGCACAGAAATGCTACCCTTTGAGAGATCATGAAGGGTTTCCAATAAGTGCAGGTTTCCATTGCTTTATGCTGTACATGCATTCCTGGAAAATGGCACGTAACTTGAATTCGCATAAAGGGAACCCACTTTACAATGTAACAAATAGGGATATGTTCTAAAACCTCAACTGTACTGACCCCCAGACCCATTTCTACCACTTATACAAGACAGGTTTGTTACTCACCAACAGCAGACAGTGCACACAAACACAGGATGGTGGTGAATGTTTAGTTGTTGCAAAGAGAGGGTGGTGAAGGCTCCACTGATGGACAGGGAGAAGGGTAGGAAATAAGCTAGTGGAATGCTTAGAAGCCATAATGGGGATGACAGTTACAGAAACAAGTGTCACAGACAACGTGTGAGGAGCACAGATCCACACAGGAGACAATATTTTGGTGTGTGTCACTCCCACAATGCACCACGCAGAGCAGCTGACTGCAGGCTTCACCACACTGGTTGCGTAAGAGTGAATTTACCTTGCATATAATGAATTTTTGGTATAAAAAGGGTCGTTATATAGAGCGAATTTGCACATATAGAACCTGCATAAAGCAAAGGAAACCTGTAGAACACTTGTGTTCTCTTCCTCACATAGAAGTAATTTTTGCTTTAGACATCTGGAGAAGTTTAGTTCATTAGTGGGGAAGAAAGTGGTCTCCCTGGTGTGATTTCTACCTGAAAAGAGTCCTGGCAGCCTTCTCTGCCTTTCACTCATCATTCTTATTTTGTCTCAAATGTATAACAACTTTGTTTTCTTACTTACATCTCTTGACTGGTCAAAATGACACCGCTTCACTGTGAGCCAGTAAGCACCTTTACAGTGACAAAGAGAAGCAGCTATTGTGTTACGATGAGTGTGTTTCATTACACGTAAGATGAACTGATACATATTAGATGTCATTGGGTGGCTTGACTTTGCCGTTAACTTTTTCCCCTCGTGAAAATTTTAGGATATTTACTGTATGGTAATAGGCTGAAGTCTTTTGAATAGTTTTCTATCTTAAGTGTTTTTAACCATATCTCTTGTTACTAATAGTACCAGTGCAACCTTTGCTTTAATAGATAAACGAATCTTTAGTGCTTGTAATGGAGGGTCAATGAACAAACGTTTTGCAGATTAAGAAAAATTACCTTGGAAAAATATAGTCATCAATGCCATGCCCAAATTATATTATTTAAGTATTTCTCTACGTCTTAATATCTCTGAGAGAGATCTGAGATGTCTTCTGTAAGTTTTATGATGTCTGAAAGAAAAGGATTTCAATCCATTCTGTGTTTTTTATATAGAAGTGTCTTATATAGAAATCTGATTTTTATATTTGGATAAATCCGGCCCTTGGTTGTTGGTGTTTCAGGTTCTTTGTTTCTGAAGAATACCTTGTCTTGGATATCTTTGGATATAACTGGGGGTGCATAAATAGGGTCTTAATATTGAAGAACAGTACAATAAACTTTTAGGGCCGTATGCAGCCTAAGGTGATGGAAAGTTCATCCTTCCTCAGATCTTTTCTGGAAGATTAGTGTTTGCAAAATGTAAATCTCTTACACTATGCAAAGAAGACAGGATAGGGTGGCAACTTTTTTAAGACAAACTCATTCAGAAAGATGTAAGCTTTCTTAGGAAGGGGGGGTGCCCAGGGCTCTCTCGGGGGGGATTAAGGTGTCTCTTCACCAATGCAAGAAGCATAGGGAACAAGCAGGAGGAGCTTGTTCTCCTGCTTACAAGTAGTAAGGTCTGCCTGGCTGGCCTAGTGGTGGGATGAAACATTTGACTGGGCATTAGACATAGAGGGCTATAGGTTGTTTAGAAGAGATAGGAAGGAGAAAAAAGGTGGGGTTGCGCCCTATGTTAGGGAACAGTATACCAGTTCTGCCTTCCAAATGGGACCAGAGGAAGGCTTAACTGAGATCCTGTGGGTCAAACTTCAAGGAGGGCAGGGGGAGAGGGATCTGGTGGTAGGGGTTTACTACAGGCCACCACATCAGGAGGAAAAGCTGGATCTGGAATTCTCCAGGCAGCTGAGGGAGGCCATGTGTGCAAAGGATGTTGTGGTCATGGGTGATATGAATTACCCTGACATCAACTGGGAGGAGCAGTCGGCCAGGTCTAGCCACTCACAAAGGTTCCTGATGTGTGTATAGGACCTACACCTCGTGCAGGAGGTACTTGTCCCCTACTAGGGGAAATGCCATACTGGATCTGGTGTTAGCCTCTGGGGACGACCTGGTGGGGGAGGTGCTTGTACAAGGGAGGCTAGGGGACAATGATCATGAAATGATCCAGTTTGATATTCAGAGAAAGGTGGGGAGGGTAACTAGCACGGAGCAAATGCTTGACTTTAGGAAAGTCAACTTCGATGTGCTCAGGGCAGTAGTCAGGGAGGCACTCGGAGCCCAGGGGGTACCTAGTATGGGGGTCCAGGAAAGGTGGTCCTTCCTCAAGAAGGCTATCCTTGGGGTGCAGCAGGACGCAGTTTCTCTGCGCAGGAAGGCGGGAAAAGGGTCCAAGGCTTCATGGCTGAGTGTGGGAAAAGGTTCCAAGGCTTCATGGCTGAGCGCGGATATCCAGGCTGGCCTGAGGGCAAAGAAAAAAGAGTACTGGTGGTGAAAGCAGGGGGCAGGGACAAAAGAAGAGTACACCTCCCTGACCCGAGCTTGTAGGGATTTGGTGAGGAAGACGAAAGCAGTGCTAGAGCTTAGATTAGTTTCTGGGATTAAGGATAACAAAAAGTCCTTCTTCAAGTATATAAGTAGCAAGAAGAAGTCTTGGGATAACATTGGACCCCTACGAGGCAGGGCAGTTGGTGACGGACGCACGAGAGAAGGCAGAACTCTTCAACAAGTTCTTTGCCTCTGTGTTCCTGTCTGCCGACAATGGGGCACTCTCGGGTGATAGCATAGAGAGGCCCAGGAAGGATGTGAGTCCCCCGACTGTTAGTTCAGACCTAGTTAAGGACTACCTGGAGGGCTTAGATGTGTCCAAGTCAGCAGGCCCAGATGACCTTCATCCGCAGGTGCTGAGGGAATTGGCTGGTGTCATTGCAGAGCCATTGGCACAGCTGTTCAAGGACTCCTGGTGCTCGGGCCAAGTCCCTGAGGACTGGAAAAGGGCCAGTGTAGTCCCTATTTTCAAGAAGAAGAGGAAGGAAGAGCCTGGCAACTACAGGCCAGTCAGCCTCACTTCTATCCTGGGGAAGGTCTTTGAAAAAATTTTCAAGGGCCACATTTGTGAGAGCCCTGCAGGGGAAGT
>NW_017728907.1:42452500-42462973 GCF_001723895.1 Crocodylus porosus | reverse complement strand
CAGGGCCCCCCTTGGAGTCACCAGGAACAATGCCTACAAGCTGAGGGAGGATAGGTTTAGGTTAGATATTAGGAAGAACTACTTCACTGTAAGGGCGGGCAGAGCCTGGAATAGGCTTTGCAGAGAGGTGGTGCTCTCACTTTCCCTGGAAATCTTCAAGAGGAGACTGGACAGGCACCTGGTTGGGGTCTTACGACCCCTGCCACCCCCAGTGCTCCTTCCTGCCCATGGCAGGGGTTCGGACTAGATGATCTGTCTAGGTCCCTTCCCACTCATGGATTCTATGATTAGGTAACAGCCTACTTTGTCAGATGCTGTGAGTGGCTAATTCCTGTGAATGGCTTTCATGGCTAATCATGCTATGAGTAGGAGACCTTTCTTCAAACTTTTGGAAGACCTTTCTTCAGTCTTATGTGGACAGCCGCACAAGCTGTTCCAAGTGTGTCTGGTAATATTAAAAGACTCAAATTTGTTGGAGCTTTTCTGGGATGGGGGTTTGGCTTCTCTGCCTGACATTTCCATGTATATGAGTATTTATAGCAGCAATCTGTCTGGAATTTGCCTTTGTAGTTTTGTTTGCTCTTTGTGCTGCACTACAACCTAATCCCATATTCAGTTTTGTATTTCTGTACTTTAACATAAAAACAGCCCTTCTGTTTTTTTGTAAATGACACCTTGGGGTTTATATGAATGAAAATATTCACAAAGCTTATTTAGGAATATTTTAAGTACTTTAGAAGAATAAAAATGCTGTTTGCTAGAACAACTTCAGACTAATACGGGTACTGACTGTCCTATAACAGTAATAAATCTAGCATTTGATTTCAATGCTTATAATGGCAGAGCTAGCCTTTCTTTAGGTGTAATTTGGATTTTTTTGAAGTGTTCTATAAGAACAAAATTAAAATCATTCAAATCTAGAATTGTCAAAAGCAACTGCTGCACACTTTGAAGTGTTCTGATTCCCATCTTACTTCATTGTCATGTTACACCTGTTAGTATAACAAATTGTACACAAGTTGAGCTGTATACACATACCAGTGGGATGAATGGAAGGTGTAATGTTTCAGTAAAATAACTGTTGCTGTAAAATAATAAAAGTGGAGCACAGAATCTGGTCAGAGAGGTCAGATTTAACTTAAGAAGTGTAGGTGAGGTTTTTAAAATGTTAGATGGCTTCCTTGAAGCTGACTATATCTAGCGTTAGTGTAAGTGGTAAGAAATTAAAAAGGCTATGCAGCAAAAATACAAGAGGGCTATTCTTTTTTTTAAACAATACTAAGAAACAGCAGGTCTGCTTTGGGAACTTCTTTGATTTCTAAAAATTAATTCAGTATTGCAGATTTTACAGTGTTTGATTAAAATATAAATTTTAGGTGTTTCATAACTAAACAAAGTATGGCATTTTCCAAATGCTTGCTTGTGTGTGTGTGTATTTCTATACACAAATGAAAAATATATTTTACAACTGTGGGAAGGAAGGGAATTTAAAAGTGCTAGTAAAGTAAAAAATACACTTTCTGGCCCCAGTTAAAGCTCTTTATGCTTGTAACAAATAGGAGAATTCTATTATTTTAAAACTTTCAGACTTGGGGAGAAGGAACTGCTTTTGGGGTTGGAAACCAATACGTCTAGGTCCTAGGGAAGTAACTTAGACAAAAGTCCAGTACGTTCTTGCTGGAAACAGTGCTGCACATTTGACGAAAAGCAAGACCCACAGTAATTTATACTATTTAAGTAAATAGTGCTAGTGCAGGGATTAAAAACTTTAACAGCATCAGTGTGAGCCAGATAGTTTGAACAACTTACTAATGTTGAAGAAGAAAGTGAAAACATTTAACATATGCACTATCACCAACTCCTGCTTAATGGTTTTCACCCTTCAAGCCAACATGTAGGAATTAAGGAGTAAATTTTTTCTCTAGCATGAGACCCACTGGTCATGAGTCTGAGCTGGTAGTTGTCATCATCAGGGATTCTGGTTTTCTCTGTTTAAAAATCGCAGGTTCTCTGATTCAGTGGTGTTTCATTTGAATTGCAGAATGGGGGGGGAGGGGTTAATCACTGCTGGTAGGCTTCCAAATTGCTTTAAAATGGTAAATATATCAATCAAAAATTATGTTCAAATATCAATTGACCACGATGTTTTATTGATATATTTAGAATTTTAAAGCAATTTGGAAGCCTACCAGTGCCTCAATCACTATATAATAAAATTAAAATCCTATAAATTTTGGTATTTGATTTTGGGACTTTTATCATGGAAAATCAGAGCTCCCTCTGCCTCCTTTGCTTACCAGGATGCAGGTCCAGGCCTCCCAGCCCTGCTGGAAGGAGTCCCCACCTGCCAAACCTATGGGGCCAAGGACCCTGGTCTGCAGGCCCCTTCCCCTGCAGCAGCACCTGGGCCCTGACTGCCACCTATGATGGCTGCTGCGACTGAGTGGAATGTGGAGCCTGGCTCCCCTCCTCTATGGGCAGCACAGCCCGAGCAAAGCCTGTCGGAGAGGGGTGGGGACGGATGCAGGCTGCCCACTCCCAGGCTTGGGCTCCCTGCCCTGCTGCCCTCTCCCAGGCCTGCTGCAAGCCCTGTACCACCACAGTGAGGTGCCCCCTGCCTGCCTGGCAGCAGCAAGAGGCATATCTCCATGCTGCTGCTGCTGAGTGGGCAGGGGACCTTTCCCCAGGGCCATGCAGGGCTTGCAGCAGCAAAGAGCTTTCCTGCCCCGTTGTAGCCTGCTGTGCCATGTCCCACCTGGTGGGCTGTAGAGGGTCTGGGAGGAGGGCATCAGGGAAGGGAGCCTTGAGCCTGCAGTATGCATCCCACCCCAGCTCCACCCCGTACACAAATCCGGGGGGCATATGCCCCCCCACCTCCCCTCCCCAGGAGTGCATGCAGCAGCTGGAAGCCATCCTCATCCCTCCCCCTCTCCCCCCGGACAAGCCACCTACAGCTCCATCCTATGCCTTGACTGGGCCCTGTGGTCGTACACTGGGCCCCAAGCCCCGCATGCTGCTGGAGCTGGGCAACAGCCACAGCCCTGACCAACTCCCTCCCTCCTTCCCTTCCTATGAGGGCCTCAATCCCCACTCCCACTCTGCCAGACTTACCTGCGGGAGCTGCTCTCCAGGCTGCTTGGCAGGCATGCACATGTGTGAGCGCACACGTGCACATGGCACCCCCTACCTGACCGCCCTCCTCCTGTTCCCACCAGCCCCTTGCAGGCTGGAACTCTGCCAGTTCGCAGAGAGCTCCTTGCAAAAGTGGAAAATCTGTGTGTTTCTCTGTTAAAATGAAAAATCCACATTTTTTCAGTTAAAAAGGCAAATACACATTCCTTCCCCACCCCCGCCCCTCCATTTTTCTGCGGGAAACAGAAAGCCCAGAACCCTGGTAATCACCTTGATGAACATCAGTCCTAAGCAGGTATTTACTAAGGTACTGGCCAGAGGCCCTGATTTTGATCATGCCTCTGTAGTTCCAGGCATAAAAGCAGACGTGTTCTCTGCTCCTGAGAGTTTACAGTAGAGTGGGAGTCTGGCATTACATACGCAATTTCAAAAGTTGCCCCAGACTGACTGGAAGCTTTTTGCATGATAGTGCTTCAGAAGATGGCTGGAGGATTCAGATGCCTGTACATGCCATTAAAAACCTTCATTGCCTACTGTGAAAAACAGATTTTGGGTTATTTTTAGTATATGTGCGCCTGTGACTCTGTGATTAATAGGTATGTGTTGCTATGTAGTGCAATGTCTTGTTTTCATTGTTGCTAAGGCCTTGATAAACCTTCTAGGGAATGGGGGAGATGTGCAGCTGACTAAGCCGAGACACTCTCTCCAAATAACTGTGATTCTTGCACCATGAAAGGTATAGACATGTGTATTAGTTGAGCATCGCACACAAATGTTCCCTGTTGCCTGCTGAAGCTAGACATTGTGGGGGAAAGGAAAATAAAGCTGTGATGCAAAAGGGAGCATCGAGACTTACCAACAGTTTACATGTCTAAATACAAGTCCTTGACACTTGGTAAATATATTTCCATTAGTCAGTCATGACTCTTGGCCACATTTAACATTAGCAGGAAACCAACTTGTATAAAATGCACACAAATGCAACAACTTCTGTATGATGCAGAGTGTCTTTGTACCCATGTTTGCAGTTAAGTATCCAGAGAGAGAGAGAAATGCAACTATAAGGTTTAAATGGACGGAATTGTCTGACACAGCTGTCTAGTAAAGTCCTAGTAGTGTATGACATCAAAATACAAGCACTATAGACCAATGCTGTGCCCTTGTGAGAGAAACTGGCCAGAATGATAACTGGTGTTGGAACTATAATCATTGTATTAGCACTGATGCCATTGTTAGATCCTGACTGCTTGGCTTGTTAGCTGTGAAAGCCATGAGGTGTCACTGTCAGTTTTCCTTGTGTCTACCTTGAAATATGTTCCTAGAAGCTGGCATCCATGGACATCACTTCGAAGTGTAGTTCCAGGCTGTGGGTAGTGGTGTTCTGTAGGGATATCATTTCCATTGTCTGCTTCCAAGGAACTTTAATAAGTAGCCTAGTGATGGTACTGATTGAATACAGCAGACCAGCCACTGTGGGCCATGTTGAGAAGGAAGTGCACTCTACTGCATAGTGGAGAAGGAAGTGACATGCATGTGTTTACTCTGTGGTTATTCTTGCAAAGGAGTACAACTCAGACCCCCAAAAGACTCAAGTAGAATTAGGGACTGAATCCAACTAATTCTGTTATGGATCTGAATTCTATCCATGCCTAAGATTTTTTGCCAGTAAAGTTTCCTAAACAATTAGTTGTCTTGGCATGGCTGAGTTGGTCTGGCAAGTGGTGTTCTCAAACGTTAATTTTCATTTAATTTTAACTCTAAATTCCATTTTTTTTAGAAACAAAAATATGGCAGATTCTCTTGCTTTTAATAGAAGGTAGGCATTAAATGGGTCCTGTTACCTGAAATTTGCTATCATTAATTCTCATCATGCTCTTGAAGACAGTACGTATTTGGTACAATATTGCTCGAAAAAGAGTTCTCAGACTTTTTCTTTTCTTTGTTTTACATTTGCTTATCCAGACCATACCTACCATTGCCATTTTGTTTTGGATGGTTGTTTTTAACTAGAGTACAGGTCTCAGATTAAAGTAATCTATGTTATTGTTTTGGCACTGACTGTATGTTCCCTATATACAGGAAAACAAAATCCACTAGGGCTCCATTGTAGGCTGACTAACTGTAGTAATGTCCACAGTAATTTATATACTGCTCTCTGGACTAACTTTGTTGCTCTTCTGATAAGGAATTGGAATTGTTAAAAACTAACCTAGCAAAACTGCCATAACGCTTTCTTGATAATAGGCACTACCTAAAATGGAAATATATGCTGGAGCATCAACTCTGCTTTATAGTACAAGAAGACAATATTATGAGCTAACCTAATAAAGAAAATTTAGGTTTTCAAGCATATAGTGTGCTTTTAATGCAAGCTATTGCATTTACTCTTCATGGTACATCCTAGAGTACTCTTTAAAGGTAACTTGAGTGTAAAAGCAAGGGGGCAAGTATATCTTCTATTACTTAAAGGACAGTGTTTTGCATCAGGCATTTTATAAATAAAATATAATGGAATTAAACTATCTCCTCTCATCCACACAAGGACCCTCAATCTGTATAGACAAGACACAGAGGAGCTGCTGTTAAGACTAATGGCACTTGCCAAGTCTCCAAAAGAAGAGTACTGTATGTAGGGGAAACAAGTTATTGACCACAGCTATCTTTTTATCCAGTGAGGGGAACAAAAGTAGCTCCTTCTCCCCTCTTTGAATGTGGAATTGATACTGACAGTAACTATGTGGGTCAATCTGAACCATGTAGCTCAGGTTTAAAAGATGCAAAGTAGTTCTGGGGGCCGGAAAGGTGAGGGGAATTGATGCAAGTGTTCCGATTCCAGATACCCAAATACCCCTTTCCGAACTGGGATTTAAGTATACGTGCTCGAAACCTATTTTTTTTCTAATTAAAAAAATGCCAAAAAATGAAATTTGGTCAAATGATTCCCTACCCCCACCCCAGCTTGTCTTCTGACTGCCTCTCCTCCTCCTGTCCCCCTCCCTGCAAAAAAACCCAACCAAACAAAATATTAGGGAAGAAAACTTTTTTTCTAAAACTCTGAGAGTACGGTCTCTTTTACTTGCACAGTACTTTAAGTGTGGGGAAGAAACTAACGTCCCTTTCCCTCCTTTCCCCCCAAGTCGAAGTTGCATAAAAGTTATGACTTTTAGCCTTAACATCATTTTTCAGATGGAAAAAGTAGCTTGAAGAGAGAATATGTTGTTACCATTTTGCAATGGCAAAAATGAGGACAACTGTTTTTCCATGCCCCGTGATCCTAGAGGAACTTAATTTCCCAAGTTAAAAATCTTGAATGGGAGAGAGACCCTCTTGAGAAAATCCTTTTCTGGTCAACACTTATCATAAGTCATGTCCAAGAGATCTATGAAAAAAGCCAGTTCTGAAATATATACCATCTGGACATCTGAAGTTAACAAGCAGCAGCATACTTAAGTTCCCCATTAGCTTTGCTGAGGGTCCTGTAACAAGATACTGCAGTGACATTTGCAGCTGAGAGTCAGGGCATCTGAATACAATAAATAAGGAGAACAGTTATATAGAGTTCTCTGCTCCCCTACTTCTATTTACAAGAGACATGAACAAAATTGTGAAAGGGGGCTTATAATTACACTGCACTAATCAATGTTCTAGCCTTGTAGTCAAGTTAAGACGGTGAAAAACTCAGTCCAGAAGTTGAGCCAAAACAGATCCTCAATGTACTGCAAGCTGTAATTTGATAGCCTTCTTTCTGCAGGCTTTGAGAAACCATTTTAACTCTAAAACTTTATGTGGAACATCATTATGGATAGATAACTTGGCTTTATTTACCTCTCACAGATGTCATTAGGCCAAGCTGTTAATTTACTTGTACTTGAATTGCCTGTTCGTTAAAGCTGGAATTCTGCTTTCTGTTCTGTATTATCTAAAATGTAGAAAGACTATGACTGTTCTTTGTAATATGCTTCTGAGTGGATTTAATGCACTGGGTTATACAACATGCTGTGATTGCTTACAACTTAATTAGCAGTGAAGTAGTATTTAGTTAATCTTATTAACTTGCCTCCAAGCAAGATAATTAGAGGGGGGAGGTGGATTAATTTGGGCTTTAATGAAATGAAATCAGCTGTCTGAAACTTTTGAGACCTGATTTAATTTGAATATGAAATACCTCTAATGCAAATACAACAGGTGGCACTTTACAGTGGGGGCTCATCCCAGGAGCACCTGTACCTTCATATATGATATAAGGATTTATATATAGATTAAAATATACATTGGAATTTGAGATTTCAGTCTGTTTGTATAGGCCATTGCATTACTGTTAAATAGTGTTTATTTTCAGTCCCTGATGACCTTGTTTAGAGACCTGGAGATGAAGGACTCTCTGCCTTGATGTCAGATACCTGAACTATCCAGTCACTTGAGTGAGAAAAATGGAAATTGAACAGTTAATTGGAAGGGAGAGTGGAAGCAGTGCAGAGTGTCTGGCTGTAGACAGCCTGGGAAGTGACGTCTTGTAGCATTTGCTGTTCTAGAAAGAGCGGAGACACGTAGTGTAAATGGGAGGACTTTGGAGAGGGGCTGTCTCCCCAGCAGTGTGTATACTTATCTATAAATGAGCAACAGGAGGGGAGGGAATGAAATAGGAAGAGCAGCCTACCATTACTCTGTATGCCAAGGGCTTTGCTGATTTGTATTAACTTTGTTTAAATAGCAGATGTGGTCTTTTTTTTTCACCTCTTCCCTCCAGTATCTGCATTGCTAAGACACGGGACACTGGTTTCTTTATATAAAGGAAAACCTAAATTCCTCTTACTTTCGGAATGGGGAAAGATTATTATTCAATTCTGGGAATTGAAAAAGGGGCTTCTGAAGAAGATATAAAAAAGGCTTACAGAAAACAAGCCCTTAAATGGCATCCAGATAAGAACAAATCCCCCCACGCAGAAGAAAAATTCAAAGAGATTGCAGAAGCCTATGAAGTACTGAGCGATCCCAAAAAAAGAGACATCTATGATCAGTTTGGGGAGGAAGGTAAGTGCTTTTTTTTTTTACTGCCTCTTCTGCACTTTTAAAGTGGATATTTGGTTATTTTGACTACAGTAAGACAACTTTAGGGAATATAACTTTTCAGTGCATGACTGTTTTCTGGTTTAGACAGTATGTCTCTGATCTAGAGACAATGATCCTTCAGTTAGCAACTGCTACATTAACAGATCTAATTGTGTATGTAATGTATCCTAAGAGTTTAATATTAAGCTGTTCAATTTTCTTTAAGGTAGAGAAAAGTCACCAACTCATTGATAGGGAACTGCTGATTTTACTGCAGTTTCCTGTTACCCAGAAAGAGCCGATTGGAAGCCCTCCTTTTCCAGCATTTTTAAGATTGCTTTTAGGCACATTATTCCAAGGGCTTTATTTTCTAAAGATTTTGCTAATGGGTGGCCTGCTTGGACAAGACCAGTCCCTCTTCTCAGCAAGAACCCAGGTGTCCAGTCCTTAGCTGTCCTTGGCTTCTTGCCTGGAGAGGAAAGAATTTGACTGATGTCATGAAATACCAGAACATTTTTTTTAACTTAGTTGTAAACAGTAATAATGTGCCAAAAGAATGAGGCCCCAGAAATGTCATATTTAACCTAAAATGGTTATTTGACTATGAGGCTCTTTATTTCCAGCTGAAGTGGTTCCTCAGAAGTTATAGGATTGAGCAATCGAGAGAAGCATTAGCGCCCCTTATTTCTATCCATCCTGCTGGAAATTCCAAACTAGCTAAGTGCTTCCACAGACACAAGGAGGCCCATTCAATCATTATCATTCATTTGGGGCTAGCTTCTGATACTTGTACTCATTCCAAGTGGCACACTGGCTTTAGTAATTCCATTTTTTGGAGAACATTGCTACTTGAGATGATTCTAACTTACCAAATATGTCCTTTTATCAAACAGTTTATTGGTTATGGATAAAAGCTGGATTTTTGACTCTGCATTGATTATTCTCTGGGAAACTTTAGCTTTTGTAAGTGAGGAATATTCCATTTTCTCATGTTTTACTTTGGAGCGAAGGAATTCTGCAGCTACAAATCTGAGTAGGGTTTCTACTGGTTCTAGCATCATTTTTTGAAAGTCTTGATGCCTGATCTGATCCTATCCATAAAGAATCAAGGCCTGTGTTTCCAGCTTGGTATAAGTCATAAGTCTTTTCACTTTTCAATATGATAGTATGCCTGCCTAAGCTCAAGATTTTATTTCTGTTCCATCCCAGTGGTACATTCTAATCCACTCCTAAAAATATCATTTTAGTCAGATTTTCCTAAGAGCTCAAGGCAAGATATATATAAAGTAACACATGGCACTACATACCTGAAGCCAGAGGTACAAAGCATATTCTATTTATTTTAAGCATAGTATTAACAGGAGTATCAACAACAGGTTCTTGTGGCTACAAATTTGGAAGAATCTGTTGATTCTTCAATGATTGCCTGAGCTTTGTCATTGCTATCCATACGTAGTCAGTTATAAGGCTTTCTGCTTTTCTTACAGCCATGAACTCAATTAATGTTCCTTTAGAAAAACCTGTTCACTGTCTATTCTAGGAACTGTCATTCTCCATAGTCCATGTGATGCAGTTTGTCTTCTATCTGTTTGACATTACCAGTTAACAGTACAACAAAAAATATTTTGAAATATATAATTTAGTATTAACATTGTGGCATTTTTGTTCTAATGCCCCACTTGCTAAACATTCTTGTTCAATCTATATATGTCCCTTAAACTTTGGGGTGAAATCACTTAAGTTATCTTGGAGTTATACAAATATGGGGGAAAGACCTTTTCTTCATGCATGGTCTTTTTTTTTTTTTTTTTTTTTGTTAAATGGCTGAAGTTGGACACATCTCTTGTTCTAGAGTCTTTATTTATACAGAGAGAGAACAATATGTACTGGGGAATATTATTTTTGTGTTTAATATTTCCAGGGGTAAGTTGTGTGTTCTGGCTACTTCATATGGTGCAGAGGTAGAAGGACCCTAAAGCCAGCACAATGAGAGAATCTCTCAAGAGCAGCCAAAAAGCTGACTTGGCAGCTTTTATGCTGATCTCCTCTCTGTTACCAGCCTAAGGGGAATGACTGGGGTTCTGTTTTGCACATCTGATTCATGATTGTCACATTAACGTTCTTGTTAATGGCCCTGCAGCAGGCTGCATGCCTTGGGGCCTGTAGCTCCAGCTGCAGGCAGTAGGAAAGTAGTTACAGGCTTGCGGAGGTCTGGCCCAGCCAAGGAAGATAATTGCCTGGTGCAAAGCAAGTTTCATAGATTTCATAGACATTAGGGCTGGAAGGGACCTC
>NW_017728907.1:42446294-42452125 GCF_001723895.1 Crocodylus porosus | reverse complement strand
TGGGATTTGCTTGAGAAGCATCTATGGATGCAAGCCAGCGTTTTGATTGCTTTACTAGCCGCAGCATCGCATTGCAGGCTCATGTTCACCTTGTGGTCAATCATGACCCCCAAGTCTCTTTCAAGTTAAAAGGCTCCCAGGGAAGGGAACTAGGGGATTCATAAATTCATAGATGTTAGGGGCCTCATAAGGTTCAGCCTCCCTGTGCTTGGACAGGAAAGACTGCTGGGGGCAGATGACTCCAGTAAGGTGAGCGTCCAGGTGTTTTTCTCAAGATTTCCAGACTAGGTGATTGTACCACATCTGGGGAATCTGTTACAGGCCCTGGACCTTCAAACTATAAAAATGATTTGCTTTATGTCCAAAGGAGAGAGAGAGAGAGAGAGAGGGAGAGGGCTGAGTTTCTATTAGCTTCAACGCTGAGCCAGGGACTTTCTGAGTGTCTGGGAAAAGACCACAGGGTTTGCTTTGATTCTTTATTATGTTGTACTGAGTGCTTGAGGATTTGACTGTTTTATCGATAAAGCCTTATAACTGACAACATATGGATAGCAATGACAAAGCTCAGGCAGTCACTGAAGAATCAACAGATTTTTCCAAATTGTTGTAACTTGGGCATGTCCTGTGGGGCAGGTTTGCCCAGGGAAATAAGAGACTGTCCAATATAAACTGGCAACCTGCTAGAGCCCCATAACACCCTTTTGGGTTGTTCTAAGTTATGTAAGAGCATGCTCAGGATTAATAAAATGTGAAGGGCAGCCTTGAACTCCTTCCAAGTTGCATTTAAAATTCATTGACTATAACAGAGAAGCTAGAGTTAAAAGCTTATATGTGTGCAGTTAAATGTTTGAATTAAGCATTTTTTTTAAATGGATCTGTCTCATCTAAAATGGATGAGAATTTAGGGCACAGGCTCAACTGTTTTAGTATAAACTTTTCCTATTTAAGGTCTTAGAACTTAGTGCTTGGCTCCTTTCAATACAAGGCTCGGTGGTTATGACTCTTCCTTATAAAAGTTATAAGTTTAGCAGTAACAGCATTTCTTTAAGGACTGAAATGCCTTTAGCTTCAAGACCTTTAATAATTTCAGAAAATAAGCTAGAATCTGAGAGTGAGCATTGGAGCTTGTAAGAGGAAGTAGATGGGAATCTTTAAGGAGGAAATGGAGGAAGTGATGGTTGTGTGAGTCTAAAGCCAAGGGCTATTGGTAGGATACATAGTGGCCAGTGACAGTAGTTATGTATAAATAAGGACCTACTTAATTCTCAGTTTTGCGGATTTTGCAGAAACTGAAATCTGGGATCGTCCATGAAATCTGTGCAAACAAAAACAAATTAATAAATATATAATGCTGGCTTCCCAGTGGGAGCCAGCAGTTCTTGCTGCTGGGAAGGGAAAGTAGTGGCTGGCAGGGTGGCACAAAGGGCAGCAAACAAGATGGAGGCTGCTGCCTCAACCCTTCCCCCGCCAGAGCCTCTCCACCAATGAGCGCCAAGGGGCGGGGCTGCAAAAAGGCGGCAGGCAATCAAAATGGCAGTTGACCCCTCATCCCTCCCCCTGCCCCAGTCTCTGTCAGTCAGCACCAAGGGGCGGGGTCTCTGCCAATCAGCACTGCGGGGTGTTAACTGCTGCAAAATGCCTTTTGAACTCAGCTCTGTGCGCTGCAAGCAAGCTGTGAAAAGCCTTTTGTCTCACCACAATTTAGGTAGGTTCCTATGTATAAGCAGGCAAGAAACTGTTAGCTGGAGGAAGTGAAAGGGAAATTTAATGTGGGAAGAATTGGAAGGGGGCCAACAAAAGGGATGGAGCAGTAGGTTTATCTGTGAGAGGTAAGAGTCACAAAGGGCTCTTAGGCAAGGTGGTGTTTTTGGGGAGTTGCAAATGTGTGTGTGCACTTGCCAGAAGATTTAGACATGGTCATTTCTATCATTAACAGGATGGGATAAAAATTGCAGGGGGAAACTGGATTCAGAAGATCATAAGCATTTTTTAAATCATAATTGGAAGTGGAACAGTGGTTCTTGATTATTTTTTTTTCTTTTGGAGTTTGTGGAGCTCTTGAAGCTCCTGGACTTTGAGACTCTCTTATCCATAATGATTGAAAGCCATAACTAAATATTTTGGAAGTGGATGGATGTCCTTAGTTATCATTCTTCTACTATTTTTTTTCTGTGAAAATAATTGCAAGCAATTAAATACAAAAGCTGATGCATCACTAAGGGTGAGAAATATACAGTAGAAAGAAATCAAATTTGTAAGTCCAAGGGTAGAATTATTTCCTTTTGGTATCTACAGGATCATTTTCCAGCTGTGTAAGTGGCCTTTTTGGCACTTATGCAAAGTTTGTGATTCTGTTACCTTCTATTACTTATAGACAGACATGTATATGTACATGCATATGTATACTGAGCATATTCAGTAGGCAGTGCACTAGGGGTGTATAAAATGGGCCATATGCAATTTGGATTCAGCTTAAATTGGGGACAGTGATTCGATTAGTTGATTTGGATCACTGTTCTGATTCAATTTGGCCGAATCAGCATCGAATATTCAGATGCGCATTCAGAGAATCAGCAATTCAGCCATAAACACAGCTTTAAATGTTTTTTCTACATATCTCAAGGTACCAGTCACAGCTCATGAACACTGCAATGGTGGGGCAGAAGGAGTGTCCCACAGGAGCAAGGGGGGGAGGGCCGTGTGCTTGACAGCAAACTCAGAAGTGGACCAGAAGTACTTCCAGGTCCGCTGGGGAACGCACAGGGGGCCCCCCTGCACCCTCCTGGCTCAGTGATTGGCCGTGGGGAGACCCTAGGTGCCCCCCAGACCCAGGAGGCACCAGTCGCCAAGCCAAGTACAGGGGAGCTTCCAGCAAAACCGGAAAGGGACCGGAAGTTCTTCTGGTCCACTTAGGAGTCTGCTGCTCAGTGTGCTGGGGAGCCCCCCGCGCTCCTGTGGGACACTCCATTTGCCCCAGCATCACAGCATTCACATACCTTGAGGTATGTAGAAAACACATTTAAAACTGTGTCTGCGTCTGAATTGCTGAATCTCAGAGACCTTAAAGGGTCTCCTGATTTGATTCAGATTTGGAGATTTGGCCACCGAATCTGACAGAATCTCCACCAAAGCTTTGTGCAGCCCTACTGTGTGTCGGCCGAGCAGTTATAGGGCTACATATACTGGCTTAAGCACTGGAAAAACAGGAGTAGGAAGGCCCTCCCATGGTATCCACAATATTGGCTATTTTGCAGTGTACAAATGTAGATTTTCTGGGGTAGACAAAGTTCTTTGGGTAACTCTGATCTCTCTTATTATTATTAAACCAACTCCAGTTCTTCTTTGCAAGCTTTCATTTTTTGACAAAAAAATTGAAAACCTTTTTCATAAAAACTTGTATCTGTTTTCACGTTGCACTTCCCAAAATATTTCCTCAAGTGAGATAAAACTCCAAATGCAAGAAAACCAAGTATTTTCTATTACTTTGCAAGAAAGAGTTTACGAAGTCTGAGGTAGTAGATGAGGGGTGTTTGTTTCCTGTTGTTCATTTAGATTATTGTGTCTTCCAAAGCCAGTTGGCTAATCTATGGCACTTCACTAAAACAGCACACTGAACTTTCTTCATCTGCTTGGCACCCTATGTAGTCCTACTGATTCTGAGAAAAAACCAACACAAAAATTGTCTTAGTCTGTTTGAAGCATGTCAGTGGGTACATTCAGTACGTACAAATGTTTTTCAAGGGTATAGGGTCTAAGCCTGCTCCCACTGATCAGAAAGAACACTGGTGACAAAAAAGGCATTGGAATATTATCATTATGATCATGCACACATTTTACTTTCCGTCTAAGGTGATAAAATCTAAGAGTGAGTGGCCCAGTAATAAGTAGATATGGCAATGACAGGGCACTTTCTAACTGAGTGACTAGAAATCAATCTAAAACTTCAAAATAGCTGTAGGTTACTTAAGATGTACAAGATGTACTTAAGATTGTACATTTGTACAATCTGTGATAAATAAAGGGAACCCTTTTAAGAATTCCTTCCTTTGAACAACTGTTAACAGCATTTTTGATTTCATGAATCATAAATACTGTGTTTTCCATTCTGATAACTGTATTAATATAGGCTTTCTTAATTTTGCATATGTGCCTTGATTAGGTTTGAAAGGAGGCGCTGGAGGACCTGATGGACAAGGTGGCACCTTTCGGTACTCCTTCCATGGTGATCCACATGCTACGTTTGCAGCGTTTTTTGGTGGTACAAATCCTTTTGAGATTTTCTTTGGTAGAAGAATGCCTGGTGGAAGAGACACTGAAGACATGGAAGTGGATGGTGATCCATTTGGATCCTTCACCAGTTTTAGCATGAATGGATTTCCAAGAGAAAGGAATACAGTTGGTAGCCAACTCCGTCGCAAGCAAGATCCCCCTGTTATCCATGAACTTAAAGTATCACTGGAAGAGATATATCATGGGTGCACCAAAAGAATGAGGATTTCCCGAAAAAGGCTTAACCCAGATGGCAGAAGTGTCCGAACAGAGGACAAAATTCTCACTATAGAGATCAAGAGAGGGTGGAAAGAAGGTACTAAAATCACTTTCCCAAAAGAAGGTGATGAAACACCCAGCACAATCCCAGCTGACATTGTTTTTGTCATTAAAGATAAACCTCACTCGCACTTCAAGAGGGATGGGTCAAATATTATCTACCCTGTTAAGATCAGCTTACGAGAGGTAAGTTTTCGTTTGAAATGTAAAAACAAATTTCCTTAGCATAGTACTGTGGCTATGCTGTTGAGGACAAATTATTATAGGCTGGTGGTACAATTCTATAACTAATACAGTTAAAGTTGAATTAAAACAATAGGTCATAATTACATGCCAGAATCACTAACTACTTTGCTGGAAAGTAAGGAGGAGGGGGAAGTATAGCAGCACTTTTCTATATTTCCTAACTTCCTTTGTTACTTATTGCAAATTAGGCTGAAGTAGCAACAAATGTTGCCAAAAGAAGTATTTGGATGTAGCATGGTATCCCCTGCTTCTCTAGCAGGAAGAGAAGAAGGCATCTGTAATTCACTCTAAAACATTTTTCACAGCTTGCCATTGGAGTTAAATTTAGCAAAATTTGTTAAATGTCTTTCTTTTCATGTCACACATTATTTCATTGTACTTTTACAATGTACAAAGAGATTTCATGAGGATAATTCATTATGAACAGGTGCTGAAACGTATATATGACAACAAAACTGTTATAGTTTAAATATTATGGTTTGTTTGTATATTTTTATGCAATACCAAAAAGAAATCAATGTTTGCTGTCAAAAGTAAAGGTAAGGAAAGCTCTTAAAGGTATTTTTTCAGGCTATTTCTTTTCTTAATAGATACTGGTCTGTATTAAAATAATTATAGCATAAAGTAAGAACATATGCTTTTACTCTGAATATTATTACAGTTTGCTCATATTATGGGTTCCCAGCACAAGGCCTCGTTTTGAGAAATGAACACCTAATACAAGGAAAAGCCAGTTTTTAATATGGGTATGAGAAATGTGGTTGCTTTATGAATAAGAATGTATACAACTTGGCCACTGAGTCCAAAATAATATTTTGTTAGCCAAATTACATGCACAGAATCATGCGAGTCATAAAAAGCAAAGCTTTGCACCAAGAGTTATGATGATTGATGGTAGGGACCAAGGGTAAAATGGAGTAATGTGGGATGTATATTGTTAATGTATAGTGTGGGGATGCAGTCAGGAAGGCCAACCACACCTTGTCATGCATCCACAGATGCATCTCGAGCAGGTCCAAGGAAGTGATACTCCCCCT
>NW_017728907.1:42434103-42445909 GCF_001723895.1 Crocodylus porosus | reverse complement strand
GAACCAACTTCCAAGAGAAGTGGTGCTGGCTCCTACCCTGGGGGTCTTTAAGAGGAGGCTAGATGAACACCTTGCTGGGGTCGTTTGACCCCAATACTCTTTCCTGCCATGGCAGGGGGTCAGACTCGATGATCTGCTCAGGTCCCTTCCAACCCTAGGAACTATAAAACAGCAGAGTTTCTTTAGTAGGCTTATTTTTTTATTTTTTTACCAAAGAATTATGTCTTAATTTTTACCAGGCACGTGACTCCATGGCTTTATTTTAGTCCTTGCATTGAAAAGGAGACAGTCAAGTTGTATAAGCCGTGGTAAACACAGTGTTAATGTTGAGCACTGTTCCTATAATAAAAAAGGTTGAGCAAACAAGGGAGTTGCAGGAGTCTTAAAATAAATATGTACTCTATGCAACTTGAGCAAGACTCTGAATTTCAAACAAAAGCTGAGATGCTTGTCATCAAGTAGAGATTCATGAACAAAATAGAGTATACAGTATGTTCACCCTGCCTGTACCCCCTCCCTGTATTATCTAATATTGTTTAGGGTGTTGGGAATAAACAATATGGAAGTCATGGAAGCAGGAGCTACCCTAACAATATTTTCACAACATTGATAACTATCTTGATATTAAGGACACATCAGAAATGAAATTATCCATGCCTTTTAAAGGGAGAAATATAGCTATTGCTTTTCATTTGTGTCACTTGTCCTTTCAGTGATGCTCAGTGCAGAATATTTTATGTATTCACAGTATCAAATTTGACTCCATCTTAATGTCACAATTCAGTTTTTTTTCAAAATACTACTATTTTTCTTTTTTAGGCTTTATGTGGCAGTTCAATTAATGTTCCAACAATAGAAGGCAGAACCATACCTATGACAATAAATGAAGTTGTAAAGCCTGGTATGAGAAGGCGAATTATAGGATATGGATTACCATTTCCCAAAAATCCTGATCAGCGTGGTGACTTAATTATAGAATTTGAAGTTCTTTTTCCAGATAACATATCTGCAGCATCAAAAGAAGTACTCAGGAGAAATCTCCCTGTTTCGTAAAGAAAAGGACTGAACACTGTTTATTCAGGACACTGAAAATATAGAAGACTGGCAAGTTCATGCTGTAAAAGTGCAATCTGTAATAATTTGTGGCATATTCATTTTCTTTTGTGGGATGGGGGGAGGGAGCACTGTAATGCTGCATGAGAAGACCTGGATTAAAGAAATACAGGTCATGTAAGTGACTCCTGCAGTAAAACTTCCAGGGAAAACCACTCACTGCATTTTATTTAGATCTTCCTAATCATAAAGTTTTTCCAGTATTTTGCTTAATGTAAAATGTAACCATTTTGCAAAGTCAGTGCATATATTTCTCATTAAGTACTTGGGTGCTCAAGTACTTTACTTCATGTATTTCTAGAATAGCTACATGACTTGACCCACTAATGCTGGAAATCAGAATTCACAGTAAAAACGCACATAATATGCACCAGTGTTTAAAAAGAAGGTAAAACATAAGACGCCATTAGATACGCATATGCACACGCTACCTTCCACTACATAAAACGGAGACTTTGAAAATCCGCGTGAAGCTCCTAAACATTCATAGCCAGGTTTTTGGGAATGCCCAACAGGATTAAGGGAGGGCACATGGCTTGAGAAAGAACTAGCGGTTCAGCCATTTTCTGGCATGTTCCTGTTGGGTCCAGGCAGATTTTTCAGTCCACTCAGGAGTTCTTACTATACAGCACTAGGGCTCCCTGAAGATGAATTTAAAACCAGGAATCAGTAGAAATGGCGTGATAATTTGGCTATAAAGGAAGCCATCTGCTCACTATAGAGAGATGTTGAAGAACATAAAGGCAACTGGCCAACATAGCATGCCAAGATCATGCAGGTCTTGACATCTAGGTTTCAAGGGATGAACCCTTCACCAGTCATAGGAGAAGAGACAATACAAGAGACTCAACTCCAAGCTGTACATTTTTGAGGAAACTTGATGCCTGATCCAAAGCTTATTTAAACCAATGGAAGTCTTTTCACAACTTCAGAGAGATTTGATCATCTATTGTGCATAGAAATACAAGTTTCTAGCCCCTTGGATTAAAAAAATATGGAAGCGAAGCAGAAAGCCCTCAGTTAAGTCTAGTTTTATAACATTGCAATAGGGCTGGTTCCCTTGGTAGTAACATGGATTTAGTGATAATATTGCCTGTTTTCATTATTTTAAATTTAAAAATATGCTTTAGTGCTTTAACAGTATTCTTTAGGGAAGAGTTCTTTTTCTTTATAAAAAGAAAATATTATTTTCTATCATTCTTTTACCTGTGGAAATTTACTAGTTGCCTGCTCTTCTGGGTAACTGTAAGATATAAAGGGGTGTTTAACATCTTCGTATGAAAGATTTTCTGCAGAAAGTGGACTATATGTGAGTTGGGATTAATTTAGTTGTAACACCTTGTAATGAGAACTAGTTCAGAAAGAATTCCAGTGACATACTTCTAGAAATCCCCTGTGCTTGAGTCAGTTCTCCAAATGCAGATTCTCTTTCAAACAGTGTTTACGCCATAAATAGAATAAGTCATATTCATGTGCAGTCCTAAACGAACACAGAACCAGAACAGTAGCTGGAGTGGTACCACAAAGGGGAAAAAATTGCTGCTTAATGCTTACGCATATTGTTAATGTTATATATTGTGTTTATGGGTTTAAAAGACTCCCTGTTTCAGTATGTTCTGTATTGCATTTCTAATATGTTTTTTAATTAAAAAAATGTAAACTTTTTAACTTCCTTTTTTGTCTGTTTGTTTATTTGCTATAATAATGTGTGTAATATGAAGAGAAAATAAGGGTGAATACTTGGAAGTTTTGGTTACTTGTAAAAGTAATTGCAGTATTTCGAGCAACGGGGAATGTTTAATATTAATTTACTTAAGAGTAGCAAAGCTAAATTAAGATTATTATATAGTACAGTGTGGGCTACTACTTGCACAAACCAAATGATCTTATTTATCTTTTCTGAATATGGAGTTAGACTTTCAAGTAGTAAGAAAATCTAACAGTCTTTTCTTGAAGTGAAGCAGGAATGCTTTCTCATACAGTCGGACAAAATATTTGATGAATCCAATAGTTTAGCAGGATCAAAAAGAAATCAGAAAGCCTTCCCACTACTAATGCAAATTTTAAACATGCATAAAGGCAGCAGTTCAGAACGTACTTAGGTGTCTAACTATGCAACTAAATATCCGGAATATCTTGGAAAATGTTACTGAAAACGTATTCATGTTGGCAGGCACAAAAGAACCTCTAAAAAGCTGGGCCTGAATGATTTGGGCCCTGTACGTGCTGCCTCTCTGGTACTAATACTAAAGAAGCCTGCCCTGAGCTCTGCATGCCTAAGCCACAGCTGGACAGTGATTATGTCTTGGAACAGTTCAGAGAATGTGCTCTGCCATTTTAGGGTTTGCTGTGTTGGGAAACCCTGAGAGTGGTGCTGAGGCACATGTTCAGGGCTGCTGTTAACTGTCTGCATCACCAAATTGTTGGGCTTGGGCAGCTGCAGTGTAGGAGCAAGAGGATGACCCTTACTACTTTGGCAGTGGTTCTGGGTTCATCAGGGAGGTAATAATTAAGCCTTTATCCCCTCTACAGTGATTAGAGATCTATGTCACTGAAAGTAAATGGGATACTTCTGAACACTCCACTCAGTGCCATAGTGCAGAGTTATAGTAGAAGATACTAAAATGCAACTTCCCCCAGCAATCCCAAAAGAATTCTGGCAAGTGCATCAAACCCTCATGCATCAAAGCTGAAGCTAACTTCAAAGTACTGAAGGCAAGGGAAAAGTTGTACCATAACTGCTTTCTATGGTTATTTCCTGGTTATTTATTCCATCACAGGGTGTTTGCCTTGCAAGATCTCTACATTTCATGTCAAACATTGATGTCCAATCTCTACTATTAACTAAACTGAAACTCCTCAAACACTCACCTACAGGCGGGTTGAATCCATTGGATTAATGCAAGTGCCCTGGTAACTTTGCAGTGTGAAAGCAGACAGTCTTCCTGGTTTCAGTCCCAACTGTCCCCCGTGGGTGTTCCTTTAGTGACCTGTACTAGCATACTCTAGTCCTTCTGCTTACTTATTCGATCTACCATTGGTGCACCAGAAACTACCTGTTAATGTGCCTAGATCATTTTTGTAGGGATAGAGTGTTGTAGCTGTGGTGGTCCAGGAGATGTCAACTGGCAAGGCTTTTTGTTTTCTTTTATTGAACTAACTGTTCAGTTTGGAGAGCTGTTGGACAGGCTTTTGGGTATTAGATACTTTTTCCAGTCAACTTATGCAACTGAAAAAGGGCACATGATACCCAAAAACTTGTCCAACAGCTTTCCCCAATTATAGTCTTGATCCAATAAAAGATATAAAAAAAGACTTGCTTCATAGATTTTTTTTTTTTTTGGCATTTAATTCTTCACTTTGATGTGGCCTACTCCTGCTTAAACAGCTCAATAGGTCTGTTCCAAATGAAACTAAAAATGTGCACAAAACGTGGTGCTAGCTGGCCACAAGAGGATACCACAGTTCTAGTTAATCTCTGGCATGAGTACTCCCAGATCACGGTTTTTAGCAAATGCCCTGTTAATAGTTATTTCCAGGCAATTGTTTTGAAGAGGCTGATAGGGTTATGTTTTAGGGAAGGGAAAAGGCAAGAACTAGTGGTGTGCTGTTCAGGTACTTGGTATAGTTTTCCTTCAAGATGAAGGATATGAATTATAGGTCTGAAAACTTGTGCCCTTGCTGCCTTTGCTCTGGGGAGCTTTACCAGGTGCTTGCTACTTCACTTCCCTGAGCACATCCGAAGATGCCTTCCTGGATGGTCTTATTTTTACACTGAAGGAAAGGAGCTGAGGTAGCAGCAGACAATACCTCTGGAGAGATCTACAAATCTAAAAGCCCATCTTATCCTGCTTACCTGGTACAGCCTGATAGGAGTCAGGTAAAATCTGTGAAAAGAAGGTTGGGGATAAACCTGAAGAATTGCTTGGGAGAGAGAACAGCTCTGGATTAGGAACTGGTTCTGTAGCATGGTAAGTGCTGTCTTTTGTGCTCATTTTTCTCTTGTTTTCATTGTTTTAATACGAAGAGGTTTCTGGGTTGATTAATACCGGTTATTGGATTAGGAAGCAACTGTGGTCTGGGCGAAGTGGAAACTCTGACTTCTGGTTTCTGCTGCAATCATGAATGTGAACATAACAGCTGGCATCAGCCACCACACTTTTGCCCCTGCTCCTATCCCCCACCCCCAAGTTGGCACCTGGGACAGTTTCCCCCCCCCCCTTAATTATGCAACTGTGTTAGCAAGGGGTTTTAGCTTCAGGTGAGAATGAAGGCTAAGCTACAGCCCGCTTACAGAATAGCCCTCCTGTTCCTCTTAGATAGAGCCCTCCCATGACTATGTGTCATCCAAGATGAATGCCAGATAGGAGGAAAAAAGCAACTTGAGCACAAAATTGTTAATCTTTCAAACTATCTTTCAATCTATCGCCCATTACATGTTAAAAAAAGTTAAATCACATAAGACTTGGGAGCCTAGAAAGCAGGACTTTGTCTTTGCAGTACTGTTTTGTGACTGCCATACTAATGTAATGATACGGTTGCTAGAGAACTCCTTGTCCTTGTTTTGTTTGTACTTGGGAAATTGGCTAGAGTGGCATAGAAAGAGGAGGATGCATGCTACTACTAGCAAGCCTCTGCATCCTAGTTCAGTAGTCAGTTAATTTTTCTTCATGTATTGGTTACGCTTCCAAGCTTTTAATTCAACAGGTTCTGTAGTAGGTTGCCTTCCCCAGGAATGTACTTGGACTTTCTGGAACTGCTTTTTGGGAACTTATTAACTTCTTTGTTCACTGGCAAATAAAGACATAGTTAGCCATGTTAGTCTGAAGTCAAGTAGAAGGCAGGGTAGATTTGTACCTTATAGAGTAACCCAGTGGCATAGCAAGGGTTGGGGGGTGAGCAGGGTGACTACCCCAGATGCCAAAGCAAAGGGGTGCCAACAGGCACTGCCCAGCCGGGGTGCGGCACAGGACAGAGCTGAAATTGGCTTGCTGGGGCGGGGCGGGGGGGTGTTGCATGCACGGGGAATGGGGGAAGGGCATTGCCCACCACTGCATGCACTCTTGGGCAAGCATGGGGGGGGTCGTGTACCTCCCAAATTTGTGTGTGGGACAGGGGCGGGCTGCCACTGTGGGCTTTGCCCTGGGCAGAAAACTTTGTTGCTACGGCACTGGATTAACCAAACTGGGGGGTGTATGTGCGTGCCTTGTTCCATATATAGCATAAGCTTTTGTGGGCTGAAGCCCATAGGAACAAAGGAGTTACAAAAACTAAAATTAAACCATATTTGCCACAATCCAGTCTGTGGATGATTTGTTTCGCAATTGCCCATTCAAATCGGCTTTTAAAGGTTTGCTGCTTGAGAATAGCTACCCTCAGGTCAGTCTCCAGACAATGAAAAATCTCCTTAGTTTAGATTGAATCCCACCACTGGCATGGAAAACATTTACCATGCTGGTGCAGTAGAACCTGGATCATTCCTGTTTAAGTGACTTGTAACCCACTTCATTCACAATGGATTGCAGAGTGAAGGCTCCTCTGTTTGCTGTGGCTTTTACTTCAAAGAGTGCTGTTTCTCCACTCAGCTGGAGCACATCACTGTCTTGTGCAGCTGATTGGAGAAGCAGCACCCTTTATAGTAAAAGCTTTCAGAATCGGCTGGAGCAAGCACAATTTAGGAACCCTATTCCCCAAAAGCTGGGGCATTTTTTTGCCAGAGAATGAATCTCTTAACAAGCCTCAACAGCCCAACTATTTACTTGCCATTTCCAAACTGGTTTACAATGAACTGGTGGCAGTCTGGAGTAGCCAGCTTCCAGAAACTGGTTTTGATTCTGTCGATTGAGTGTTATAACAGGTGATGGGTGGGACAAGCTTCTTGATGCAGCTCTAAGAAATTCTTCCCTCACGCATGCATTTTTGAACCACTGCAGAATCTCCCACATCTGGATGGCTGTGAACCCAGCAAACCTTGCCATTTCTCCTATAATGCCAAAGGCACTGGTTTTGCAACAGTGAATCTGCAACAGTGGCTACATTCAGTATGTGTCCAGTCTTCTACTTTTTCAGTCCTGCATTTCAAAAAGAAAAAAAAACTTTCCAGAATGCCATCCAACCTCTTGATGAATGTTCATCCACTACATAAACAATTTAGCTGCAGACAGGAACAGCTTATCCAACGTATCTGTAGCCTGTCCACAGAAGTTTGGAGCATAGAGAGTCAAAAAAGCTAGATGTAAGGGTAAGTTAAAATCTCTTCTGCATAGCGGTCTAGGAAAGATAGACAAATACTTCCATAGTCTGCCACAAAGCACTTCCTAGAGTAGCTGAGAGTAAGAAACTAATACTGACATCTGCCTGGTACTAATCCTGCTACCGAAAGGGTAGCTGCCCCCTTGGCAGGTAGGATATGAGTGTATAGGATGTGTTCAGGCCTGTAATGTGAACTTTTAGAAGAAGGTTCAGTTAACTTATGCCTGCATGTACACGAGCTAGGATGGATATAAATAACCTTCCAAAATGTTAGAAGGAACATGGGACCAGAAAAAACATCTTGAGTTACTGAGGTCAGTCTTCTACTGTGGACAGCTATTCCATACAGTCCTATTTATTAGACTATTTTAAAATAAGTTAGATCAGTATGAATATAAAGTCTACTGGAAGGCTGTCTTTCAAAATGTATTCCTTAAAGGGTTACAAACCTTAATTTCAGCCTAAAATTCATGGTTTGTTTATATTTACTTATTTTTGTGCCTGCACTGTCCTTTTGCTTAAATAGCTCTTAGCTCTCCATTGTGTTTAGCACCCCCCTACCCACCCCCCCATTTTCTTATCAGAAGAAATCCAAGTTGCCTCTAGCCTTCACTTTCATGCCACGATATTGGCCTGTCTAAAAGACTGCAGCTGCAAAGCCAAGCAACAGGTTGTTGGCTGCCCGGTGGGATGTACCACATGATGTTAAGCTGAAACACTATTAATTGGCAACTTCTGTTCTCTTGCCTCCTCTAAGACAGAGCAAATATTAAAGAAGAGAAATTAGGATTTATTTAAATAGAGAAATACATATTCTAAACTAATGATAAATACTTGTCAAACTGTGATATTTTTTTTGTTTGTTTTGTTTTTTGGACCCCAACTTTCCTGAAGTTCCAAATTCAGGTTTCTGATCCAGCTAAAAAGTATTTATGCCAACATTATATTACTGCTGTTTCCCTATTAACTACATATCTAAATAAATCTAAGAATGCATTGTTATAATCATTTTCAATTTTGATCCACTAATGTAATTACTTATTTGGACTCCAATTGCCCTCATATTAGAAATGACTAAATCCAGATTGTTTTCCTCTGTCAATGAACTTTATCAATGTAGAAACTAATGCGTTTATGGAATATACAGCATGATAGGAGAGAGGAGTTCTTGAGCAATAATCAGAGCATGTGATATATGGTTTCAGGTGTGTAGTATCCCCATTATGGGGATACCAAAGAAACTTGATCTCTGTGCAGGAGGTGTCTGGTAATCCATGTTTGAAGTCTTCTGCGGGTCAACTGCAGGGAGCAGGAAATCCATCCCACCCCCAATAATGCATTATTTTGCTTCTGCGTTCTTCCTCACCTTCCTCTGAAATATTGGACATTAACAACAACTAGAGGTTGGGATTTGACTGAAATGTGTTGGTCCTGGAACTTGGACACCTCTCATGTGCTGGGCCAGACCATCTCATGCACTCTTGTACAAAGGATTGTCTGTCAGTTCTGGGGACTGGACTTGATGGACCAGGAGACTCCTTCCAGTTCTTAGTCTTTAACAGACTGGTTTTTATTCTTTTGATTCTGACGTATATATATGTACTGTATTTTATTTATCTGGATTTGCTGTAACTGATGCAGGGAATACTTTGTCTCACTGTTTTAATTCTATCAACAGCAACATTTTGACAAGCTGTCACCCTTTTTTGTGGATTGAATAGAATCCATGATCTGTACATTCCCTGGTGTTACTACTATTTTAGCATTACATGCTCTTGTGAGGTCCATAAATCTAGTTATGTCTTTTAAGGAATTAGAATCTCAGATAAAGTATTGACATTATCAAAGCAACAGGTATGCTAAGCAGAAAATTTTCAGTTTTTCAAACCAGTATGTAGCTCTTGGAACAATCCTACAAGAGAAGAGATTTGTCAGGCTTTCTGATGTCATTTTGTACTTAAAAGGGAATGGTGATTTGCAGGTTTCTTGATTTATAGCTAAGGTGTAACAAGTCTTCTCTGTCTTAAATAGGAAAGATAAAGGCAAACTAAAATTATAGGGCTCCACATTATTTGCAGGCTTAAGACAGTGCTAGATACAACTCACTGGATCTTTGCTGCAATACTTTTCCTTTCTCTAGATGAAGCATTTAGTTTCATAGATTTCATAGACATTAGGGACTGGAAGGGACCTCACAGAATTGAGTCCAGCCCCCCTGCCATAGGTAGAAAGTCTGCTGGGGTCAAATGATCCCAGCAAGATAATCATCCCAACTGTATGTTAATGATTGTTTTATTTGTTCTAAATATGTCTGCTGAGGCAGAATAAATCATACAGTTGTTCCATTTCTCTGATTCATAGCGAAGAGACGTCAACGTTGATACCTTGCATGCTAGGTTGGGGATAAAGTGGTAAGATCCAGTCCCCGGGATCCCTTTTGTTACCTGTGAAGACAGCCTGAGAGGTGGACTGGTTAGGGTGGCAGTGGATTGGAAGAAACCTGGACTTAGGATAAGGGTTTGTGTGGCATGGAGTCTGTGGAAAAAACGCTAGAGTGCTCCCAGAGATAGACCTTGGATTTGTGTCAGCTTATCACTCCCTATTCTGTTGAATGGATACCCCCAAGTTATTCATTTTGCCCGGAAATAATGGCTTACCGTGCTGTAAAGTAACAGAAAAACAAAAGAGTTTATTTACAAGGAAGAACGCATGGGATAAAAAGAAGTGATCAAATGCTTTGACAACAGAGTACGGTAAAACAAAAATTGACAAAATCCTTCCCCTTAGTTATGATACCACCTAGCCCCAAAAATTCCTGTGAAAACCCCCTAGGGATCAGCCTCCCCTCCCCTCAGTCACAGCTACCTCCTCCCAGCTGGGGACCTCCATTCCCCACCTCACAGGGAGCCTCCTTAATCTAGCCACCCCTTAATGGTCCTTGCCTCGGGAGTGTTATGGACAGTCCCCCTCCAGCTACCTTCAAGGGAGCCAGAGAGAGTTTGCAGAGTGCTCCTGCCTGTGGATCCATGACAGAGTTTGTGCCGTCTTGTCTTGGATTGGGTCTTACTATGGCTGGACAATTATGGCACCCCCGTGTTAGGTCTCAGTAGACTTTTACACTGCCAGTGTTTGTGGCAAGGAACTGACAGAGGACTCGGCACCTACATTTGCGTCTCCTAGACTAGAGTTTAAGGTCAGCAGTGTTGAGATCGTTTGCCATGGCACTGCCTCTCAGTCATCCACTTCCTCTTGTGCTCCTGCCTGGGACTGCTGTCATTTTCCGGACACCCTGTTTTCTCTCTTCTCAGCAAGGTGGTTTCTTGAGTGTAACTGGTGTAATGCTGTCTCTAGTCATAACCCTGCAGCTGGGTCCTGATAGTGTGCAGAGCGGCTGCATGGAAACCCTACCCTTTTGCACTCAGGAATGGGATCCATTATACTGGATTATACAAAATGGAAAGCAAACCATGGAAGTCGATGTGATTTTATTTGTGAGAGGAAAGCCACAAACTTTGTACTGGAAAAGTGTTACAAGAGCAGTATGGAATATTTTTTGCTAATATTTAGGTAATGCATTAATGTATTCTTACACTTTATTCACTGAGTTCATATTTCCATTTTTGCTTGAGACTAATGTTAAGCCTTTGGAGCAGTGCATGTTAAAGACCTTGGATGGCATAAGAATTGCATTACCTCCATTTGAGGATAAATGATTTATGCAAGCAAGGGCTGGCAAGAATCCTGGTCAGCACTAGTCTTTATTCTTGCTATGTCCAGAAGCCCGATCTATTTTGCTCGATGCAAATATTTCGTTTTTAAAAGAGGAACTGAAAGGTCATGCCAAATGGCTTGAAAGACAGTCTGCCTGCCCTCGCTGCAGAAGCTGAAAGTGGAAGATGTGCGGGCTCAGGCCTCAGGAGATCTTTGGATCTGTTTTTTGTATGTCCCCTTGCTCTTCTAATGGGGCCAGCTTTTAAGTGGCATTCAGCTCCTGCTGCTTTCCTCTCGACCACGCGATGCTGGGTCAGCGGTGGTAGGACAGGCTTTCGTGTAAGGAGGGGGCCAAAGAGGATGGACACGTGGACAGTGTTGCTGCCTGCCCAGAGGAGTTCCCCATCTACCGACTCCCCTGTGAGCTCCTATGAAATACGAACTTTCAAGTCTACCCAGGAGAGCTTTTACCATCTTTTCTCCAGTGCCTGACGAGGGGTGTTTGTGCTCAAACGAAAGAGTTTTTGTTGCTGCTGTTGCAGAAAATCCTGTGGGGCCATCATCTCGCCTACGCCTCCTGGTTGCCTTGTCCTCTAGCCCAAGGCGGCTACAACCTGGACACCCGGCCGGTGTCAGGGGCCAGCCTCTTCCCGCGGCTCCTCTGCCCCGTGCCCCTCGCGGCCCCGGGCCTTTCGGCGCGCAGCGTCGCGTTTCACGGGCCCGGGCGGGA
>NW_017728907.1:42429920-42433603 GCF_001723895.1 Crocodylus porosus | reverse complement strand
CCTGCAGTAGGAGATCTCCCTGGGCAGGAGTTACTGATTCTTTGTGGCCTCGCAATCAATAGGTGGTGCAAGGGGCAAAGGCCGCGGAGACTGCTACGCCAGACTTGAGCTTTGGTCTTAACTTTGAATTTAGGGACTCGGTGACAGGTTAGAAAAAGCTTTCCAGCTGGATGTCTTTTAAAACGGTGTTTCTCAACCGGTGAGTCACAACGCTGAAGTGGGTCACAAGACTAATGTGACAGCAGCCCGAACAAACTTTTAAACTGGATTCTCCTTTCAAGGAGGGAAGCCCTGGCTTTTCCCTTGCACACTGGGGGACTAGGGCAGGGGGCAGCAGGTTGGGAGTGAGGGACACTGGGTCAGGACTGGCCATCGATGTTTGCAAATAGGTCTGGGAACAAAAAAGGTGAAAAACCACCAATTCAGAGTCCAAAATCAAACCTGCAGTTAGAAGGGCTGTCTTTCCTTTAACAGAAAGCCATTCATTCCTATTTTGAGGCAAGCTGAAAATGGATTTGTTTGGATTATGGTTTGTTTGTAAACTCAGGTTTCCTCTTAGTTGCGACATGGTGGTCTATCTACCCAGTTTCTCCATGTATCTGTGAATATGATGCTGTAAATAGCACAGCAAGTGCAAATATTTCAGATACTGGCATTTGATATCTTACACTTTACATAGTCAAGTAAATGAAAATGGTAAGTTCCAACTTTATGACTTATCATGTTTCTCTGGTTCCTTTAAAACTAGTGTAGTGGAACAAATAGTAGGCTGATCTAGAGTGAGTGAGCAGGAGACCTAGCAACGTTTCAAACATTGCATTAAATTATCAGGAAGGTACATGGTCCTGTTGTTGAAGGCTGATTCCTCATTCAGTTTAATTAGATAATGAAGAGCCTCTCTTAAATTTAGTTTCACTCTCTCCTTAGACAGTTTCATCCTCTCATCCCCAGGGTTCTCATATTTGCTGGATCTCTTTCCTGTTCTATTGTTTCCTGCCTTCAGTTTTGCAACTGATTTCTCTCATCCTGTCTGTGACCTGAAAGAGAACAGCAAAAGGCCCTGACTTCCCTGCACAGACCCGCTTGCCCAGAAAGAAACACTGTTTTGATTAAGGACTTTGCTTACTAATCTTTTGCAGCGCTTCCCATTCTTCCTGTAAACATGGATGATCAAAAGAACCCCACTGTTGCCTGTCCAGGTGCAGCGAATCTTTCACTAGGGCTAGAAAACAACTGTGTTTCTCTGGATGTTGAATTTGTACAAGAATGGTGATTTATTTGCAGGAAGGGGGATGGAAGGTATTGTGTTGAGGCCTCTACGCTTATTTTTACAAGTCAGCTTCATTTCCAGAGGGAAGGATTTCAGCTAATTTGTGTAGAATTCAAACAGCAATAAAAATGACTTTCCGGTATAAACCTGGAAAAATCGTTGATGAATTGGCCTCTGAAAGACTGAAAGTGACGTTCCTTCATAATCAACCCAAGGCCATTTTCTATATCCCTCTTATCTTGCAGTGAAGGTGCTTCTAATATTTTAGGATAGGAGTAACTGGTTCATGAACATCGCTCACACAATGCTGTTATCATTTGTTTGTATTTCATCTGCTTTGGATTTTTGCAAAGCAAAAAATGTTTCTTTTCCTGCAGGGTTTGGAATAGCCAGGTCAGTGAATCAGCTAATGCTGCATTCACTCAGTCAGTTTGCAGGTATAAATAAAAGGACACCAAAATCCTTCATCAAGCAGTAGGAATACTGAAAAAAATAAGTCAACTTTAGAGAGAAAAGACTACTGTGGTAGCGAGCCCAAAATTTATACGTGGGATTCTGCTTGAGGATCAAGCCACCACCCTGTTCATGAGCCAAGAACTGTGAGTTAGCACAGTGGAGAGCTGAGACTGCTGAATATGTCCATATTTCAATCATTTTAAATGTCATTGTCAATCACAACTGGTACTGGACTGGTTGGTGCACCAGAATAGGTGCACAAGCTGCTCCTCTGCAAACTTGAAGCCACAGAGGTATTTGAGTGCTGCAGTGAAAGTGTTACTGATCTAAAAAAGTCAGTGGAGTCTCAGTGTAGGATGGTAGGTAAGACATTCTTCCAAATGAGTACGGTTCCCGGACCTAATGCCCATGGAAAAAATACTTCTTGTTGTTGGAAATTCCTTTTCTGGAGTGGTCAGGATGGCAAATATGAAAAAGTTTAAGGTGATAGGTATATGGAAAATGACTACAGAAATCTGAATTTTCTCTTTCCTATGGGATTTAATTGTGTCATGGGATTGAGACCAAAAAGTATCGATTAGGACTAAGTTCCTCATGAAAAATATTGTTATGGCTCAAGGGTGAACTATACTTGGACTCTGTCACTCCATTAGCACTCCTTTCAAGTGAATGACCTCCTATTCATTTATCCAAATGAATTCATCCTACTTTTAACAGGACCATTGGGTTCTATTTCTGACTTGCGTAACTGCCTGTGGGGTTGGCTCTTTCCATGCAATCCTCTCCAGGAGCCGTGACCTGGAGACAAACAGCTTCTTCTGAACAAAGCACTAAATCCATAGAAATAGGACAGACAAAGAAAACAGTTTAAAGTAACAAAGATCTTTACAATCTTACTCTTTCTTTATGTGCCCTAGTTGCTGCTTGTGGGTTTGAGGTTCAACCTATATGTCTCCAGACCATACTTTTGTCAATATGCCTCTGAGTTCTCAGGTAGTCTCTTTTCTTTCTTCTTTCTGTCCTGGGATCCTGAACTTGCTTCAAGCTGAATTATGTTTCTTCAGAAGGGATGGGAGAGAGCTTTCCAGCAACAGAGTAAGTTCCTGATCGAGCTCTCTGAGCACTATGCATTTAGAAGCTGACATTAAGTTGGTTCTTGAAAGCCAAGGCTAACTAAAATTGAACATATTTCTGTGTGTGAGAGATGTACAGTTGTAAAATTAAAACTAGCACTGGTATCTTCATGTTCTGCAGATGGGGAATGAAGTGTGCGCACTTACAGGAAAGCATTTCCTTGATTTTGTAGAACGATACCACGTAGGTGACTTCTGGCAGAAGTTGACCCTCTTCCAGTGATTCTTGACCAGGTGACAAGTCTGACAAATAATGACAGACTGAAATGTTTTATGGGTCTACCTGATGATTTACTGACATACTCCCTTGGAACGGCCCAGAAAAGAGTGATACTGGTCAGTATAACTAATTATCATCAGAAATGTGGATGCCGAAGCATGACCAACTCAAAGAACTTCTACCTTGTTCAGTAAATGAGGAAACTGCAAATAATAATGCTATTTCCTTTTGAACAGCAGTCACCGGTATGTTGGGCTTGGACTTTGGCCCATAGATTGTATGGTCATAGTTGATTCTTAAGATTATTTTGTTTACCTTGTAGACACAAGGTTGTGCAGGAACTGTTAATAGTTGGGTGAGCAGCTGTTGCTTAGCCTGCCTATTACCTCCAGGGTGTGACTATCCTCATTCATGTAGGAAGACTCCCTTTCTTAGGAAGTAACATAAAGTAAGTTCAGAGATATGTTTGTTTTCTGTGATGGAAATGGGGAAGTAGACTGGTAGTACTAACAGTGGAAGGGGGGCTGCCTCAGTACCTTCTTGTATTAATAGATACAGGACTGAACTTATTCCAGGGGTTCTGCAATGGACTGGTGCTCAGGAA
>NW_017728907.1:42421258-42429620 GCF_001723895.1 Crocodylus porosus | reverse complement strand
ACTTCTGTAGCCCTGGAATTCTTAAGGGAATGTTCTATTTTAGTAAGACTATCTAGATCATCTATATTTTATAGAGTTTATACATCAGCCCACAGTGACTTCCAGCCACATGGGATTTTCTTCTCTTCCTGGAAGCTGTATAAGATAACCCTGTTAGCAAAAGAGGGATCCTAGATACCTGCTGGCTGATGTGGCTGCTCCAGTTTATAATGCTGTTAGTAAAGCTGGCATGAGAAGTCTGCTATGTAATACTATGCTGGCTGAAAATCAGATGCTTTTAAGAGATGGGCAGGGAAAATGCAGGGTAAGGAGAAAGCAGAAGAACTAACAGGAAAGTTTGCACCTTTTGATTTGTTTTTTTAACATTCCTCCCCCCCATTGAGAAACTCAGGAAAACCATTTTAAGTTGCATTATTACTTTTGATTAAACTTATGATGGGAAAGCTGTAATCATTTTTAACATAATAGTATTTTTCATTGGAAGTACTTCATGGTGTAGGTATACAAATGCACTTTAATTGATATGTGGTGACAGCACACATTATCTTATCTAGATGAACCTTCATTATTTTAGTGTTTTCCATGAAGCTGTACTGAATACAGTAGTTCACAAACAAGGAAAGGGTGTAAAGGTTGATGCAAGTTTTATTTTTGATTAGATGACACTCTTCCAGGCTGGTAGCTAGTGACTCATACATACCTAAGTTCTCCAATCTTATAGGCTGTGGTGGGAAATACCACCCAGATGAAGGTCTAAAAAGAGAAGCTCTGGATCATGTTTCTAAATATCACATTTCTGTTCTGTTGCCAATTTTATCTACTTGAAGGTGCAAAACTAGTTTCTAGATGACTGTCCATGTTTGACAAGGTCAAAACAAGAGCACTATTTTGTAAAGTAAAAATTCAGTAACATTTCTTTTACTTTGCACTGGAAGAACAACAAGAATAGAATCACTGTTGAACTGAATGAATTATCTACATTAAGACAAAGTTGGGGAACCTATCAAAATGCTTTTAGAATCACATTCCCTTGGGAAAATCACTTCTTTGCCAATGAGTTGAAAAGAATTTAGATTACTAGTTAATAGAGTTTTGGTAGTTGGTGATGTTAACCCACAAAATATGTGGGTTACACAATAGACTAAAATGTTGAACTAGAATGTTAGATGAGTAGTCACTGGCTAGCTGATGTGAAAGACTTTGACCCTGGCTGCTAAAATAGGACATTCAAATATATCAGTTGTTTGACAAGTATGAAAAGATCTAAATAAAGCTCACAATAAACCCCTAAAAAGATAAAACTTTGTTCTTTAAAAAAAAAACAAAACAAAACACAAGAAACATACCGACTCTGGATCGGGGTGGGCAAAATACAGGCCACATCCGGCCTGTGGTGGGGCTGTCTAGCCCATGACAGGTCCCTCAGTCCTGCCTTGCCCAAGTAGTCTAGCAGTGGTGCATTGTGCAGCCCTCTGGGCACACAGTGGGGCTGGGGCAGCTCTGTGGCTGGACTGCCTTTACAGGCAGACCAGGAGGCAGCAACTTCTTCTATTTGTCACCGCGGCTTGTCTGTATAAAAAGGCAGGCCAGCTACAGAGCTGCCCCAGCCTTACTGCATGTCCAGGCAGTGGCAGGATATGCCACAAGTGAGTGGTATAGAGCAGGTGTAGGGCAGGCTGGTGTCAGGGTTGTGGCGTGCATTCCAGCTGGTCTGCTCCCTCCAGAGCAGAGTCTGGAGTGGGTGGAAGTTGGGTCTGTACACTGTTGGCAGTGGCGGGGAGATGCTGCAGGGCATGTGGGCTTTGGGCTGTTTTGGGGTGGGTGCTGACCAGCTCAGGGCTGTGCACTAAGGGGGCTCCCATGCACTGCCCACTATACACAGAACCCTTCCCCAGAACACCACCCCCCCAAGCCCCAGATACTTGTGCACATCTGGGGGGACCCTCACTCACTGCTATGCATACATACTCCATCACACGTGTACCCCCAGCCACCCTTCCCCTCCACAAACTTCGTACCTGCCTATGCAACATGCACTCACATATTCCCACAAACATCCTCCCCACAAACCCACCATACCCCCCCCCACCAAAATCCCCCACAATATATATGAGAGTAAGGCTTTATTTTGACCTAGCATGCAGTCACCTCTATATACATGATACAAACAGACAAATCGGGACAAAAAATGTATATTTTTAAATAGAACATCCACAATAACATTTAAATTTTATTTTTAATATGCAACTTGGTTTGTTTTTTTTCCAGGTCCAATATGGCACCCCACCCCCTTCCCAAATGGAGTACTTCCAGGGTGAGGGGACAGACTTCTGATGGCAAAGGTCAGGGGTTAGGAGGTGGGAGTTCTGGTTCCAAGTTAGTGACCAGGGGTGAGTCACCTGTCAGAAGGCAGGGCTACTCTTGTGGACCTCAACAGCTCATCAAAATTTGTTAAACAGCCCTTTAGCTGAAATAATTGCCTGCCACTGCTGTGGATGAAAAGGTGAAATACTGGATTTTTTGTTTTAGAACGTCAATCCTGCAGAGTCTATTTCACAAACATAGTTCATTTTATATTCAAAACATGAAAAGAATATTTGACCTCAAACGAGAACAGGAAACCTCAAAACAGGAACCTCAAATAGGAAAGTGGCCTTGCGGCCACTTTAATTTGAATTTTATGGTATTGCTTATTGTTGAGAAGACAGGAGTTCAAGTGACTTACTGAGTTGGGGGGAAAATAACCTCTGAACTTTAATACATTCAGTAGTTGGGTATGAAGGGGAAAGAGAGAGAAGTGGTGACTATAGAGAGGGGAATATCAGGAAGGATCTTGTGGGTTTTTCTGAAAGTGCTGTTAGCAGTCTAAAATCTTGGGAGCAAATCAGATTGGTAGGAGAGGAACTATATCCATCTACCAACCATGTTGAAATCTCACCTGATATGCTTAGAAATTGAGGCACCCAGATTCTGTCCGCCCTGTTAACTTGCACATTGTTATTTGTCTCCTGTTTTGGAGTAGGAATAGGTATTGGCTGTAGGTCTGCACATGTGCCCTTTGCAGCCAAGGGGGACAGAATCCAGTCCTGGACTTGATGAAATCATTGGAAAGCTCTTGGGTGTATTACAGTGAAAGTTTACTCTGCAGCAGATTCTATGTTACCATTTAGTTAAATGCTTTTTTAATAAAGGAGACAAGATGTATAGGCACCCTGGAAGTACTCCTGTTTAACACTGTTTTGCTTAGTGCTATTTCACTATAATGCTCATTTAAAATTGATACCCAATTTCACTTAGTGCTCAGCAAGTTTTGTTATAATGCTCACAGTATTCACCTTGGGTCATTAAAAACAATTGTGGTTGCCATCTTGGATCATCAAATACTTTTGGTTTTGCTTAATACTCAGTTATTCAGAAACCAATTAAGAGCGCTAAGCAGGGGTTGCCTGTTGTGGCAAAGTGGGGCTCCCCAACTAGCCACAGTACTAGATGCCCCACCTGCCTTTTGGCATACCACCCATCTGCCATACCTTGTTGTTAATTAGTTAGGATATTGAGGCAGGAGGCTACCCATTCTTGCCCCAATGCTAGGGGGCACTATCTGCAGCTCCAATCCTCCCCTACACCACAGCCCAAGCCTTGTAGATGGCGTCCAGATGACAATGCTCCCAGCTTACAGCCAGACCAAGCTTAGGCTTCATTGTCAGGCCTCAGGCACACACACATACATTCATACCTCCCTCCTCTCACTGGGGCCTCACACACTCCACCCCCTTTCATAGGATCTCTTTCACATATCAAGAACTTATACTGCCTTGCTCCCTCTTGGATCAGGCCCCTTAGGCCATAGGCTTTAGCTAGTTTGTACCTTGGGTGGCAGACATACCATCTTTTGGGTCTCTCTTGCAACCCTCACCAGGGTAGCAGCTAGCCAATTCTTGACCAAGTCTGAGCTTGCCCTGGCTCCTGGGGCAACTCTATATACTCAAACATACTGGGCTGCCAGCCCTCTGGTTTTTCCCCCCACCCCTCACTGGGGCTCTACACCACCTCCTCACTAGGGCTTCTCATCTCTGTCCCCTCACTAGGGCTACAGGGCTTTCCTCCCCAGTGCGCTCAGGTGGCTATAGCCATGCCCAGCCCCAACCATCTCTTTGGGGTCCTACACAGCCAGGGCTCAGGTGGCCACAGCCACACCTGGCCCCAACTCTCACTGCTTGGGGTCTTATACCCCACAGGGCTCATGTGGCTACAGTCATACCTGGCTCCACTACCTCCAACAACAAATAGTATTTCCTGGGGGCTCCTGAACCACTGAGAGCCCCACCAGAGTACCCACTCCCAGCAGGGTGCAGTTTTAGGTCATGCCCAGGACCAGGAACCTCCAAGCCATTCCCTACAGTTCCTACCCTTACCTCCAGGATGTTGCATGGAGCCTTACAGCCAGGCAATGTTGCTGCCTAGATTGCCAGCAGCAGGCTGCCCTGTTTATATAGGCGACCAGAGATCTAAAATGGCTGCTGCAATCAAGCACCTGCTGACTGCTTGGCTCCACTCTTAAAGTGGCAGGCACCAACAGTGCTCTGCCACACCTGTATACAGGTTTCCCTCACCAACCATGGTTTTGACTGTCCATCCTTAATATTCTGTATACCATTTTGAATACCATGGTATGCAGTTTTGAGTAACCATGGTTTTCCATGGCCATGCATCAGCCTGCCACCTGCCATTTCCCCCATAAGCCTTTTGTCTTGCCAACCACGGTTTTGCCAACCACAGGAACTTTCAGGAACCTAGCCCCAGTGGTTGGCTAGAGAACCTGTACTTTGTGACTGTGATCATGATCAGAGTGTCTTGTAGTCTTTCAGTAACTCCCTTTCACAGGGATGGAAAATAATGCTGTCCTCAGTACAACTGGAAATGTTGATGACTCTGCCTGTTTCATTTTACAGAAAGGGCTTAGGGAATTGTGGCTGATGGAGTCTCTTGCTTCTGAGAAATGCAGTGTGGTACCTGTTTTTCTCCCACCATGTCCAGAACAGGTGGAGGCTGTGGCTTTGCCTCTTATCTGAGAGCTGTAACTAATAATGTTAACAACATCTTTTCTAGAAGTAGAACAAAGTTTTAGAAGGAACTGATGCCAGAGGCATTTCATTGAGTTTTAGCTTCTTCAAGAACAACTTCTTTAAGTACTAGATTTGTCATGATTTGTCATCTGAGTTGCTGACTGTAATTCTGTGGATGTATCTCTTCAGAAGATCAAGCAGTGTCAGTCAAAGTGGATTTTGCTGGTCTTACTTCTCCACTTTGACCACGTCTGAAATCTTGCTTCTTTTTTTTTCTCCCTCCCTCTCCCATGGTGGAGCCTCCCCTCCCTGGTTTGCCCTCCTGTGCTGGGTCCCACCCACCAGGCTCCCACCCCCTGGGAGGAAGGAGGCTGGGCAGGGAGCCCTGAGACTGCTGTGGACCTCCTCCTCCCCCTGATGAGCTCTGCTCTGGCCATGGTGCCCATTGGGGGAGGAGGCATTGATCTTGCATGTATCATTTTGGAGTTGCAAAAAAAAATTCCAATGTTTAAATGGCAGACAGGTTCTTTGGGGGAATCTGCTATCTTTTATTAGGCCAACTAAATAGTTGGAAAATTTTTTCTTAGCAAGCTTTTGGGTTTAAAAACCCTTCATCAGGCTGAGGAGATGCTTTCTCAGCTTGACAAAGGGTTTTTAAATCTTTGCTAAGAATTTTTTCCAGCTATTTAGTTGGTCTAATAAAAGATATCAGATACATCCAAAGAACCTTGTCTGCCTATGTCCTTAAACCAACATGTCTACAACCTACACCAGTGTTTAAATGAGGTGATGCAGAGGAAGAGGTTGGAAAACACTATCATAGGAGCTCTGCTGACATGCTAGTGAGCACTGAGAGCTCACTGTGCATGCTACTCACAGCCAAAGAGGGTTGTGATCTTAGTATTGTACTGCTTCTGATTCTGTCCTTGTTTTGCTTAGGCAAGTTCCCAACCAGAAGCAACACAGTTGTATTTCCACCAGGCTGCAAATGTGGTTTTTCCTCTTCTGGTTCAGGAAGTAACACCTGTGGAGGACTTGCAAGTTTGTGCTACGCCTCTTCACACAATACAAGACTACACAGGGCAAATGTGGAAAACTACCTAGAGTCTAGAACAAAAATGCTGAATTCCTGAATGGGGAAAAAAGGGAAATCTTCAATAAAATAACTGTAAACTCCTTGTTTTTCTTCTCCAAGTGGTTCAAACCTTTTAAATTGATTTCAACAACATTTGGTTGTGATAAAACCCCATTTTTTGGCAAAAACTTTTCATCCAACACTACTTTAAACCATTCCTACTAATGTAAAATTTCTTACAGCAGTAGAGAGGTGCTTGAATTGCAAATCAAAATGAATGAGGGATAATGCATTAAATGGGGTTGACTGAAGTTTGCTCATTCAAATCCTTGTTAGCTTGCAGGTGCTAATGATGTAAAAGCAGCAAAAACAATTTGTCTGAATAGAGCAAGCACGTTCTGACTCAGCACCCACAGGGAGCACATGGACTGAATAAGATGTAATTACTTTTCAGGGTTGAATTTTTTTTTTAAAGATTCAACTCAATTTTGTTATAAGGCAAGAAGTACCTCTACTGATTTGCTGGATGCATTTTTAATTATAATTATCTTTTGTAAAACTGAGTGCCTGAGTAACTCTGTTACAGGGGTGTAGATTGTAAGCTGTGTTGGTGTAAGGACATAGGCAGACAAGGCTCTTTGGGTAAATTCAATATCTTTGTCAAATTGAGGAAGCACCAACTGCAGATGCTTCCTCAGCCTGATGAAGGGTATTTAAACCTGAAAGCTTGCTAAGAATAATTTTTCCAGCTATTTGAGTTGGTGTAATAAAAGATATCAGATTTACCCAAAGAACTTTGTCTTTCTATCACTTTCTCTTTCCAGAGTATTTTCAAGATAGACCTAGTCTCTACTTTGTAACTGATTTTAAATTAGGAATTAGGCAGGCAAGGTTTTTTGGCTAGAAGTGATATGTTTTATTAAACCAACTGGGTAGTTATGATGTAGTCCAAAGGATCTTATTTCATAGGTATTTTTTAGGCTGGGCTCCCAATAGTTAACTTCTCCCTGAAGAGTCGCAGCCTGTGCTTTCTTAAGTTGATCTGAATTCCTGGGTAACATTCTTGCTGTGTAACAAGTTAGGCATCTGATTCTGATCTGACAGTTTAATTTGGCTGACTTTGCTGGAGTTATTCCTTACTTATGCCTGTGAAACCAAAATCTAAATTAGCCTGAAGGGCTGCTATCAGAATAAGGAAGTACAAAGTCTGCTGGAGATCAAAGGTGAATTTGTGAATGGGCTGTCAGTCAATGCTAAACTCCAGAGCAGTTAGGGCTTATGGGCTTTTCATTTTTAATTCACACTTCCAAAGGGTTTACTAGTTTCACTGAGTTCTGGGCAGCAATTCTCTGCAAACTGGCGTATTTCAGGGACTGATTCAGTTGGTGCATACTAAGAATTGAATGCATATTCTTGATTCTTTAAAGATGTGATACGTGAACATACAAAAGTTGTGTTGCTAAAACAAAAGTCAGTAGTCCGGTGTTTTCTTTAACTCTTTAGCAGGCTGCTGGCTTTTAAAATTTGATATTTATGGATATTTGAAAACAAAAAGGTTTCTAGCCTGATATTGTGCGAGTAAAACAATTCAGAGGTATTGCTGCTATTTTGATATAGCAAAATGATTGCCCCCAAAATCTTTTTTTATTGTTTCCCTCCCCAACAGTATCCTTCTTGTCTGAGAAGAAAGCCTAAATTCCACTTTACATAGTGCACAAGCTTTTGAAAAAAACATAGTGCTGACAAATGCTTGTTTAAAAAATGTAAATGTATCAGAATTAATATTGCAGAAAAATCTTGGCTAAACTGATTAGTGCTGTTCAATATATTCTCCCATTGATTTGTGTTTTAATGGGAGTGCCTCAGCGAATATGATTGCATAATAGAGCAAAATACATATTAGTATTAGTAAAAGAAAATGGACTGCGCCCAGTTTGTTCTTGGAGCCTGACAGAGCTTATTTCAAATTCCTTTAGGGCAGTGGGGCTGACCTTTTTTTTTTGCAGCAGGTGTTTCATTTATTTACAAATAAAGTCTCTTGTTCTTCCTGAGTGTCACTTTGATTTCCTTCCTGTTCACATAGTTACATAGTTTGTAGGGTCGGAAGGGACCTGAGCAGATCATCAAGTCCGACCTCCTGCCACGGCAGGAAAGAGTACTGGGGTCAAATGACCCTAGCAAGGTGATTGTCTAGCCTTGTCTTAAAGACCCCCAGGGTAGG
>NW_017728907.1:42390504-42421130 GCF_001723895.1 Crocodylus porosus | reverse complement strand
CCCCCCTGACTAGTTTGTAACAGGCCACTAGATCCCCCCCAGCCTTCTCTTGTGGAGGCTGAACAGGTTCAGGTCCCGTGGCCTCTCCTCATAGGGCCTGCCCTGCTGCCCGCTGTCCGTGTGAGTGGCCCTCCTCTGGACACTCTCCATGTTACCTCCTGCAGTGTGGCACCCAGAACTGGACGCAGTACTCCAGCTGCGGCCTGACCAGTGCCGCATAGAGGGGGAGGATCATCTCCTTGGACCTGCTTGAGATGCATCTGTGGATTCACGATCAGCTGCTCTGATTTGTGCTCTCTTCCCTATCTGCCACACTGTCTACTGCCTCTCCAATCTATCATGTGCCACACACGCAGGCTGCTAGTGCTACTAGTAGCAGTTATACTGCACGTTGGCCATCCCCGCTGTATGGAACAAGAGGAAATGCAGTTAAGCCAAAGCTCCACTCTGAGAGAAGTTGTTTAGATGTGGATGTTTGTTTATTTGCACTTCTAGAAATACTCCCACCCATACCAGATTATCTTGGGGGGCATATGGCAGGTGAAGTGGGATAGGAGATGCTGGCCAATTGCATCTTGTGATTGACTGGAGCCTAATGAAGTCTTGAAATATTGTGCGGTAGCTGGTTTGGATGGAAAGGATTCACTACTGTAAGCACAGCATCTATAATGTATTGATCAGAAAATAAATTCTGAATAACATGTAGCTTGGGTTGCTTTAGTTTTGGGCCTGAATTTTGAACCCTGATTAATAATCTTCCCAGATTAATTTACCCTATTTAGCTCAGCCTTCTCATAGAGGCAATGGAGAGAGACTTTTGGAAAACAAGTTCTCTCTTTCTTCTCTGCATCTTGCTGACTGACCTCTGCAGAATTGGGTGGGTTTTTTTGGTATGGTACCTGTCATGTAAGTGGATGTCAGCACACACAGCCATTAATGCAGGTGATTTTATGTGAAAAATGAGACTCCTCACTGAAGATCATAAATAAATACCTATTTCAAACTTATTTTGAAGTTGTGACTTAAATTCAGAGAAACCAGAATGCTTTCTGCCCTTTGTTTTCCTGTCATTTACATTTGGGCTTACCATGGCTGGTGCAACACTGAACTTGGACATAATTTCTTTTTTTCTCCTCCCCTCCTTTCTTTATAGATCATGTTTTGCACTTTGAATACACATAGAATTGACATGGACAAGCTCTTAGGAGGGCAAATTGGCCTTGAAGATTTCATATTTGCACACATAAAAGGACCAAAAAAGGAAGTGGATATTCTGAAATCCGAAGAGTCACTGGGGCTTACGATTACAGACAATGGAACTGGCTGTGCCTTCATAAAGGTAAATTTAATTACTAATGGGATGCTTTTGTTCGGGCGAAGGGTCTAATGACACTTTTGCCAGATTAGTTATTATTTGAATGGTCCTTTAGAATGGGTGCCTTTGTTCCTATTGGGCATATTTCAGAAGTAATAAAAGAGCATCAGTCACTTCTCTGAGGGAATGTTGCAGATTGTAGTGTAATATAAAGATGGAAAGCACTGTAGCTAGCACCTGTGCTGCTGTATTAATGTAGCAACAGTGGGAGTCCTAAGTGTAGATATATCATCCATAACTGCTGGTACCTTTAATAATGTGTCATCTGGTTGGAACATTTTCTAACAATTGTAAGAGTATTTATGTTTTAACCTGAATCAGCAAAGCAAGCAGTTTGAAAAGATACTGTTCAATCAGTGGGTGTATTAAATAAGAGAGAAGACCTAAATATACAAACAGAAAGAGCTGTATCTTGCTACAGTTCAGTGCCACTTGGATTAAAAAAATGTAGTCTCAGGTATATTACAAAGCAGAGACCGTATCTGGTTGAATAAACAGCTGTATTTAGGGGAATCACTTTTGTCATATATAGTCTTTTCATTTCAACTTAATTATTTCATTATTAATGAATAAGCACTTGTATTAGGTAATCTGATAGTTATAAGCCCTTGCAACTGTTTATAATTTTAACACTTGGTATAATAAAGTTCTAAGGCTATCACATGCTCAGAGTTTTACAGATGAAGTTGAAATTGCAACTTGCAACTTTGTTCGGTCGTAAGTCATCTTCCTTATTTCAATTTTCTATGAGTTCACAAGTTTTATCAGAAGTTCTGTTACGCAGTCTTAGGGCTCCTATACACATGCAGGGAGGTTGCTCCAAAACACTGTAATTACTCAATTAATCAAGTCTGCTGGAGTGAGATAATTGCCATGTTCCAGTAGCATCTAGTGTCATGTGTATCAGCATCCCCGCACTGAAAAACAGCAGTGGAGCATTTTAAAATTAAAGCATGTTCAGTGAGCTGTAGTTCCAAGTGCCCTGCTACCATTTTTCAGAATGGGGATGCTGATACGTATGACACTCCGGGTGCTTTAATTAGTGTGGGTCTAGAGCTGCGCTAATTGAAACCCCCACCTCCCTGAGCACATCTATAAATGCCCTTATTTTCTGGGTTTATAGCTAAGATGCAGAGCTTTAGTCTTGAATGAAACGAGTGATCCAAGGAGTAATGACTTGGAGTGGGGAGGAGGAGATTATTTTGTAAATGCGTAGGAGAATGTTGTCATAATGTTGTGTATTACAAATCTGGTAATCAGAAATTGGAGTAGTGCGATAAATTTCCTGTATGCTGCACAATAAATGTATTTCCAAGCCTTGAAATAGACAGTGAACTAAGCCTCGCCGGCAGCACTAGAATTTTACTTGCTTATAGTAGCAGTGAATTTGGCCCCCAAATTCCACCCCCCATAATTTTGTTCCTAATTTTTTCTTTTAATCCAACAGCGTATTAAAGAAGGCAGCCTTATTGACCAAATCAAAATGGTATGCGTGGGTGATCATATAGAATCTATAAATGGGAAAAATGTGGTGGGTTATCGTCATTATGAAGTTGCCAAGCTACTAAAAGCACTGGAGAAGGGGCAGACATTTAAGCTACAGTTGATAGAGCCTATGAAAGCATTTGGTAAGTGATGTGTATTGTTTGCACCTTGTATCTGAATGTTAAAATACCGTGGCTGCTTTGTTTTGTAGATTTAGTTTTTAAAAGGAACAATATTTGCCCCAGATGAAGGCCCAAGGTAGCCTAGTTGTCAAGGTGTGTACTTTTTCTTCTGAAGATGGAAATGAACGAATAGACTTTTGCTATTATGTGTTCAACCCCTTCAGACATTGTGCCTAGAATGCCAGGTATCTGTCAGCAGTCCAGTGTTGGATCAGACCACTCCTATGACTTCCACTGGGAGACTTACCTAACATCAGCCACTTATCTCTTTCCCTGCCCACAGGTGCTGGCAGAATCGGTACAGATTTGTTTCACAGACCCCATTCACAGGGGGCACAGAGGCCCTGTGATGCATGATTTGTATGTTCAGCAGGGTCCCCTCTTCCTCAAGCCCCTGCCAATACAATTCATTTAATCTGTGCTGTCAACACTTTCCCAATTGGTAGGGTTTCATAATGTAAATATTTAATTAAAAATGATAAGAGAGACTGAGATTCTATACTGCATCAGTTCATTTCCCTCCATCCCTCGCTACTTCTCCCTGCATAAAAATATCTTGCCCCTCAGCAGACAGCTGAGAAAAAACACGTGGCAGAGTGATCCATTTTGGGTCTTTGTATAGAAAGGAATCATTCGTATCACTAATCATTTGTGTGTTACTTTTTAAAAAAAAATGGGATTGAAATGCAAGTACTTTGTTTAAGCTAAAATTTCAAAATAGGAATAAAAACCAAAATTATTTTAAAAGTTATTCTTTCCTATGCATTATTTTTCTGTAACAGTAAATAATTCAGCATCTGGTATTTAAGATCAGTATTAGAATTGATACATGTACTCCCTGAAACTCTAGAAAATTCCCTTCCTCTGCCCCATTTCATCAGCAAGGTGAAATGTTTATTTTCTAAACATTGCAATCTGTGATGTTTGGGGAGACCTGTACTGCCTCACTGTGAACACTTGGTGTCAGAATAACTGCAGTAATTGGGATGAGAGAAACTGGAAGGCATTTTATGCCGGCTGCTGCAGGCTAAAATGAGGGGTGTGGGTGAAGTGCTGCTTCTGGCATGTATACCCATGTTCAGTACATCTATGTGCATGTCATGCATATGAATCTGAGTGATGCTGAGCCCTGTATAATGTGTATTTGGGAGATGGAAACAATAGGCTTCTTACTCATTGTGTTTGATGTTCAAATTATTTTAATAAGGTTAAAAAAAATATTCCAGGATACACTAAGGTACTTTATGATGCTTTTAATAGATTACCATCCCTCCTCCCTCTCCATAGTTTTAAAAATAAAGTTCTGTATAGAAACTAAGTTAAGTTGTTACCAGGAAACTGGTTTATGGAGGTTTTTTGGCAATCGTAAACCTAAAAGGATTAAATTTTTACTACAGCTCATTATTACTTTCTTTTTCATGCTGTATACAGATGTTGGGGGGTTGTTTTTGTTTTGTTTTGTTTTATTAAAAGTAAGTCGGAATAGTCTGCTGCCTCAAAGGTAAGAATCCAGACATATTTTCAAGTTAACCTGGAACATAAGGCTGTCAAGTAAGAGGGCGTTTAAAGGGTAGCTTCGGGAGGCATTTTGACTAAGAGACAAATTGAGGATTTATTGTTGTTCACCTGCTTCCCCTTTGTCCCCTGGAGATCATAGAAGAGTAATGATTTACTCATTGGAATAGGCCATTTTTCTCCTCCCCCAGTGCATACCAAGTCATCTGCTCTGATCAGTGAATAGGACCATGGACACAAAGCTTTACCTGAGTAAGGATGGGGTTATTACTCTCCTTTTTGAGCATATCATCATGCGCTAGCTTTCTTTGAAGTGAAGCAGCATCCACAAAGCTAGTTGAAGAAAGCATGGCACAAATTTTTAATTTTAATCATGGTTGAAATAATAAGGCCTGTTTTGGCCAAGATAATTCTTGCAGGCAGTTTGGCCATGTTGTTGGGTGCCTATTGCAAACCCCCAACAAAGAGCCTATGCTGGTAATAAGTAAAATGTTACCAGTAGAGAGCTGATGCGGTGTATGTTGAGAATGAGTATTATGATTAAGAACTTGAATTCTCAATGAGGATGAAATGATTCCTTTATAGCTACACCATGAATCCAACAATATCCATAGGGTTATGGAAAATACAGTGATGCTGGATATATATGAAAGTAGTAGTAGACTGGTAAGGCTGTATTAATTTGAGGAAATTTATTTTAAAGTACAGTGATCCAAAAGTGAATTTTAAATCTGAGCAGAAAAAGAAAGCCTTTCTCAAATTGTCTCAGTATTTTGACTTCTAAAGCAGCTGCAACCAATTGGAACTCAGCTGAACAAAATGCATATAAAATACTAAAGACCTATCTTTAAAAGATAGTTTACTAAGAGAATCTTACAGAGAAGGAATTCTTTTGAGGAGTAACCCCTGGAAGGGTTATGGTCCATTAAAAAAACCTGAGATTGTATCTTTATAGTACACAGTTCTGAGTACTATGATTCTTTGACAATGGCTTTTATATTTTGATTATTAAAAAAAAAAAAAAAAGTTTCACAGCTTCTAAAAGGATAAACCTGTTTTCCACTGTGTTGCCTTATAAAAGTTATGGGTAATAATTGTAAAATAAATAATGCAGTCCTTTAGGAACTGGTCACTAATTTTATAAATCATATTTCAAAATAATAGACAAATGCATTATTTATTTTTTAAAATTCATGGACAGCTTATTTTTATGCTTTTGCTACTTGTATAATATGGATTAAAAGCAGGAATAAAAGGGTGACAACCTCAGAATTGAAAGAATGTGTTCAGTACAATTTATTAAATACCAGACTATTAAAATCCTCTAATGACAATAAAAAACATATTGGATTACTTTCTAGCTATGAACCAAATGTTTTTGTTTTACTATGTCTTAATTCAGAGGTTTTCAACCCTTTTAAAGAAGTGTACCCCTTCTGGTGGCAGCGGCCGGACGCGGAGCGGGGGTGACCAGCACACAGTGGTGGCAGTGGTCCGTCCCTTCCCGCATGTACCCCCTAGCACCTTTCCAAGAACCCCTGGGGTACGCGTATCCCTGCTTGACAACCCCAGTCTTATATTTTTATTAGCGTAACCATATACTGGAGTCATTTATCTTGAAAGAAGGTATCAAAATGGTAATAGCGGAAGGAATGTTTTCCTAGCAATGACTGCTACGTGGAAATTGCATTAGACCAAGAATAAAAATTTTCTTCAGAACATTTAGGTACTGGTAATGGTCTCAGCATGGAGCTCAGCTAGGCTGCAAAACCTGCTCAAGAAGCAGGGTAGATACTCAGGTGGTTAACCTGTGCTGAAGTCTGATTTATTTACTAAATTGTGTATTTAACAATTCTACTTTTGTTTATAGAAATGATTGAACCAAGGCTTAAAGGTGGAAATCTATCAGAGGCTAAAATCTCAAGGGGAAGAGAAACACTTCGACTGAGATCTAAAGGCCCTGCCACTCTGGAAGAAATGGTATGTTTATATAGACAGAATATAGCATTTGAAACTTTTAGGACCATATATGACTGCAAAATATCAGACTTACCATTCTACAGAAGTGATAAAACAGAATTTTAATGAAAAATGTTTAATATTTTGTTAAATATCATATGGTCTTGTGGATGCAGAGAGAAACTTGATAATAAATAACAAATCTAAAAGCTCAAATATCAGAAGGTAAATTTAAAAGATTCCAAATATATATATTTTAAAAAGCTTGTGATTTTTAAAACCAATCCCATTTCTTCCCCCCAGGCTTTGGTTTGTGGGTTTTCTCTTTCTTTGAATGCAGGAGTTGATAACACCAGTGCGTACACATAATTTACAAATAACTGACTCTTTAGATCCCACAGAACATACATTATTCTGTGTTTGTACAATGCCTAGCACAGTGCTCCATGACTAGACCTTCTAAGCGTTATTTGCAGTACAAATAAGAGAAGTTTCAGTAACAGATTTATTAGCTTCCTTTTGTGGAGCTGTATTAGCATATTAAAAATCTTTGGCCAAGGAAATGCCTCTGTCTGCATTAACCTTCATCACTTTTTCAGTTATACCTTTTTGCTGATGACTCAAAATGGTGAATGATGACTGACCCGTGTGGCATTGTCAGTAAAATAAAAGACACAGCTTACCCCTCCCTCCCTCCCCCAACTTTCCCCCAGCCACATGCATCATGCACAAGCAAGATGGGATGCAGGTTAGTCAAAAAGTGGAGAGTGCCATGCATTTCATTAAATTGACATACATGACAACATTAAAAGTTCAAGTACTCGCATGGATATGTCAGCTGGAGAGAATTCAGATTTATGTATTCTGCCCTACTTGCACAGGGTGTCACCAAGAAAACCAATTTTTTCTTGTTAACTCTGACTTTGTCTTGCTACAGGTTCACTCTTGGTTTTCTTATTAAATCCTAACTAAAGACCAAAATAATAAGATAGATTTACTTAATATATATTAGTTGGGTAGGGATAAGTCAGATCCTAACTATAAAACTTTTATTGATTTGAGTGTCTTTGTAACCACAGCATTTCATTTTGGGTTTAGAAGATTCATTCTTATCTTTTTTCCTTTAATAAAGCCCTCTGATGTTGAAGAAAAAGCAATAAAGAAAGTTGATGACCTTCTTGAAATGTATATGGGAATACGAGATATTGAGTTAGGTGAGTATTTAGCTCTGTTGTTATATGATTATGATTAAATCATTCTCCTGCTTGATTGATTTTATTTATCCAAGCTTAATCCTTCCATTTGTGTGATTTATATATTAGTGTGTGTGTATATAGTATAAAAATTCTAGTAGTGTATGTCATTAGCACTTCATATATAATTCTAATAGTGCCTATGACTATATATACACATACTATTGGAATGTGCACATCTAAAGAGGCTATTACCGCTTGAGCTGAAAGAGGAACCTGCAAGACGTCTTAGTTTTTCAAAACTGTTCTCAACCCTGTAGTAAGTAGATGTGAGAAATTTCACCCTGAAGTTAACATTTCCAGACTATATTTTAAAATTATTAATGTGATTCTTGTTTTAATAATTTAAACATTGTAATAGTACAGATACTTTGTTAATTGGCAAAAACCTGTCTTTGCAGCCAAAGATCAAACCAGATACTCCCATTATGATAGATTCTGTGCCTCTGTGCAGTAGTATGCAGTTTTTGCCTCAAATGTCAATAAGCCAAAAGGAATGGATAATACACATACACAGGGCCTGTTTACGTGTGATGCGATGTCACTGTAGCAATGTACTACAACAGTGTAGCATTGCAAGGCATGATGCTTGCAGCTACATTGCTATAGCAAATGCTCCCTCAGTATAGTGTGCTGCTATGGCAATGTAGCAGCTAAAAATAACCATGCATGGCATAGTGCAGCCTGTACTCCAAAAGGAAGCACTAAATGATGGTGCAGTAACAATGGCACTGTCTGGGCATGTGTAGACTCACCCAGAGTGAAGAAAATGGTGGGAAGCGTGCAAGTCAGCCCACCATGGTTGTTTTTTGAGGTTGGAGGGATGTTTAATGGGAAGTGACAAGGACAGGACGGGGGGAAGGGGCTAAGGTGGCAGGTGTGGAGAGAAGCTGAAGAGAGGAGACTCTAAGGGGAGGAGAGGGAAATGGCTGAAACAAATGATCATCCCAGAGGAGAGTGTCCAGTTGGAACTATAGCAGATTGTCCAAATGACTGAATGTCTTTTTGGCTGCTTTGGTAGTTGCTTCTGTCACATGGAGTATGTGGCTCATTCCTTCCTGCAAAGCTGGTTCCTTTTTCCCCCAAAGCCACTAGGAAGAGGCAGGGGGTGGAGGCACTAGAGAAAAGTATTACCTAGGTCAGGACTGTCCAGTTTCTAAGTGGTCAGGGGCTGCATGCTGCTTAGATGCCCACCTGTTGCACTGTACGCTCACACCCCGCACCCTGCTGCAGCTCATGCCTGTGTGGACACATCCTTCTCTCCGGTCTTCCTCCCCAGTAACTGTTGCAGTGAAGCCACATGGACACTTCTCCCTTCCCCACTGCTGCATTGCACACAGCATAGTCCCAGCCTCAGCCTGAGTCCTGCTTGCTGTGTTGTACCATCCCGTGGGGCAGGTGCAGAATATAAAAGCTGGAGGGGAATTCCAGAGATTCTGGCTGCTCTTGCTCCCAGAGTGATAGGGGGAGTCATGGCTGGGCAGAAGCCTGTGTAAGCTTCATGTGGCCCCCAGCTGCCAGTTGGACAGCCCTGATATACAGGTCTTGGTACCTTCAGAGTATTGAGGCACTTGCATAGAAGTCAGATTACAACTAACTGGGCCTTACAGTATGCTTCTTTCTGGGCTGGGAATTCCCAAGGAAGCTGGCTCCTCCCAGAAACCCACCATAATACTTCCAGGCTTCCTGACATCAGCATAGGACTCTGGAAGTCCTGAGAGTCCTTCCTTGGTTTGCAGTTCTCAGGACTTCCAGACTTTCTTGGTTACCATTGGGGTCCAGCAGCATTGGCATGGGATGGCCTCCTAGCTAAAACTTTTGGGGCACCTAGCTGTGGGGCAGTCTTCATTGCAAACCTGTCTTGTAGTTGGGATACTTAATGTCTGCCACAAAACAGTGGAACTGGTTCCAGTGAAACTGTCATTGATTTGATGAACACTGAGCTTAAGATTTTCTGGGTAATATTTTGGATTCTACAAATTGACATTTTTCCAATGAAACTCTTCAGAAAACTTTTGCCCAGTTCCAGTTAATATGGCTATGAGCAGAGTATGTTAAATATTCTCATTGATCTGCTTTGAGGCTTTTTTAAAAGGTTTTATGCCTTTGGATCCTCCTGTACCTGGTTTAGTAAAGTTCAAACAACTCTGAAGTTGTCTTGAGCGCTGCACGCCGTGGAACCCCATCTTCTTTTCAGTCATAGCTGAGCAAATGCCCATTTCTTACCTACAGGCCCAGGTACTAATCCTCATCTCCCCGAAAATGTTCCCATCCACAGTTAGAATGTATTGAACACTAACCACAAAACAGTAATGCCTTACAGGTCTGCTCTCATTTCCTCTTACTCACCCCTCTCTGTGCCCCTCTGAATCTTTTTCCCTTACTGCTGTATTCAGCTACTCTTTTCAGGTCATTCTACTAAGCCTAGAAGAATAAATAAGAAAAAGGTTTTGTGGACTAAATCCTATAAGGTTCATCTAGCTCTGATTTTTCACTACTACACCATGTCCTTCAAAGTTAAGCAGTATGTGTCAAGGGTCAGTGGTAAAAGGAGATAGAAAAAACAGCTGTATCTTTGTTAAACAATTAGAGCCCTGTTGCAGTTAATTTTAGGTGGCTCCTGGAGCTCTTAACCCCTGGATTGTCCCCACACTAACAACTGAAACTAGTTTTAAGCACGCTTTATGTGGCTTAAAGTTATGCCACAGGACAGGTTTCTCTTTGATCAGTGTTGCCCAACTCATTTTCCATTAATGTTTGTCCACTCCCCCCCGCCTGATGAACCACCCAAGTTGTAGTCCTCCAGCATCCCAGGATGCTGTGTGCCCCCCACCCTCCCCTCCTGTTCAGCATGGACAAACTTTCCACCCCCGGATTCTACTCCCCAGGGGGCAGTTCTGGCACCAAACCAAAGCCCCTTCCAGCCTCTGGGTGTGTGACCTTCCCACCCCCCCAGAGGTGCAAATAGCAGAACACATACCAGCTAGCCAGGTCACAGGGCTTGCATAGGTCCAGGAGTGGGGTTGGGGGCTGGAAGGGGGGAGAACAAGGTAGGGGGCCAGACTGGGCTGGGTCTTCATTCCTGGGGCAGGGGCAGTAGCTCCCCGAAAGTACCTTCCCTCACTGCTCCCACTTCACAGCCACCCTGGGAAGCATGATCAGAATCCCCCAGACCTAAATCCATGTGACGTTCCTTATATTACTTTCTCTTTATTTCTTTTTAAATTCTTTCTTAATTTTTGCTTCATCTCCCATCCCCACTTCCTTTCCACCCCCATCCCATTTAATGCTCTGCCTCCCAGATCCATGTCCCATGCCCCCTTCTCCCTCCCAACCCATTTCTCTTACACCCTCACCAGGAGCAGGGGCAGAAGAAGCCTGTCCTGGCAGCTCAGAGCTGTCGTTCCTAGGTAGGGCCCTGCTCACCAGCCCTCTAGTGGGAAGTCACAGCAGTGCAGGTGGGGAACGGTGGGAGAAGGTTATTAGCCTTAATGTGTAACTGCTTCAAACTTGACCTAGCGTTAACACCAATCAACATTGTGAGCAGCTCAAATTGCAGTGTATAACAAGTCCCTAACAGCTTTAAGTATCTAAAATTCCTCAGGAATGGCAAGTTAATCATCTATCACAATTTTTCTTCAATTAACCTATGCTAGTTGTTTTCATATGTTATTAGTGTGATCAGTTGCTTCTGAAAGTAAAATCTGAGGAATGATTCATTCAGAGAATGCCAGTCAGCTGAGTTAATAATTTTTCTCATTACTCAAATTAGATGAGCTGAAAAAACAAATTGCCACAAGTGTGACAACAGACGAATGATTAAGATCTTAGTAATTGTTCACTTACATTTTGTTCTGTTCATCAGAGGCTTTTTCATGTTGGATTACATGGCCTGGTAATCTCTTTTAAAATGACATCATTTTTATTGTAAATGAATTAAATTATAAGCACAAACCCAGAAGCTTAAAAAATGAAAAGTATGTAACAGACAAAATTTAAATTAAGACATGTACAGTCAGTATCATTAAGTTTCCATACTTACTAAGTTTTTCCTTAAAACATGAAGTAGCTGCAGTGCTTTGAATTCATTGACAATATATCTGATTTACACTAGGCTGAAGTTTAGGAATTTTTTTTTTTTATTTAGGAGAATATTTTCAAAGCCACAAAGGACCCAGTGGCAGATGCACAACTCTTATTTGGGTCAGAGAATCTCTCTTGGATTCTGTTTTACTATCTACTTAAATGTAGAATGTATCCCTTGGCTTGAGCACATTCGGTACCCTTAACAGTGTTAAGGGAATGCTAGATATTGAGCCAATAAACTCTGCTTCTGCATAATTTACGTAATAAACGAGCCAGTTATGGTCAATGTGAATGAAATCTAATGGGTGGCATCTGCTAATTAAGTGGAGCTAATCTTTAATTGGTGGGGTCAAGAAAGATTAATTCCTGGATGTTGTCAGTGAATGCCAATTATGGGACTTATCCTCTGAAGAAGAGCATAAGGATACAGGCCTATGTGGGACCCATTTTGCACTGGTAGTTGTCTGAATCATGGCAAACAGAAGGCAAGAAAGAGTGCTAACCGTAGGTCAATGGAACCCAATCCCAGAGAAATGTAATACAAGTGCGGAGTAGCTGAGGAGTCCTTCTCACTTACCAATCTGATGTGCACTGAATGAGCCCTGGCTTAGCGTTACATGTGCAAGTACCTTGGTGGTACATGGTGAGGATTTAGCCTCCCACAACCTTCAATTTAATATATTTAATGTGGTAATTCAGCTGTATTGACACTAGAGGTCAGCACCAAACTATTGTAATGAAAAGTTACTACTGTCACTGCAATATCTTTCATAAAATGCATCAGTATATCAGTATATTTCATAAAAGCACAGTATATCAGGGTGGCAGTGAAAGTATAGCTCCAATAGAGATTAACATGTCATCAGAAACCCATGCTTTCCAATGCTTATCATAGAAATTTTACTTGACTGCTGAAATTTCTTGTGATGGTTTTAGTGGCAATTTTTTAAAAGTTTGGCTAATGCCTAGGTGCTATTTTGTTCTACTTGAAAAACTGTTTTTTGTTTTGTGTTTTGCTTTGCTTTGCTTTTTCTTTCTTTCTTAAATAAGTACATTTTGGATCAGTGACAGTTTCAGACCGCTGATTTCCCATGTAACCTGGAGGCATAAACAGGGCAGTTTTACCTTCAAGGAGATAACCAGGGATCCTGGTTCTCCCTGATAAAAAAAAAAAATAAAAAAATAGTTCACAAATTCTCTAATTAAAACCCACGGTTAAAATGAAAGGCCCCCCACAGCCCCCTGCTTCCTTAGGTCTGCTGGAAGGGGCCTGTGCCAGAGACGACCTGAGCAGGGTGCGGGGGCCAGGGCAAACTGGCCTGTGCAGGGCCTCACCCCAGGTGGGAGGAAGCTGGTGGTGGAGTCAGTTAGGCGAGAGAGGCTGCTGAGCAGCTGGACATGAAGCTGGCAGCATTGCGGAGTTGCTGCGGCCTCTCTGCCCGGCTCCGCAGGGCTCCCCAAAGTGTGGGGCCCAGGGTGGCTGCCCTGATTCTCTGTCCCCTAGGGATGACCCTGCCCTCAGCTGCCAGGGCTATGGGGCCAGGGACCTGGGTCCACAGCCCCCTGCCCCTGGCAGGAGGCGGCTGCTGCAATGGAGCGGAGCCCAGAGCCTGGCTCTCCCCTGCTGCCTGCTGCAGGCTCAGGCAGGTGGGTCCAGCTCCTTGCTGCAGCGTGCACTCCTGGGGGCCAGGGGGGACCCTTGTCCCCCAGATCTGTGTGTAGATCTGCCCGCTTCAGGCTCAGGCTCCTGTCCTGCTGCTCTCCCAGTATGTGTGACCCGGCACTGCAGGGAACAGTAGAGCTGCACAGGAAAGCTGCCTGCTGCAGAGAGCTCCGTGCTGCCCTGGGGACACGTCCCCTGCCTGCAGGGCTGTAGCAGGGGCAGTGGCACGGGGTTGCATGCAGGGGTCTTGTTGCCAGGCCAGCACAGAGCTCACAGCAGCAAGCAGTTTTCTTGTGCAACTCTGCTGTTCCCTGCAGCACTGGGTTGCACATGTCAGGCGGTGGAGGACCCAGGGGAGAGCAGCAGGGCTGAAGCAGGCAGCATACAACCTCGTGACCTGCACACAGATTTGGGGGGCATGGGTCCCCCCTCTCCCCCAGCTGTGTGCACAGCATTGGGGAGCAGACCTCCAAGCCCACAGCCCGCCCCACCTCCATCCCACACACAGATCTGGAGGTTGCAGGTCCCAGCCCCCCCTGGAGTCGGTGCAGCAGCAGGAAGCTAGCCCCAGCCCTCTGGATGAACTGCTCATGGCCCTGTCAGGGCCCTGTGGCCATACATTGCAGCCCCGGGCCAAGCTGCAGGCACTGCCAAGCTAGGCAGCAGCCCTAGGCCCAGTCCTGCCCAACTCCTGCCCTCCCTCCCTATGGGAGCCTCAATTCTCTGCCCCCTCCCCCCCATTCCACTTATCTGCAGGAGCTGCTCTCTAGGCTACCTGGTAGCCCCTGCCTGACTGCCCTCCTTCTGCTCCCTCCGCCCCCTCCCAACCCCTTGCAGGCTGGAACTTTGCCAGCCTGCAAAAAGCTGTTTGCAAAACTGCAAAATCTGCAGGTTTCTCAAGTACAATGAGAAATTTGCATTTGCCTCTGGTAAATTGTAGATTTTACAATCTACAATTTATTCTATTTTTCTATGGGAAACAGAATACTTAGATCCCTGGAGATAACTGATCTGATCTAAAACCTAAGATAGACGAGGGGTTTGCAACACAGCCTGCAGACCAGATCTGGCTCACGAAGTTACTGGATGCAGCCAGTGGAACCAGAAGGCTTTGCCTGTGCTAGTGTCCATGCCTGCATACAAGCCAGGGCTGGGCAACTTCCAGCTGCACCAATGCCACTGCCACTTCCTCCTTACCACCCATTTAGAAGACTGGCATGGATGTATCTTCCATCTGGCAGGGAGCTGCATCAGTACCAGGCAGTTTCCAGCTGTGCTCATGCTGCAACTGGAAGGTTGAGTGGAGTGTGAGTGCAGCATGGATGCAGTTTCCAGCTGTCCAGCTCTGGTCTCTTCACTGGCTAGAAGCTATTCCAGCTGGGGAGTGGAGCATGAGGAGAAGTGGCAGCAGTACAGGCACAGCTCCCACCTGCTTGACCCTGGCCCTGGTGTAAATGCAAGGAAAGCCCCACCATTAATGTGGGTTGGGTGCCACAGAGCCAGGTTGTTTTGGCACATGGCTTGTAAAAGGTTGCTGGCTGCTGAGATAGAGGACTGAGAAGGGAACTCAACTGTCACAGATCAGTACCCTGCTACTGTGGGCAGTAGTGCTTATACAATCCTTTTAGTAAATTTACCAAGTTCTATCTTGATACCAGTTAAGTGTCTGTTGTGTCCCCCCCAATTCTCATTGGCAGGCTGTCACTGCTCTGGTGGGCAGAAGCTTTTTTAAATTTCTAGACTAAATTAATTCATAGACAGTTATGCCTATTCTTGTTCCAACATTGCTCTTTAAATTAAAAAGCTCTGAAGTTTACACCCTTAATGCACTGTAGAGAATGTATTTATATTCTGCCTCAAGCTTTCTTAAAAGAAGCTAAATCTTGCATCTGGATCTAATATTTCACAAATTCCTATCCTAGGTTCCCCTTATCTCATGGTTTCAGGGGGTAGTGGAAGGTTTTGCTGCCAATGTGATCCAGGTAGATCCAGTAGTGCAACTAAGGGAGGGGGGATGGGGGGACAAATAGAGCACCAGCCCCTGGGTGCTGACTTAAGGGGCTTAAAAATAGCAGTTGCCACCTGCTAGCCTGTTGCTGCTGCCCAGTGTTCCCCTGCACCACTGCAATGTAGGGCACAAAACTGCACTGCTGTACTTCTGGGTAGAGCCCTCTTCACCAGAAGCTTTACTTGACCACTATCACTAGCTCATCTTAAAGAAATTTGTACCCACAGCTTCATGGTTTAGCTGCTACTTGGTACTTAATACAGGGGCATCTAATCCAAACGATCTTAGGCAGCTGCCTATATAACTAACGCTTAATTTGAGCCCTAAAGTTCATTAAGAAAAACATTGAATCAATTGATACACACAGAAATACAGCTATTAATATAGTACAATGGGGATTTTTAGCCATTTCTGTCTTGCAGTGCCATATTTCATATAATTTTCCTCCAAGAATTTTTTGTGCCAATAACGCTGGTGCTTTACAGTAGGGGTCTTAGGAGTCAGCACAGTGTTATAAGGGATACTTTTGGCAAACTGTTTTTTCCAAGAATCCCCCCAGAATCCTGCCATCCTGTCTGCCCTAGAGACCACTTTCATGTCTGCTACACCAGATCAAGCGCAACTAGATACATGAATCTCAGCAATTTCAGTTAGCCAGGATTTATACAAGCTTTCCTCGGCCTTGAGTACATAATTTGACACCCTGAAATTTTGTTTTGAACTTCCCCTTTGAGTGCACTTAATTTTGAACAAATTTTGCTTGCAGTTACTGGGGGGTTTTTTGCCTGAAACCATGAAATTGTCCAAGTTGTCTCACAGTTTACAAGAAGTTGTGAGTTCACATGTAAGTCAGACATTTGTTTATAAGAAATTCGTAAATATGAGTGAACTTGGGCTGTGCGTCATGTCAAGAACACTTGGAAGCCAGAGAAGTTCACCAGACTGTGATCAAAAGGTTTTTATGTTATGTCTGATGGCACAATGAACCAGCTTACTTGCTGAAGACTAGGTAGGCTCGCTTTACATACATGCATAGAATTACATTATGCCATACAGACATATTATTGGAAGCCTGTCTAGATAGACCAGGGCATAGAAGTTATCTATTCTGAGGTGACTTCTTTTTTTAATATTGTTACCCTTTCCAGCATCTCTAGCATGTTACTGTTTTCATTCTTCTGAGTGGAAAATTTATAGGTGTTATCAGATCCTTCCAAGTGTGCATGTAGAGTTTGGCCACATGCTTAGGAGGAAATTGGATTTATAACAAAGTTGAAATAAATACCAGCTCTCAATTTAAGACAGACACACGAGGTAACTCTCAGTACTTCAGCTTTTAGTGTTGATTCTGGGCTGTAATGTTCTCTGCTGTTGGAAACATACAGACGCTATGAAACATAGACACGGATCTTGGCCAACAAGCTGTGTTCAAAGTCCTGATCATTGCCATTGGTGAATCTGTAATCTCAGGTTACTGTAGGATTCTCTATAAGTGGTGCAAGCTAGTTTTGTGACTTGTATACAGCACCTCTAACCTTCAGGCTACTGGTGGCATGGTCATGGCATCCTAGTCCATTGTCATTTAAGAGATTATTGGCAGCCAGCATAAATTATAATAGCCATCTGAATCGTCACCCAAATGGTCAAGGGCTGAAGGCCCTTCTGCAGAGCTTCAGTGCACACTGGGATAGCAGTTGATTATCAGGTCCTAAATAATTGCCATAAATTATTTTTTTTCCCCCCCTCAGACTTAGACAGCATATTCTTCTTCAGGTCTCTCTCAACCATGCAGCTGGTCCAATAAAAGATATCACCCACAAAAATTCTTGCCTCTACCATAAGTATTAATTTCCATACTGAAAGTCTAGAGACAGAGAAAAATAGGGCTGGAGGCAACTTCAGGAGATCATCTACTCTAACCCCCGGTGCAAGGCAATAATAATAATAATATGTCTTAACTAATATATAGGGCTTTTCATCTGCAAATCTGAAAACTCATTATGAACAAACATTATTCTCATTTTTACATATGGAAAAACTGAGGCATAGAGAGGTAAAATAAATTGCCCAACATTGCATAACTGATTTAAAAAAAAAATTAGTTTAGACCAGTAGTGCTCAACATTTTTTCCTGGTAGGCCAGATGGGCAGTACCTAGTCTGGCCATGGGCTGGCTGGTGATTCTGATCTAACACTCAAGGTCGGCGTGGCAGGAACCATCAGCCCACACAGATGGGGATAGGGAGTAGCTTGGCCTGACCCTGACCCCATAGGGAGGGGATGAGAGCTTCACCTGGTCCCTTGGCTGGGGTGGGGGGCACATCTTAGCCTTGCAGGAGGAAGGGGCTTAACCCAACCCTGCAGTGGGGAAAGGGGAACCTGGCCCCACGGGGGGAGGAGGGAAAGGAAGGAAGTGGGTGTGGCCTGGCTCTGATCTGGCACATGGGGCTTGGGATTTGAGAATTTGGCAGTGGGGGAAGGTGGTTATATTAATAGCCACTGCTCCCCTGCCCCCCAAATTTCCTAATCCACAAGGAACCCTGCGGGCCAGATATGATGGCTCTGTGGGCCAGTCCACATTTGACTTGTGGGCTGCAGTTTGAGCACCCCTGGTCTAGCCTCCTTAGTTCTTGTCTCATACCATTTCTTCTGGGGCACCCAACATTTCTGTCATGTTCCTCTATACCCTTGCTTGATCAAACCTGAATTCTTGCAATGTGCTTGTGTCCTGCCTCTTACAAAAGTAGATGGATTTACTTTTTTTTTTCCTGTCCAGGCTTTATATTAATTTATCCCCAAATGGCCATGTTTTTATGAAATGCTTTTTCATATCACATTTACAATATTTCTTTCCAAGTGAAAGTAAAACTGAGTATATAAAATGGATCTGATCCAGCATGACCTCTGAAAGTGTTCTGAAACCCATTCTGTCTTTAATTGCATGTCTCTGGTCTTGTTTTTCATATTCAGGGCCTTGAGCTGTTTAAGTTCTGGTTTGATAGAACTGTACTTTGATGCCTGGTTGATTAAAAATTTTACACAATATGCATTTTGATCTCTCAGTTCAAACACTATATCTGTGGAGTAGTTGCTGCCACAAAGGGGCATAAAAATTCTGTCCTAGACAACGCAGTGAAGCATTGTGCTATATCACACTTGGTTCTTCAGCCCATATCTAAATGTACTTCCATGGAATACAACAATTAATAGTTAGGATACAGAATGTGCACAGAAAAAAAAAAGTAGGGGAATTAATTTGATGCAAGACAAGTAGGATAATTTCTCACTAGGACATCAAAGAAACTCATACATAGCAGCGTAAGTGTTGGAAGGCCGGGGCTAACCCTCTCCCCCCTGCCCAAATGCAGGCAGCCTGGGCGCAAGCTCCAGGTGGCTGCAGTGGAGGGGAGGGAGGACACACAGACAGATACAAGCAGCTGGAGCCTGCAGGCATGTGTGGAGCAGCACCCAGCAAGTAAATGTGTGGACAGGAAGGGCATCAGGGGAGGAAAGGGGCATGAGGGGGCACATTGAGGCTTTCACAGGGTGGGGGGAAGGGTGTGAATAGGGCCCCAGGGTAGATCATTGGATGCTGCCCAGGTGGGTTGTCCAGAGTCGGGGGGGGAGGGGGCTCCAGCTTCTGTGTGCACCCCTAAGACAGGCACAGGGGGCACATGCTTCCCCCAGTCTGTGCGTAGGACAGAGGTGGGCTGCCGCTGAGGGCTGGGTTCTGCACCTCACTGCTGGCACCCTGGGAGCGGCACAATGCCACGTGCCTCCAGTTGCCAGGCAGGCAGGGGCTTGGCAGAGCCAGCGCGCAGGAGGCACGTGCTGTCATGCCGCTCCTGGGACACCAGCAGCAGGGTGCAGAGCCCAGGCCACAGCGGCAGCCCACCTCTGCCCCGTGCAGAGATCAGGGAGCATGTTTTCCCCCTGTGCCTGCTCTGGGGGTGCATGCAGATGTGGGAGCCCCCCCCGTGTCCCTGGATGAACTGCCTGCGCAGCAAGTTTCCTCACTCCCTCCCTCACCTTAGGGGCCTCGATCTGCTTCCCCCCCCCTTCCCCATGACAGACTTACTTGCTGGGGGGAGGCACATGTGCACTTGCATGCTTGCATGCTCAGCCCCCTCAATCGTCTTGTCTTCCTCCATCTATGCATAGCAGAGGAGAATGTTAGCTATTAGGGAGGAGATTTAGATGGATAATTTTTCTTGCTTTTCACTATTCTCAGTCAGTAGTGTAACTGGGTAAGTGAGGACCAGCCATGGGTGCCAGCCTAGAGGGATGCAAGGTTGCTGGTGGTGGCTGCTGCTGTTGCTGTTCTGACCCCAACTACTGCTGCTTCTTAGTGAACTGCTTATTACACCTCTGTTCAGTGTTGTAAAGCAATACTATGAAATACTTCCCCGGGCATATTATTTGACTATCATTTTCTTTCTTATTTGATAAATTTGTGTGTTCTGAGCTGGGAATTTCTGTTTGTTTTTTAGCTGCCACAATGGTAGAAGCTGGAAGAGACAAAAACAATCCAGATGAATTTGCAGTGGCACTTGATGAAGCTCTGGGAGACTTTGCATTTCCAGATGAGTTTGTCTTTGATGTATGGGGAGCCATAGGTGATGCTAAGGAAGGACGATTGTAATGAGAATTGTTCATTAATCCTTGTTTGAAGGTAGCAGGTTTTTAAACAAGTATTAGAACAGAATTTAAATAGCTTGATTGATGTCAACTCTGAGCTAAATTTGTATATATTTAAAATATTTCCACTGAAAATCTGCAAAGAATATTTTTTCGGTATGCATTTGAAAAATCTTGGTATACTGTCTCAATTAACTGAAAGCTACACATCTGAAAAAATATTTTATGTACTTTCATAGATGAATATGTGGGGCAGTTTAAGGATACACTTAGCATTCCATGAAAATTGATCTTTTACTTTGTTTTCCAGACTTGTAGCATAATACCAATATTTTGAAACTCTGCGAAGGTATTAGATACACTAGCTGTAGAAGCTGGTTGATTTTTATCTCGTTTAATGAAAAGACTTACAAAACTTGATAAAATAAAAAAATACTTGACTCTATTATAATGCAATTATGCTTTCTTTTCTCATGTACATTTTGTAGATACAAGTCTGTGGTACTGTTAGACATGGAAAAGTTGCCTTTTATTAAAGAAAATTGCATAGCAACTCAACTTTCTGTGTAGGGGTTAGGTTAAGAGAAAACATTTTTCTGAGACACTTTGTTTGAAAACAATTTGATTTTATACAGCATATAATACCTAATCTGTTGCTGGATGGAAAGATTCCTTAGAAGAGTTTAAAACATTATGAGCTGCTACTTAAGTTCTTTGCCATATTGTTGTATAAAAGTTCTCTGACCAGCTAAAGAATAAACAAAAGTTAGTTGCTTCTATTTTATATACCTGTTACGCATAATGGTAGTGACCTGGTGCTGCGTGCTGTACCCTATGACTAGTCATGGACTTTAACTTAGCATGAGCGCTTTGTTGAATAAAGGCCTTAGTTTCCTTTTTTTTGCTTGTATGCATCTTTCAGGTAGCAATATGGGAAAGACATTTAAAAACATCTCAAACAAGGTAGAAAAAAGGGCAAAGTGAATAAAAACATTTTCATGGAACCTCAATTTTTTAAAATTTCTTTTTTGGTTATTGCCTGAATTTCGTGTTTCGAAAATATGTCCTTTTAAAAACACAATTCTTTCTTACACATCACTAATAAAATCTCATACTATTAATAATGATTTTTCTAAATGACCTAAATTTATTCATTTGGTTTAACAGTTTTCTGTTCAAATAATGGATTCAGTTTTAGTTTTGCTTACAATTGGTTTCATTTTCAGATGCCTAGTATAACTTCTATTGGGTTTAAAAAAGGAAGAAAGCTGTTTGTTTTAGAAACAGCTTTCTCATCACATTTTAAAAATGTGTTAGTTTGTATGTTGATCTTAAAACGTATAAAAGCCTTGTTTTACACCATTTAAATTGGGCCAATTGGCAGACAACCTTATCCTTTTAAGACCATCCAGGAAGAGAATGTAGGACCCGAGCTGTGCAAATACTGTGTACTTTCATGTGCTTGTAAAATAATTGTTGCTCCAAAAATTATATTTTCTAAATTATGATTTTTTTTCTTAACTCCCTCCCCTTTTTCCCCACTGTGAACTGTCTGTGGAAAAGGTTCTTTTGCTATCTTACTGACACAGGTTGGTATAAATATGGGTTATAACAAATTTTTATGTATACATGGTAATGATTTGTATCATTTTTATGCATCACTTTTTAATATAAAAATATAAGATGTTCCAAAAACTACAATGGCTGATGTTGGGAGGTGACTTGTAGCTCTCTCTTAAAAAGTGAAAGGGAAGCAAATGCTAAAGATGATTCATTTAGCCTCTAAATCAGTTTCTTTCAATCTTTTTTTCATTTGTGGACCCCTAAAAAATTTCTAATGGGGGTGCAGACCCCTTTGAATAGTAAGTGTGGGTATTCATATACTTTTGATTGATCATAGTCATCTTTTGTAGACCCGTTAGACATAATCTATGGAACCCTAGGGGTCTGTGGATCACAGGTTGAAAACTAGGAGTGTGCAAAATGGACTCTCTCTGATTCAGATTTGGCCCAAATTGGGGACAGTGATTTGATTAGTTGATTCGGATCACTTCTCCTCAATTCAATTCAGTCAAATCCAAATCTGAAGTTTTGATGCTGATTCAGAGAATCAGCGATTCGGACATAGACATAGCTTTAAAAGTTTTTTCTACATACCTCGAGGTATCAGGCGTGGCTCATGAATGCTGGGATGAATGGAGTTTGCCACAGGAGCCTGAGGAGGCCCCCACGTGCTAAGTGGTGTACTTCAGTTCCACTTCCAGGTTCTTCCGGGTCTGCCAGGGAGCATGCTGGGGCACCCCCCGCATGCTTTCTGGTGGACCTAGAAGTGGACCAGAAGTGCTTCTGGTCTACTTCTGGGTCTGCTGCCAAGCACGCAGGGCCCTGCCCTGCACTCCTGTGGGACCTTCCATGTGCCTGAGCATTGCAGCATTCATGAGCCACCTGCTACCTAGAGGCATGTAGAAAAAACATTTAAAGCTGTGTCTGTCTGAATCGTCAAATCTTTCCGAATGTCTCTGAATTGATTCTGTGGGTTCTGATTTGACTCAGAGAAATTAAAGGGTCTCCTGATTCGATTCGGATTTGGAGATTCAGCTACAGCATAGGGCCAAATTTCGACTGAATTGAATCGGGGACCGAAGCTTTGCACAGCCCTGTTGCAAACCACTGCTTTAGACCATGGCTTTAGGGGCCACACTCTGCAAAGGTTTCAGGCCTTGGGCCATACACAGTATGGGCTGTATGCTATCCCTGCTGTACAGTCTCCCTGAGCTTACTGGGACTTGCCTCCCCTGCCCTCCTATCCTGCCCCAGAAACCCCTTTCATGTCTCCTACAGCAGATCAAGGGCAGCGAGACATGAGTATTGGGAGTTCTGTATTATAACTGCTCACAGGTGAGATGCAGCCTGTGCACTGCTAGTTGGACAGCCCTGCTTTAGGTGAATGGGCACTGTTTTGTAATGGGCTATGAAAACACCACAGTGACTATGCACTTCAGCCTTCCCTTCAGAGGTATTGGATAGGTACAAAGCCATACCTGCAAGAGGGAGAATGAAATAAATTTGAAGAACAAAAGGAACTATGCCAGTAATCTTGTATGGGTTTTTTCTGTTTTTCATTTTTTTTTTTTTTCATTTGGCTCTTCAAACAATAGTAGCATTTAATCTATAGACAGTGCCTATATACTGTACTTTTTGCTTCATACAGGTTACCTATTAAATGCCAGGTGCAATTAAAGCTGTTGTTTTTGACTTATTAAGCTCTGCGACCTATTTATCTGAATGAATGAGTCAGTGGAGGTGTCGGAACTGGAGCTGCGCTCATAAGGCAGTGAATGAAAGGAGCTCACACAACAGCCTCTGGGAGCTCCCTTATATTGTGAAATATGCTCAGTGCTTTGCTTGGACTAGTTTCAGTTGTAAGGGCATAGGGTATTGACTCTACTGTAATTATAGGGCATTAGAAAAACTCTGGGAAATTGTGAACTCTTATATGTTTTTGGCTGATTTTTTTAATGCTTGCTTTGGCGTGGTTTGTTTGTTTGTTTTTTCTTTTTTTCTTAAGGCACTTTTATATTGTTTGTAAAGTGATCTTGACATGGAAATAAATTAAAGCTTTATAAAAGATACTGTCAGTGTAGTTTTTTTCCCATATATTTATAATCAGAAAGAACTAAGAGCAGGGTTCAGCAACATTTAGGAGCAGAGGGCTGCTTTAACAGTTTTGCTTCGAGTTAGGTCTGCTTCCAGGCTGGCCTGTGCCGTGGCAGCTGCACCCCCAGTTACTGCTCTCCCTCCTTAGTGCTGCCGCTGCTGCTTCTCCATGTGCTTGGCCAGTGAAATGTCACAGAAGGCCCTGCTGCCAAAATGCCACAGAAGCTTCCTGACTCCACAAGCCAGATAAAATGCTTCAGCAGACTGTTGGTGGCTGACCCTGACCTAGGACAAACAATTTTTTCTTTGTAAAAAGTCAGTAGAAAAATAAAAACATTTTTATATGCTAGTCAAATATATATTTTTAAATATTTCTTCACTGTTCTAGTACTAAATGTAGCTAGTTTGAGACTGTGGACAAAAGTATTTCTCAACCCAGAGTGTCTTTCATCAAACATACCAATTTTTAATTGAAAGGTATATGAAGACAATACAGGCACTAAAATTTAGGTGTAGTAAAAACTATTCATGAATGAAAACACACTGCTTTAAAGTAAGAATTTTCTTCCTGGTAGCAATATGGGGGGAAGGGGGGGAAGTCTCCAGTTGCAAACTAGAAAGTATTGCAAGTGCTTCCACAAAAGGTTATAGCCTCATTAGGGAAAGTATAACCCTGAGCGGCTTTCCTCTATATTAACATTTAGTAACCACAAGCCTAACCCCACAAATATTTACTCTAATATGCAGTTAATTGATTCTACTTTGACTAATACATGCTTGGTATTAAAGACTCACATGATTCAGGTCTATTTAAAATCTATTTACCTTCTCATTTGATGTGTGTGGAAACTTAATGATAAAAGTGAAGTGAGGATTTTAATTTTGTTTCATATGTTTCCAAATTATTTACACTTTGTTTAAAAGCTCAAATGGAAAACTGTGTAAAGATGACTTATGTCTGGAAGTAGATGTTTATGTACAGTATGCCATATACCAGGGGTATTCAACCTTTTTTGGTTGGTATACCTCCAGTGTCTGGTTGAGAAGCGAGGAGTCCCTGGCAGCCAATTGATTGGGGGAGGGAGGGTCTCCTGTATGCAGTGGTGAAACCGGGAGTGCCAGCGGCAGAACGAGAAGTGCCCCCCGCTTCTCTGCGCCACTGCTGCATACTCCTTGGAGGCTTCCTCGAGTACCCCCAGGGGTATGTATGCTCCTGGTTGACATCCCCTGCCATATACTGTAATGCCAATGAAACTTAAGTATTGTGTCTGGTTAATACATCATAAAGTAAATGTTTTATTTGGTTAAACAAATAATGGAAGTTTCTTATCCTTAAATAACAGTATAAAACAATACTTACATACTCCAAATAGTTGTATTTGCTTTTCCATGCACCTTAGTGCATCTTCTATTATAATTTTATTTAAAAATAATTGAATTGCATTAGATGACAAACTTGTAAAATTCTTGTGGAAAATCATTTTATAAAGACATAGTTGTTTTTGTGTATGACATTATATACATGGCAAAGATACAGTACTTTATTTTTCAGCTGTATGTAAATAAGTGGCATTACATGAAAATCAAGGTACCTTATCTTAAAAAAAAACAAACAACCCAAACCCACAGAAAAAAACAAACAGGGTAGAGTGTTATTGTTGGACACTTTGTAATGAGAAATTTAGTAAAATAATGTAGCTTTCCAGTTGATAGAGACTCTTTTAGCTAGATGGTATAGTCTTTTTACTTAGTGTCTCTGGAAACAGGCTTCGTTCAATTTAAGTGAGGAGCAGTATAAAAACCTTCAAAATTCATTTTGAATAAGATTTTTAATACTTACTAGAGTTGTTGGCCATGGTAGAACTGGGGACATTGCTGATTCAAGGGATCTGAAGCGTCTTCCTGTTCAGTCTGTGTGGCTGGTGTAGGGTGAGATTTTTTTGCCCTTTCTGCTGTTGTGGAAGAACTTGCAGGAGGTGGTCATGGTCTCAGATGAGGGAAGGACAGACTGAGGCTGTTCAGTGATGGCCTAGAAGTAACTGTGATTTTTTCTCATGAGACTTGGGTCTGTGTTCTACCAACATTGCATGGCAAATCACATGCAATGGGCCACCTTGGCTTATCATTGCATTAAAGACTGAAAAATACACAAACATTTCTCTACATAAAAACAAGGTTCTAATCTAAAAAATGCAAGAGGCAAGGATTTTTGTGCATGATATTTTGTGTTGGACCAACTGTATAGTTGGGAGAGCTATATACAGGTTTCCCTCACCTGCCGGTTTTACCAACCACAGGAACTTTCAGGAACCTAACCCCTGTGGTTGGCAAGGGAAACCTGTATCCCAACTTTTACAGTTAGTCTAGTAAAAGATATCGCATACAGAAGTCCTTGCCTCTTGCATTTTTCTTGGATCATCACTGTTACAACATCACAAATCACAAAAGACCTTATTGAACTGATTAGAAGGTAACCTTAAGATGTGGTCCATTGTATGGAAAAAATCAGTCCCTGTTGTACATATAGAGCAAACTGGAGGGGAAAAAAAGGGAGGGGGGGGGAGCTAGAAATATTCTCACATTTCATTTGAATAGAAAGCTGAAGATTTGTGAGCTCATTAACTGTCACGGGGCTCCAGTCTGTTTCTGTTGAAGTCAACAGACTGAGCATACGGTGTGCAAAATGCATCAGGCAAGGAATATTTGACACTTTTACAGGAGACAGTATTTTGTGATTTACAGTTAGGCTTATTAAGAAACCTTTACATTCTAGCTGTTTCGGTGACAGCAGGTGATTTTTATGGGATTCATTATAAGGTACTTTTGCATGAGTTTGAGGATTTAGAACTGGAGTCACAAGAACAACCTTGAGGGAGTAGGTAATGTCACCTGAAAATATGAATATAATTAAGGTACTGAGCTGACTTATAAAGTGAGAATAAATAAATAAGAAAATAATGAATAACTCTAGGATCACCCTAAAATCTACACTTAGCCATTCTCCCTGAATCTCTCAAGTCTCATAAGCCATCTAGTATGGCTGAATCAAGATAGAATGGTGTGGACAAATGTACATTTGTGGCTGCTTCAAAAGGGTGCCTGCAGCAGCTGTTGTGCTGTAATTCTGCCTGTGTGATCCTGTAGCCGGCAAGCTAAATTGCCCTAACATTGACTCTGGACAAGGCAGTAGCAGTTTTTGATATGCTTGTATGGCTACCAAATCAACTGTTGTCATAACAGCTTGTATCAGTTTCCTCTGATAGTGATACAATCGATATATACCCAGAATGCTAATATGACATCAGTAGGTCTAACTTCAGTATTGCATACTGTGAATGCGTTGACTAACCTCGTTGCTCTGTCCCGTCAAAAGATCTCCTCGGCGACACCAGGTGCCCACTGTACAGACCACATGCACCGAACTCTCCTGCCACGTCTTTGATGATTCCCTGGTTCAGTTGGACCTTATGGAGCATGCACGTCCAAAAATGAGACCTACTGTCTGCTGGCTGCGGAGCTGTTGAGGGCTCCTCCACCCCTACACCCTTGCCCGGGCCTCCGCTAGGAACAGTACCACAGTTCGGTCCTCTGGACCCACTCTCCGCAAAAATAGTGGAGGAAAAATGTAAACGTGGCTCCTGCCTGGAATTGCTGTCTCAGGAGCGCCAGTTTCAACCCAGAACGGGGTTTCGCTCGTCCCTCTGGGGACTTCCCCGAATGGGCGTCTTCAGCCGTCCCCTGGGCACGCCTGGTGCCCTACCACCGCGGCCTCGCCGCTAATAGTCCATCCGCCCCTTTGTCCTCAGGGCCTTTCTCCGCCCTACTCCCTCTGGAGTCCGACGCTCCTGGGTGTTGCAGTCTGACCCTCCCAGCTGCAGTTCGTTGCCCCGGGGTCCCGCTCCTCACCGGAGCCTTACCCCTGCTCCAAAACGTGCGGGTGCGGCCTCGGGAAGCACGCATCCTCCCCTCTGTGTTCTCGCCGGTGTCCGCCAATTGAACCCGTCCTTCCGGTTCCGCCTTCCCGATCTCCCATTCCAGCGGGGCTTTTGAGCCTGCGTCTCTCTCCGCACACCTGTAACCGGTAAGTATTTGCCCCGTCTTCCAGGGCAGAGACAGGTGTGTCCCTGTGGGGGGTCCGGGCCAGCGAGCCCCGAAGTCTGGGGGTTCGTCTGCCCCCGCACACATACCACCTAAAAGTTGATGGGCTGATGTGTTCTTTGTAGCAAAAAATATTTCAGCATCAGGTGGAATGCCTAGATAGCTATTTAGTCAACACATCTGAGGACAGGTGGGAAATGAAATGATAACATTCATGTGATGTTCCCAAATTTGCTTCCTGATTTGATTACCGCATACATATTCAATGGTACAATTAATCATATAATTTTCTATATGGTATTACATGCTCACTTATTTGTTTCAGTGCAGATATATCAAGCAAAAGTATGAAAACCTAGCCCCCTTTGTCATACATTTGAATGTTAATAGCCAAATGATGAGTTTTTTTAATAAAAGGTGAAGTCGATAGCCAACTGCAAAAGCAGCAAAAAGAAGTAATGAAAGTAAACATTATTAATAAATAAAGTTCATTAGAACATTTCAGTATTTTAATTGTGCCCATGATCACAGTAAACATGAACTGTACAATTTTCTGATTGTAAAATGCTTCTAATTATGCTGTACTTCTGTTTAAATTGCATGCAACTTTGGATAGAAACAGATGTAAATTAAAATTTTTAGTACTAGAAGCCTGGCAGATATAATGAAGAGGTGCATTGATGTTAGTTTTGTTTTTGCCAAGATTTCTTCCAATACAATTATAATAACCAGGGAATAGAAATCTATGGGATTTTTGCCATTATCCACAGTGGAGCTTAGATTTCATCCTAAAACACCAGCTGTTTTTTTTTTTCTCCCTGGATAATATGTGGTTTCCCCCCACAATTCTTCCTTCTCAACATTAAGTAAATGTTGAGGCTCTAAGGCCTCCTGTGAATAAACTTTAGACTTCTTTTAGAGCTGGATATGGAAGAATTTGCTGACAATGGAAAATTAAGAACAAGTAATCATACTTGCAAGGAGGCAAAATCAACACGTACAATCATTAGAACAGTTGCTTGCATCTGAGTTTTCTGAGAATACCTATAAATAACAGCCTTTCACTAAGTGTTTGGCCCTGAAGTATTCAATCTGTCCTTGATGTAGAATGATCACACAGGTGTCTGAGCAAGTGAGATGTTCAGCAACCTAAGTTGAAAGGAAGAAGGCACTGAGACAATGCAGTTGTTGAAAAGGCGGCTCACTTCAATAGAAACACTCAGAGTTTGGACCTGAATCAGAAAAACAGACTGATGCAATGCAGAGGCATAACTCCAGGTTCTTGGCTTCTGCAGCTGTGATGTGGTCTGCCCGCCCCAGTTGTTGTTACAGCAGCAGCATGGTGTCCATGCACGTGGCTGCCGCTGGTTCTCTTGTTGCAGTGCAGACTACCGGGGGAGGCGGGGACTAAGTGCCTATGGCTGGTGCCCTCCTTGCCCACCCTGACTTACGCTGTTAATGTAATGAACTGGAGAAATCTCAGGAGGTTCTTTTTGGGTACACTGTCCCAGTGGTTGTTGCACATGCTTAGAAATGTTTTTAACAGCCTCTGTAGCAGTGGCCTAAAATAACTGGGGTCCATAACAGGCCTGGATTATTGAGCTAGTATGTTTTTCAGGAGGAATGTGCCTCTTGCTTTTTTTAGCTGATTCATGAGTTTAGAGGTTCTCATTTTTTTCCTGCCTAAAAACTAAGCTCTGGAATCATTGTAAAGTTACTCTTGCTGCATGGTGTTAGAATGAGGAAGAAAATCAGAGAAGATAAAATAACAGCTTACTATAACTGGCTGGGTTGTCTTTGTTCACTAAAATAAAGCTACAGATCTGTGGTGTGTGCCATATCTGGTACACTGAACTCAATTATTTCCTTTCCAATTCACATGCAAATAACACTAGACCTAGTGCAGAGATTCAATTTCCTGAATTATAGAAAGAGTTTGTTTTCCATCTGCTATAGTCATAGATTTCTCACAGTTTTGTAAATCTTATGCTATTGGCATAAACAAAATATTTAAAAGTTTTCTCAAATGTATTATGGCTAATTACTATCTCTGAATATTAATACAGGAATAAAGCTATTTGGTACATAAATCTGTAAAGTTAAATTTTTACTTAAACTTTAATCTTTACTTAAGCCAACCAAGTAAAATCTTTCTGTGTTTTAAGTCAGCCTACATAACTCGTCAGTTGAACCATTAAAGGTCAATTTTGAAAACTGCCCATTAAAGTTAGGTACAAGAAGAGAAGGTCATATATAAGCACCTGTTTAAAAAGTGACCTGAGCTTTCAGTTGGGCATAAGCCCTACCACTGATGTTTAATTTTAGAGATAGTTTTGAAAAATTGGGCCTAAGGTAGCATAACTCATTGTCAACAATATAATACAAGAACTTCTCCTAGCTAAAATGGAGGCATACACCCAATGGAAGGGAGGGGCCATCACCAGGGAGGACTATACCTCAATTGCAGGGGGCGGGCAGGAAGGCCAAGGCAGAGATGGAACTGAGACTAGCTACCTGGATCAAGGACAACACAGCACCATACCTACAGGTGGGGAACTCCCTTCTTGTCAGTGCAGAGGCAGAAAAGGATCTTGGAGTCATCATTGATGCCAAAATGAACATGGGCCAACAGTGTGGGGACGTGGTCAGGAAGGCCAACTGCACCTTGTCATGCATCCACAGATGCATCTCAAGCAGGTCCAAGGAG
>NW_017728907.1:42379974-42390186 GCF_001723895.1 Crocodylus porosus | reverse complement strand
TCCCTTCCGACCCGACCAACTATGAAACGGAACAGTAGAACTCTGCAGAAGGTGAAAATTCCGTATTCTGAAGGCTTGTTGACCTGTTATTTCATTCTAAAAAGGAAAGAAGCCTTAAAATTCTGAAATTCTCTGCAGGGTACACCCCTTAAATATTTACTTTTGATTAAAATGAAATTGAGAAGTTTCCTTCTGATTTTTGACTTCTAAAGACTGTTTTTGTAATAGCAAATTGTAAAATGAAATGTCACTTGGTATAGCAATGCAACATTGGAACATTGGAATTAATTTTGTTTTCAAAATAAAAGGAATGATTTTGTAAAAAATAAATAAGTAAATTCAATTTCGGCAAAACATAAATTTTGAATTAAGGGATTCCAGCAATGTTTTTTTTAATCAGCCTTATTACTAAAAGTAAGCTTGGGTTTCATAGCTGTAGGTGGCACCTTCTTAAAAATATCTTTTAAAATAAATTTGTTGCAACCCCTCCCCCACTCCTTCCCCCTTCTGTCTGTTTTCAACTGCCTGAAATGGCTGCTCTCCTCAAAGGTAGGCAGGACTATGTGTCCCTGGGCCTTCTGAGATGCCAGTGGGACAGGGAGAGGGGCAGTGTGGGTAGGAAGGAGCTGTGGAACTAGAAGTGGGGGAGGTGCTATGTGGGGGTCTTTTCCAGGGCAGGGCAGGGTTTGACCATGGGCCTGGATCTAACTGTGTGGGGGGTCATTTTTTAGGTTGGTGGAAGTGATAGAGCCCCTAGATGGCCCTGGGGGAGTCTCCCTTCCTGATGGAGTGGTAGCTCACTTGGGTTGGTTTGCTAGTGACAGATACTATTAACTGTGGGGTTCACTTAATGCTTAAGGTTTTCTTTAAGGTTGTGATTTATCCCATTTCTCCTGTAATAAACCCTGCTTTGTTTGGATGTTGTTTGCAAGTGCAGAAGAATGAAATGGAATTAGAATCCTCTGGGGTGGAGTGAGCAAGTTCTGTCTGCGTAGTACAACTCTGCCTCACATGAATATTCCTGTAAGGAAGGAAACAGCGCAGTTCACGAGCAATAAGAGAGTTGTGTATTAGAGTGTGATTTAGAGAGGAGAGTTGGGTAATGAACAGATGTAACTTAACTGCTTTAAAAGGGGAGGGAGAGATGCTGCTCCTCTTCCTGTATTAGCTGTTGCAATGTTGGAACTGATACATCTGACTACTCCTTGTGGCAACAGCATTGAGCCAAATCACTGTAGCTGTAACCCTGAATGAAAGGGTTAAAGTAGAATCATAGAAAAACAGGACTAGAGGGAACATTAGGATATCATCTAATGCAGTCTTGTGCTCGAGGCAGGATCCTCCCTGTCTAAACTATCCTAGACAAGTGTTTGTCTAATCCGTTCTTAAAAATGTCTAGGATGGAAATTCCACAGCTTTAAGTAGCCTGTTCCAATGCTTAACTACCCTCATAATGAGAAAGTTCTTTTACAACCTAAATTTTCCCTGCTGCAATTTGAGACCATTGCTTTTTGTCCTGAACTGCAGAGAGTAGTCTTTATCTTCCTTATAACCATCCTTCAAGTACTTGAAGACCATTATAAAAGCCCCCCTTATCTTCTCCAAACTAAATAATCCTAGTTCTTTTAGCCTTTCTTAGTACATCATATTTCCCAGACCTCTAATCATTTCTTTTGCTCTGTGCTAGACTCTTTCCAATTTGTCCTCATCTTGAAGTGTTGTGTCCAAAACTGGACGGAGTGCTCCAAGTGAGGTCTCACCAATGCTGAAATAAAGCAGAAGAATCACTTCCCTCAACTTATTCATATTAATAGTTTAGTATGCTATTGGCTTTGTTTGGAACAACAGGACATTGTTGACTCATCTTATGGTCTACTATAGCCTGAGGGGTTTTTTTTGCAATATTGCAGCTTACCCAATCATCCTCCAGTGTGTATTTATGCACTTGATTGTTCTGTCTTATGTCCAGGACTTTGCACTAGCAATATGGCCAAGTTTCCATTTCTTGTTGGCACAGGTGGCGGAAGGCAGAGCTAATGGGGCTTATCCCCCTGAAGCACCAGGCAGCGGTAGGGCTGCAAGGCAGCCCAGCTGAGGGCCTCTGGCACAGTAGGGGTGGGGAGGGAGTGGGGCTGGAGCTAAGGGAGAGGCAGATACTGCATAGCTGGCAGGGCATGGGACTGAGCTGCAAGCAGCTCAGCGGGGGGGGACTGGCTTCTTTGGTAGGCTGTCTTCCTGACTACTGCTGTTATGAGAGAGTGGAAAAACACTATTTTTGGTCTACCTGAGGAGCTGATTATCCTTTTTCTCCCCCTTTTCCTATCTGTTGCACCTATCGTGTAGACTTGTTGGGTCTAAGTGGATGAGCTGGCATGGCAGAGCATTGCGGGACTAACTGACTACCTTCACAGCTAATTTCTAAAGATTCCAGCATACTAGGTTTTGTCTCCATGAGGAAAGTAGTGTGCAGTTAATTATGTGTAAATTTACTGAAAGCTAGCTGCTCCATACCAATTTGTACATGGCAGATGTACTTTACTAGGCAACAGCACCCTCAAACATATTGTCCTGGCTGCCTTCTGAACGAGTAGTGAAGCTGTGTCTGCATGGTGCTTGAGCAGATTAATTATCATTGCTGTGTAACTGTGCCAGTTATCCCAACCCATTATTAATTAGCCCACTTACAGCACCAGGAAAACAGGGCTACAGTGCCCGGAGATCAGTGTTGAAGGGCACTCTATTGTCTGGTATGGTAAACTCGCCAGGATGACATGACTTTAGTCTATATTATTAGTGTCCACACAGGGAGTTAACATACATGCTTCTTTTCCCAGAAATCAGCTGTTGAAAATTTGAATGTGTGTTATAAGCAAGGAAATACTGATGGGCTCCCTAGCTGCTGTTACTCAGTATTTTCAAGGAAAGATTTTTTGCTTTTCATCCTACCCTTCAGACCAAGGTATGTATCTTATTCAGGGGGTATTGTATGCAAGAAAATATTGTATTCTGATTCATTATGACTTTGAAATAAAGAGATGTTGCTCTTTATTAAACTAGCTTTATGTTGTCCCATTTTCTTTTTTCTGTCTAATGGAAGCAAGGGATTGAGTAACTTATTATGAATATTTCTTTGAGGAATGTGAGAAACTTTTTTTTGAAGTGGCTCATTAAGGTATTTGAATTTCAGTGACTTTAATTGCAGATATACAATGCTTTAGAAGACATTTTTTTCCTGTCTGATAAGAGGATGGCCTAATTAGTTTAACTGTACTTCACATCTTTTTAAAACACAAAATAAATGAATGAACATACAATATAGTTGGGCATGGTCCACCATATTCTAGAGGAGAACCTTCAGTAATACACATAATTTATAAGTTCTGTCTTGTGTCCTCTGGGATGTAGCAGTGCCTTGTTTGATGGTATTAAACAGGTGATTATCAAGTAATGAAAAATATTCTTGTACTGTCTTTGGCAGGATGAGTGGAAAGCTGCCTTGACAGACATTACACTTAAGATGTAATTAACTAGTTAATTGCGTCCAAAATAGTAACCTGGCTACATGTTCAATCAATTAATGGCATGATAAAATGGTGAATGAGCCCCACAGTTATTGTAATGAGGCCAGGCCAAAAACCTGGCCCTAGCTGGTCCCAGTCAAGAGATCAGGGCAAGCCATCCCCAGAACAAGTGCCATCTGCAGCAAACAAGGTAGAGCAGTGCCTTGGTCCCAGCTGAGCTGAGTGAAGCAATCCATGCACCCAGTCTCCTAAAGCCCCAGGCAGCAGGCCTCACCCACTCCAGCCTTTAAAAGACATAATCTCCTGGTTTGGGAAAAAGTATAATTTCTTTCTCCTGACCATCTGTATGTTTCCATGTTGATTTTCTGTTTATCATAGTCTACCAGGCTAGCAAACCTAGTGGGTAGAGCCAAGTGTGGAAGTAGGGTTGCAGGGGTAGCGGTCATAAGTCAGAGGCCAAATGCCAACCTAGGGTCAGAAGACAGAAATCATGATTCTAGTTAACAAATCTGAAGGATAAGCTACAGGGAGAAGTCTGAGAGCTATCCAAATCAGGGTCAGGAGCTGACTAGTTATCTCAGGTGCTTGAACATGAATTCAGGGAGCCCTGGAAACGAGCAGGGAGAATTGGAAGTCCTTGCACAGTCACAGCAATATGATCAGTAACAGAGACTTGGTGGGATAGCTTGGATGATTGGAGCACTGTCATAGATGGGTACAAACTGTTCAGGAAGGACAGGCGGGGAGAAGAGGAGGAGGAATTACACTTTATGTAAAAGAGGCATATTATTGCTCAGAGCTTCAATAATGAAACTGGAGATTGGCCTGTTGAAAGTCTCTGGGTTAAGGTTAGAGGGGAGAGCAACAAGGGTGATGTAGTGGATGTCTACTATAGATCACCAGACCAGGAGGAAGTGAGAGATGAGACTTTTTTTCAAGCAGCTCACGGAAGTTTCCCAATCACAAGCCCTCGTTCTCATGGTGCACTTCAGTCACCCTGACATCTGCTGGGAGGGCAATACAGCAGTGCGCAGGCAATCCAGGAAGTTTTTGGAGAGTGTTAGGGACACCTTCCTGGTGCAAGTCCTGGAGTGATCAAGTAAGGGCCATACTCTTCTTGACCTGCTGCTCACAAACAGGGATGAATTGGTGGGGAATGTAGTAGTGGATGGTGACTTGGGTAGCAGTGACCACAAGGTGATTGAGCTCAGGACCCTGAGAAAAGGAAGCAAAGTAGCAAAGTAAGGACACTGGAGAGTAGCAAAGTAAGGACCCTGGACTTCAGGAAAGCAGACTTCGACTTGCTCAGGGAACTCATGGGCAGGATCCCCTGGGAGGCCAGTTTGAGGGGGAAAGGAGCCCAGGAGAGCTGGCTGTACTTTAAAAAATCCTTACTGAGAGTGCAGGAACAAACCATCCCAATGTGCAGGAAGACTAGCAAGTATGGCAGAATACCAGCTTGGCTTAGCAGGAAACTCTTTAGTAAATTAAAACACAAGAAGTAACTTATAAGAAGTGGAAACTTGGACAAACAACTAGAGAAGACTATAAGAGCATTGCTTGGGCATGCAGGGATGAAGTTGGGAAGGCCAAAGTGCAACTGCAGTTGCAGCTAGCAAGGGATGTGAAGAGTAACAACAAGGGTTTCTACAAGTTTGTTGGTAGCAGGGCACCTTGGTGCCCTGCTGCTATAAAGAAGTACAGGCGCCGGTTGCTGGGGCAACCACAGTTTGGTCAGCTGACTGGAAGGGGGCAGGGCCTGACCTATATAAAGGATACAGGCTGAGGCTGGGAAGGCAGTCCTCCACTTGCAGCCAAAGAAGAAGGAGCTTGGCTGGTGTAAGCAGAGTAGGGAAGCCTGATGGCCTGAGCAACTTCTGTTCAAGGATACTGGGTGGAGGAAGCCCTGGTAGGGAGTTGAATGATGGTTAGCCAGATGGCTTAGAGTTTATGTTGTAGCCCAGGGGCTTGAGTTTTCTCAGGCCAGTTAGGCCGGAGGACTGGGTGAGGCTAATAGGGGTTGGAGGAGGCCTCATAGGGGCTCCACGGTAGTGTGGGGGCCCCGGTGCCAGAGAGGGCACAACATTCAGGGGTGTACTGACCCCAGCCCTGAGAAGGGGCACAGAGGATTGGGGGCCAGGTAAGGCCGAGGGCATAGTTGCGAGAGCAGGCCCCGGAGTGGGCTTTACCTGAGCTTTACAGAGCTGACCTAGGCTGCAACACAGAAGCCTTCCTTTCGTTTTGACTTCTGGCTTTGCTCCTACTTCTGACTCTGGCAAGACCCTTGGCATTCCCCAATTCCAATTCTCCACCCATGAGTCTGGTTTGACTTCGGCTCCTGATTGTGGTTAACTCTTGCTTTATCTTGTTTTGGCTTACTCTTTTGATCCTGTCTTGTTCTGACCTTGGCTATGGCACCCAAATCTAGTTCTCATGCCTCTGGATCCCCTCCTGCTTCCTGGGGAACTAAACTGGATTGCACTTGTGCCTTAGGTGTCTTACCATACTACCCACATGCCAGTTCCCTAGTATTATTACACAAAATATGTGTAATAACTTTGTGGCTGGTTCCTATTACACCTTTAACGGAACATGTGGCAAGTGCTGCTCCCAGCCTCTGGAGCACCCTGAAGCCCTTCAGGACTTGTGCTTGTTCCAGAGGTAGGGTACCCTGATCAGCTGATGGGCAATCCCAGCTTAAAGAATGCATCAGAGCCAAAGGCTTCTCTGTGTTCCTGTGGCTGGGAGCCCTACTCAGCTGGCTGGCGCTCCTGGCAAGGGAGTACAGGGAAGTAAGCTTGCTGGGAACCTGGGATCATGATCCTTGTAACTGCATCCTGCCATGCACACGTGGCAAGGCAGGAAGTGTGATTGTTGGTATTGTGCAGTGGATCCTATCATGCCTTTAATTTACCATCTGTCAAGAGCCTCGGATGAAGTTGTAGATGAATCAAGTGAGAGTGAAAAACAGAGAAGTCTCAAAGAAGCCAATTTGGTTAACAGGCAGAGGAGGATGTATTCACATTCTTTTTTATGTGATTCAAATAAAGGGTCTTGGTGTCCTCTCCTATGAAAAGTCATGAGAGGGGACTTAGAGGATCTCCAGAAGTATTTCCTGGTATAGACTCACATTCATTATCTTGTCATGGGGGCATGGAAGTTCATCCCCTTGGTAAAACTCCCTCTGAACCTTGGAGATCCATCAGGAATCACACAGAGACTGAGCTGTTTGTCTTTCTTCTCAGGATTCTTCCCAAGCAGTTTACCCCAAAGATCCCACCAGTTTTTAAATGGGGGAGAGAGAGGGGGTAATACAACGTTTCATAGATTCTAAGGCCAGAAGAGCGACCGTTGTTACTATCTATCCATAAAAGTCCTCTGAAATGATTCCTATTTGAGCTAGCATTTTAGAAACCTATCCAATTTTGATTTAAAATTCCCAGTGTTGGAGAATCTGCATCAACCTTTGGGAACTTTTTCCAATGCTTGATTACTTTCACTGCTAAAATTTTGCACCTTATTTCTAGTATGAATTTGTCCAGCTATTGTTATATCTGTGTCCCTTTATTATCTGTTCTGCAGGCTGGTGCTTGTAGACTGTGATCCAAGTATCCCTTAACCTTCCTTTTGTTATACCAAATCACTTCAATTCTTTGTGCCTTTCACTTGGAAACATGTTTTCTGATCTTTTGATTAGCTAGGAGCTAAGCCTGGCAATTTCCAAGGGGTGTCTTGAGTTCAAAATGGTTGAGAACTAACACACAAGGCTATCAATAGCTCTATGACTTTTTCACTGATTGGGGGGGGGAAACCTAGGCTTAGATGTCTCACCCTAAAGAGTAGGTTCGAGGACTTCAGATGAAGAGAGGTAACTACTTCATTAGACATAGAAACATGTCTCTGGGCAAGCACACTGAGTAAACTGCCAAAATCCCACATCTTTTTTTCTGTATTTCACTCCTGGCTATATTAGGTGTCACCCTGACCTGCTGTACTCTGATAATACCTTTCTTAGGCACTTAACACATGAGTGTTTTATGGGTAATTGGGTACCTAGCTCAGGCTGAGCAAAAGTTACAAAAAGAAATCTGTGGCCAACAGAGAACAGGAAAATAAAAACAGGAGTACTTAAATGCACATAAGGATCTAGACAGAAATCATATAATTAATAATAATAATAATACAGAAAAGAGAAGTGTTGAATAACTTTTTCTGTACGAAAGAAAAAGGCAGAAGATGCAGTTATAACTACTACTGAAGAAGGAGAAGAAGAGGAAGATGATGATGGAAATACTTCTCATTCCAACAGTAATTAAGGTTTAGCTCCTCAAATGTACTTTTAGGCATTGCAGGGCTCAGCAATAGTTTCTACATACTCTGTTGTCTGATGGAATCCTCCTATTAAACATTTTTTTTTCTAATTCTACCATCTGATTTATATTCAATGCTGTCATTCCCTTTCTTCATTATGTTATATGTATACTTTTTTTCTTCTGTTGTCACCTTCCGTTTAAGATAGGTTTGGTTATTTTTTTTAACCATTGCTGCTTTCTTTCCATTTGTGGCCATCTAGTAAAATTGTCTTCAAAAGTAAAGTGTTCCTGTTTAATTTTTTCTCTGACAGACTTGGCTATTTATTGTGTTCAGCTTTGTGAAACTGTCTTTCAAAGAAACCAAATATGTGTGCAATTGATTTGGACTTTATTCTGTTTGCAAATAATGTGTCATCAGGTCATAATTATTTGTACTCAAAATTTTCATTTTGTCGTAATTCCTCTTTTATCAGCCTAGAAGAGATTTTTGAATGTAGTTCTCCCATATTGAATTCACCCTTTTTGTGTTAAGAAACCTATGTAAAATTATTAGAAATTCCAAGGACATTTTGGTACTGGCAATATCACATTTCTAGTATATGTCACTCTGATTCAAGTAATCTATGATAACATAGCTATTTTCCTATATCTTAACACTGCAGTCTTCTCACCAGGGTTTGGTTATACCAACTAAGTCAAATGATCAACTTCAGTTCTACCTGTTTGCTACTTAGGCCCTTAGCACTGCTTTGTAGGCAAATAATTTCTTCTTTATCTCCTTTAGTGTTTTGGTTAATTTTGTTCTTAACATCTTGATGTTGTGCTGTTGTACTTTCACCTTCCCTTTTTGTAGCTAGCTTTGTGCTCTTCTGTTACTGTAGCAATTCCACCCCATAGAATATGGGTTCTTCTACTGAGATAAGATCCATCCAAACTATCTCACTCCCCTCTCCCCATAAAAGATGGAACAATGTTCCCTATAACCAAAACATTTTCTCAGAAAATACTGTTTTAGTTTATGGTTGACTAGATTCTGCTTGTAAATAGTGCCACTGATTCCTTGCATCACTCATGGGAATGGGAGTTGGACTTAAATAATATACAACTGTCTATGAAACAATAATATATTACTATTTCTATTGAAAAAAGGGGTTGTATATACTGCCTGCTTATAGAATTGCTGTGACCTGTGGAGGTACCTTTGTAGTACACATATGAAAATAATTAAAATAGTTTTACAGGAAAATAATTCTGTGAGGCTAGCCCACTCTATAATTAAAACCACTCTCCATGCCTCTTGAAAGAGAATATCACTTGCTTCAGTATCTCTGCTTGCAAAGTTAGTCCTGAAAATATCATCTGATATGGAAGGCACCAAAAGACAGACTTCACTTCCAGTCACTTGATAATCACTTGCCTTCCCACATATCCTTTGGATGGGAAGTTAGTTAATTGTTTTGGCTACGTCTAAAAGAGTCATCTTTCCTATCCTTTCCCAAGCCCTTAATGTAGCCCTGTCTGTAGTGCTGGGGTGATGTGGGGATTAGGGCAGGTTTGGAGCTGAAAGGCCACAGAATTCTGTTTCAAGGATTGAAGCAAAAACCCAATTTTGACTACTGGGCATGAGAACACATTTTGAAATGTTGGAATTTCCCATAGGACAGCAAAATTCTGGTTCTGCTCAGCTTTGTTTACTCTCAGTTTTAAATGGAACAATACCTTGAAAAAAAGTGTATTGTGGAAACAATGTGTGTGGTCAGAGCCAGATGGCTCCAGCAGTTAGTTAGAATACATTACTCTCAGGTCTGTCTAGGTAATCTGTAACGGTAGGTAGCAAATAAAGAAATCAATGAAGAAATCTACCAATAGAGTTGCATCAATTTTAGTTCCCAGGGCAATAGGGAACATCCTAAATGCTCAGTGAATATTTGCCAGCTGGCAAGAAAAAAATCAGTAGGGGATTAATTCTACTTGTTTAGCTATAAATGTAAATGATGATGCAAAATAAAAGGCTGACCTTGTCCTTTCAGTATTAACAAAATTAAGATAAAGCGTCATTGCATACTTGGCATCTTTTTTGATTTTTGAAGGGAACCATGGGAGAAAAAGAGGAAGGTAACCATTTAAAAAGTCAAATAAACAAAGAGTCTTAGAAACCAAATGTGGCCTCCATTTAGGAAGAGTGATGTTGGAAATCAAGGTGGTACTGCTTAGCTCTTAATTTGTATGACTCCACTGGGGATGTTTTCTCCATTCTCTCTTTTTTGTAAGTGATATATCCCTACGTTGCCATTTTGTTCTCCCTTCCTCATTCCTTACTTGGCACTTTTATTATGATAAATGTTTGATCACAAATTTATTTCTTTGCACTGCCCTCC
>NW_017728907.1:42366741-42379874 GCF_001723895.1 Crocodylus porosus | reverse complement strand
AACAAAACCCTGGAAAAAAAAGACTGTAATATTCACTAATTCAGTAGAATCTCAAAAGAAAATCAACATTCAGAAACTCCTCAGCTAGGGACAGACAGTACACACAAACCAGTTTAAGTGATCAGAAACTGGTTTAAACCTGTAACAGAACAGATGTTCAGTGCACATAAACCAGTTTGAAAATGGCTGAAATTGGTTTAAGATGAATCTGGTTGAATGTACTATCAGACTTAACTGATTTGGCTCAAGCCAGTTTATGCAATATCTGTTCCAGACCACTTGCTGGTTTATAATAAATCAGACTCCTCCAGCATCCTGGCATGCTCTCTGGGCTGGGCACGGCTCTCTGCTCCACAGCAGAGTTGGCCCCTCCCCTCTGCTCCTTGGCTGCAGCTCCAGTAGAGACTGCAGGTACAGCAAGGTTTGCCTGGCTTCCCCCTGCCCTACCTCACCTTGATGCTGGCTGCTCAAGCAGGAATCCCACCCCCCCAGCTTCTGCAGCACAGCCCCCAGCCCTGTGGCCCCTAGGTACGTGGAATGCTAGCTAATGCCACGAGGTGGCTGTGTGAGCATGTCTCCAGTTTCACTGGGACAGGCAGACAGAACAGTGACTGCTTGGGGCTTTTTAGAGCTAATCAACAGGTTAGCTGGTAAGCTGTTTAAGAAGAGTTTGAACTAACAGAGGGAGGCTATTGTTTTGCTGATGGGGTGATAAACTGTTATTAGCTCCCTGATGGCTTGCTTGCCTGTCAGTTTGCTGCAGACAGTACAAAGCAGCAGCAAGAGGGAGATTGAAAAGCTCCATATCATCAACAGATTCATGCACTGCACATCCCCTGCCTCCCTTTGCCTCAGAGTGCTAGCCTCTGGGAAAAGCCTGGGTTGGTGCAGGCAGACCTCCCTATCAGAGGTCCTGCTGGGGCCTGGCCATGCCCCCCCTCATCTCAGCACCTGGGAAGGGAAGGGAGGACTGTCTCGTACCCCCCAGCTTCTAGCCTGAGCCACTGCAGGCATGTGCCTGAATTTCCTCAGTCCAGAGAGAATGTCTGTCTGGTTACAAACCGGTTCAGCCTAGCCAGGTTAGACTAAACTGCATTGGTTGAATCAATTCAGGCTCAGGCTTTTTGAATATCTGTTCCTAGCCCTCATGTCCAAGGCTGCTGTCTCAGGCCTTGAGCCTACATAGATTTAGGCATCTGCTTAAGGTTAAGCATGTGAATAGTCCTTTTATATTTGACCTTCTCAGTTAAACATGTGCAAGATCAGGACATTAGCTATTAGCTATGATGTGTTTTGGAACAGAGGGTAAGTGATTTTCCATATGACTGTAGAATGGCAAATATAATTTCTCTCTATAAAGGAGAAACACGATTTGAACAAGAGATTCTCAGTTTTGCTTCAAACTAAGTAACACAAAAGACTTTAGAACAGTGATGCTCACCCTTTCAGTCCCCTCATGCCAGATGAGTGATGTGGGGCCAGTCCACAGGCTGGATTGAGCCAGGATTTCCTAGTCCAGTGCACAGGGTCTGGAGCTCCCTACAGGTCTAGAAATTTGGCAGCAGGAGAGGTGCCACGATGCCCCCACGACTAAATTTCTGGACCCATGAGGAACCTTACAGGCCAGAGGACATGTTGCTAGGCTGGGCACTGAGCACCCCTGCTTTACAATGCAGTTTGAAAGAAAAGATGATAAAGCATGGAAGCAAATAGAACATGGCACAAAATACAAAATGATCTTACTCAAGGTAGTTTATGCTAAGCTAAATTCATGTCTTTTTTAAGATAGGTAATTTTAGACCAGTAAAATGTACTGGATCTAATCTACTTGGACTTCAGTAAATCATTTGACACAGAAGAAATGATTAGATAAGATGGATTTAGTGCAAGGTTTATAAACTAGGAACTGGTTAAAGGGACATGACTATTGCTTGTGCTAAAGGAAGAAATATTGAGCTGGAATATGTATTAATAGAGGACTTTGAGTAGTAATATTGATACAGAACCAAATTATTTTTCATTAATGACTAGAAGAAAAAAGCAGGAATATGTTAATGGAATTTGCTGATTACACAAAACTGAGAGGCATCATTAATACAGAAGATCAAAATATAGAATAAGAATTGGATGATCTTGATGACTGGAGTTGTTGAAATGGGATGAAATTATTACTACAAAAAGCCAAGACATGCATTTATGGACTAAAAGTAAGAGTTCCTTCTGTAAGCTTTAAATCCATCAGCTAGAAATAACCAGGGAGGAGGACACCTGAATGTATCAGTCAATTATAGGATGACCTGAGCCTTCACTGTGATGCAGCTGTAATAAAAGCAAATGTGATCCTAGGGTGTATTCAGCGTGGTATACCTTCCCAGAGGCATGGAGAAGTATTAATGGCATTGTACAAGTAACACAAATCACAGGTGAGACCTCATCTGGAATATTGTGTATTGTTCTGGTTACCTATGTTCAAGAACAAGGGCAAATCCATGGGGAGGGTGTAGTAGATCAAAGCTTACACCCCCCTCTGAATCCTGCTTCATCCAAACTTTAAGACTAATTGCTGGGGTGTGGGAGGCAGTGGCATTTCTGTTCAGGCAACAGCAAAGGAGTCAATTGACTTTGTGGCTCACTACAATCTATCTGTTAATCTCTCTTCACTCCACAGATATTAATGACTCTCTCTTATTTTAATGCTCTTGATGTTCCACTCTTTTATCTATCCTTTCTTGTGTAATTTTGTTGTCTGTTAGCAATCTGATAGCATCTCTTTTATTTCACAGCCCTGCAGACTGCTTTTAGCTCTAGGTAAAAACCTTAAATCAATTGTGGTAATATTAGTCTAGCTGTCAAAATGACTGATAGTGAATTTGGAAGACACTCAAGAAGGCTAGATTTTGCTTTAAAAATCTTAATAAGAGGTGTATATTTAATTAAAATGACTACAGGACTAATAAAACTGTATCTTTCAATCATATTTTGCCTAGTTTGTTTTGTGTTTTAAACTTAATGTATAATCTATCAAATTAATGCACATTCCAATAAAATTACATTTGTTTTTCCTTTGATCTTAAACTGAATAATATAATGCTAATTTGTTGACATATTAGTAAAGTTTTTATTTTCTCATTAACTCGAGAAAAATGTTTTGTATTATGAGATGATGCACCATACGATCTGTACCCACCTTTTCAAAATCCTAAGTCTACCCATGTTCAAGAAAGATTCATTCAAACAAGGACAGATGGAGAGAAGGGCTACTAGTATAAGTGGAGGTGAGCATCTGTTTAACTAGAGGGTTGAAAGAGCTTGACTTGTTTAGCTGAGAAGGGATATAATTAGGATTTCTAAATGCTTTGGGTTTGGGCAGGGGATTAAATACCTAAGAGTGAGAAGAGTTATTTAAGATAAGGGATGATGTTTGTGTAGGAAGCAGTAGCCGGGGCAAAAACCTACCCACAGATAAGATAGGACTTGGTACATTTATCAAAGGTATCCTACAATAGGGTTGTCTGTAGTTTTAGGTTATTAGACTGAATGATGAATTATTTTAATTATGCTTAATTACTGAGCTTAATTTTCAGAGCTTGCATCTGGGGACATATCTTCATTGCCCAGTACATGTTTAGGTGGGGTTACTAATGGTTTCCTTTTGTAGGCTCATTTGTATCATGTAAGCACACTGAATAGGCTATATGGTATAAGCAGTTTTGCAGGACAGAAAGCCTGTTTGCCTACTATTATACTTTTGTAATTGTATCCCCATGTACAGCAGACTGTGGATCTTGTCTTCCTACAGTTCAGTGGCTAGAATCTAGTTTGCCCTGAGCTGTGGATGGGGAGGATCTAAGAGCTGGGCAGCATCTGGCATTTTATTTTCTATATGTAAAATGTGTACAAATGCACAAAAATGTAGTGTCCATCTGCTAAGTTACAGACCTTGGTGTGAGCATACTGCACATGGTTTCCATTCTCTACATTACATTGACCTCCTGTTACAGAGCTCAGTTAAAGATCTCTGTACTGATATTCAGACTGAAACTGGCCCTACCAGGAAGGTTTTCCATCCCATTCTTTTTGTTCTTGCAAATCTGTGTTTAGTTACCCAAGTCAGAGTAATATAAAGGATTTGTAAAAAATAACTTGTCCAGAATTAGTACATGGTTCTGTGCCAAACGCATAATTTTATGACCACACTAAGATGAATATCAGTGTAATAGCTACACTGGAAGTCAATAGGTTGCTTAATTATGATTCAGAATTATGATAATTATTATGATAATAAAATACATTTATTACAATAATAAAATAATCTGTCCTAATAGCATTTAAGGGGGGGGAATAATTTTTCAAGCATTGCTACAAATTATTATTACTCATCATTTACAGTGATAGACTGTAGCATGCTAGTATAATCTTCAGGCCTCCCATTTAGCTGTGGCTGAGTGAAACACGTGCTGGCCTGACAACTGATAGCATTATTATTATGTAAAATGTGACTCTTACAAGTTAGATGAAGAAGGTTGTAGGCAGTGATGCTTTTTGCTAAGACGAAAGCTAATGTTTCCAGAAAAATTTTCTCTTTTCCCTACTGGACTGGGTGGACAGTCGATATACAGGGCTTTCCTGGTTGATTCCTACAGGAAGTCAGGGATATCTTTTGTAAACAGTGTGAACTGAACTCATCAAGCAATTTCTTTTCTCTAAACCTGCTTCTTCAGCAAGTTTTCTGCCCCAGAGAACTCCCTCCTTTGCTCCTTCCCAGGAGTATGTATGGACTGTGGCTTCTTTCTCCATCTGCCTTGTTTCACTTTTGCCAACCTTTGTGTGCATGCACATAGGCACACACACATTCATGCAGAACTTTCCAGAAAGCATCTTATCTCAGCATTAGCAACTGTGGAAACTTTTAGCCCGCATGGCTTCTTTTCTGAACAAGATTTGGCACATGACTCATAGATTCATAGATGTTAGGGTCTGAAGGGACCTCAATAGATCATCGGGTCCAACACCCTGCCTAGGCAGGAAAGAGTGCTGTGTTCAGATGACCCCAGCCAGATGCCTATCTAACCTGGCAGGGGAGAGCACCACCTCCCTTGGGAGCCCATTCCAGATTTTGGCCACTCTGTGAAGAAGTTCCTCCTAATGTCCAGTCTGAATCTGCTCTCTGCTAGCTTAAGGCCATTATTTCTTGTGACCCCCAGGGGCACCTTGGTGAGTAGAGCCTCACCAATTCCCTTCTGCACCCCCATGATAAATTTATAGGCAGCCACAAGGTCGCCTCTCAACCTTCTCTTGCGGAGGCAGAAGAGGTCCAGGTGCCCTAGTCTCTCCTCATAGGGCTTGGCCTGCAAGCCCTTAAGCATATGAGTGGCCCTCTGGACCCTCTCCAGGTTACCCACATCCCCCTTGAAGTGTGGCGGCCAAAACTGCACACAGTATTCCAGCTGTGGTCTAACCAGCGCCCGATAGAGGCGAAGTCTCACCTCCCTGGTTCTGTTTGTCATGCTGATGCACAATAAAGTGCAGTTAGCTTTTCTGAGGACTTCGTCACTCTGAGGACTTCGTCACACTGATGACTCATGTTCATCTTGGAGTCCACTAGGACTCCAAGATCCCTTTCTGCTTCCGTGCTACCAAGCAGGTCATTTCCTAGGCAGTATGTGTGCTGGACATTTTTCCTCCCTAGGTGCAGCACTTTGCATTTCTCCTTGTTAAATTGCTTTCTATTGTTTTCTGCCCATTTGTCCAACCTGTCCAGGTCTGCCTGTAGTTGTTCCCTGCCCTCTGGTGTGTCCACTTCTCCTCACAGTTTTGTATCATCCACAAACTTGGACAGAGTACACTTCACTCCCTCGTCCAAGTCACTGATGAAGACATTGAAGAGTATCAGTCCAAGGATACTGGGGGACCCCACTGCAGGACCCCACTGTCCACGTCCTTCCAGGTTGATACCGACCCATCCACTACCACTCTCTGGGTACTACCCTCTAGCCCTCTAGACTCATTGCCTTATACAGCAGCCTCCATTGTTTTTAGCTATTGCACTAAATAAAGGCTGCCTATAGACATGCTCATTCACGTTCTAATTGGAACGCATTGAAGCAGACTCTGCATCATAATTAGAAAGCTCCTGTGTCACCTCACTGTCACGTGTATTAAACCCCCACGTGTTTTAAAAACGCCAAGGGGGAATGCTTTATCTAAATCTTATTGGATGAGCTTTAGATAAAGCATCCCACAGCCATTTTGAAATGTGTGGGGGCTTAATCACGTAACTCTGAGATGTTTGAACCACTCTAATTAAAATGGCCTCCCCTGAGCTCATGTACAGGCAGCCAGAGGGACTAACTTAATCCGTTGAACCAAGGTGCTTAGTACATTTGTTGTTTTTAATCCGATTAGTGGTTAGCTGTAGATTAAAGACTTGCTTGATTAACACTATCAACTGCAAACATCATGGACACCTCAATGAATGAAGGAGGGTGAAGGGTGTATGTGTCAAATAGAATTCTGCTGCAGTCACCTGACGCAGCTTAGGAGTAAGCAGAATGGTCATACATACTTCATTGCCTTGTCACTTTGGATAAATACTACTAGGTTATCCACAGAATGAGCTATGTCTAATGGCCAAGAAACAAGTAAAGGAAAAAGAACTGATATTAAATAATGTATTAAGTGTGAAATATGGCTCATGAAAATGAGGGACACCAACTCTGAATCGTGCCTGCTGTATTACAGAAGAGGATAGGGTTGCACCTTTAGAGAATAACTAGTTCAGAGAAGTATAAGCTTTCACAGCTGACAGCCTACTTTATCAGATGATAGATGCCCTCTTGCTCTGCTTTATGCCTGACTTTAGACTAACATGGTTAACTAATTCTCTCTTCTGTGTTACAGAAGGGCCTGGAGGTAGCTGGTGCAGGCAGTCCGTTGCATGGAGCTGTCAGAGTGCTGGTCTAATAATGATGTATGTCACAGAGACAAGAACTACATCCTCAAAATAAACAAAAATACCAAAAGAAACCACTGAGAAAAAAATCACCTTGAAGAATTCCTTAAAGTTCAGAATAAATAACTGCCATCATTAGAAACATTTAGTTTTAAAACTTAAACTGAATGTCTTGGTACCCAGCAAAGGTCATCATATGGAACAGAGTTTGTTTGATGCCCTTAAATGGACAAGAAATGCACAGTTCTTCAGAGCATTAACTAAATTGATTTTAAAAATATGTTGATCTATTGTTGTTCCTCACAATTTATTTGTAGGGGAGCAATTGACTCCAAGGTTAAATTTGTATTAAAATAGGAGAAACAATATTTTTGTCACAGTACAGTACTATACGGAACAGAAGTGTAATGTCTTAGTACAAAAAGTATTCTTTATTGTTTGTAAAATAATAATATTGGCCCTTGAGTTAAGATCAGGATTCCATTGTGGAGGATGCTGTATAAAACTTCATTAGTAGATTCTCCCCTGAGTAATTTACAGTCTAAATTTACCAAGACCAGCAAAAACCAATCCCTCTCCCCCGCCAAAAAAACCTGTCTGAAAATGAACCAAAAAAAACTAAACACAAAACTAATAGGATGCAATATAATGGGCCTGGCTTTCTCAAAGTTTACAGACACACAAGTAAGATAATTTCCCTTGGACAATGTGAAACTGTTACTGACTTTGAGAAGATAAATAACTGACAAAAAGATTGTTAATCCTGAATTCTTTCCAGCCAGCATGTACCGAGTAATTACCTTCCCAATATACTTGTATGATATGAGATTTTAAAAGATTACATCATTCAACCACATATTGTAATAAGTATGGTTAATCAGTAGTTAACAATGTAATAATTAACCCCTATTTGCCTCTTTATTTACCATTTAAAATATTCCTTTGACTAGTATAGAAGCTCATTTGCAATTAATGAGTTGATCTTTCAGCTCTTTCTCAGACAGAACTTCCATTGACCTCATTGGAATTACTTATTCTTAACTGTCATTCCTAAACTCCATATTCTTTTTATTAATTTTTTTCTTTTCCTTTTCTTTCTCTTTTCCAACAGGGAAATGCTCATCTTCTATTCTGATTTATTATTTGAAAGAGACAAATAATGTTACTAAAGTTACTGGAGACAAAAAATTTAGGAGTTTGATTCTCCAACAATCTCATTCTACAAAGTCCACAATAGTACTGGTAAGCAGTAGTGACATATCTGCTGTCTCTGTGCTCTTGTTAACAGCAAGGAAATACTGGTTTTCCTCGCAACAAGTGAGCAGTGTTCAATCTGGGGTTTCATGATCTTTCTGTTAGCTAGTGGAGCTGCAGCTTGTTCCTGCATTGCTTTGATGAATCATAATATGATCCACTAATGTCCATGCTCAAGTAAATAGACCAAGTTTGCCTTTTAGGATGATAAGTTCTGTTTCAGATATTGTTGATGAAGTGGAGAAGTATAATACTTAATTTTTTTTAATTACCTTGGGCCTTCTCTCCCAATCTGGCCTGGGAATTGGAATTCTATTTGCAAAGTAAAAATGGCTTGGTCCTTCCCAGTCAGTCCAGGTTGTGTTGTGGAGGGTCATAATTTGGGCCGGCTGTGGTAGCTCTCCTCTGTGAATTATTAATGACAATGATTCCCAACTGTAGGATCCTGAAATTAGTGTTTGTATCTTTTTTGGAGTATTAAAATGAACACACAGAATGAATTGTTTAGAAAATGTTTTTGGCCAGTGGATTGAGAACTCTACCATTAAGGGGCAGAAAATTAAGATTAATGCCTATGATTTGGGTGACTAGAATTATGATGTTATAAATTTCTGCCAGTCTGTCTCTTGCTGTATAATGAATCCATGTTTTTATATAACATGGGACAGAACATTACTGGGTCAAAAATTAAACAAAATTAAAAGTATCATTGTGCCTGATTTCCAAACTGTATGAACAGTGAGCACCCCAAAACATCTTCCTTGTGACTGTGGAGGTTTCAAATCAAATAACTGTTACATAAGAAGACGTCACTATGCAGCCTAAATGTCGGAATTTAGAATTTGAAAATCCTGAACAGATTTTCATTAATTATCTGTTTGTGTTTCCAGATGTTTTATTTAAATTTAGTTTTAGTTGTAAGGTTTTCACAGATTGAAGTTAGACAGTTTTGGACAGTCTGATAATTTTAGTATTCTCTTATTAACAGAATTATATGATTTGAGAAGTTTGATGAATGTAATTAAATTCCATCACATGTATTGACGGAATAATTTCTATGGTTATCAGCAATACTGTGAGATGGCTATAGATGTATCCCTTGTCTCCTTAGAAGGACCATAAGACAATATAGTGTGTACTGTGGATGTGACTGCAGTAGGGGCCTCTAATCACTGCTACTTGGAGAGAGAAAGGTAAGAACAATAATCAGTGGGCAGTTGGGGCAAAACTATCTGCTAGGTAGTAAGCAGCTAGGAAAAAGCCCAGGTAAGAGATATAGAACTGCCTAGAATAGGGGTGAGCAAAATACAGCCTGTTATCCAAATCCAGTCCACTGAGGGATTTTGTCTTGCCCATAGGGGACTGGATTTGGCAAAGATGCAGGGGGTAACCTGGGCTGTGATACATTTAGCTGGTCCTGCTGCCCTCAGGCACGCAATGGGGTTGGGGGAGCAGGCTGGCTGGACCCACTTCCTGGCAGCCCCAGCAGTGGTGGGATGGGTAGGCAAGACTGGGGTCGTAGGGTGGTGACAGTGGGGGGCTGAAGCAGAGCCATGATCCACTGGCCGCATGGCTCTGTGATAGGCATTGGTTCTGTGGGCAGTGCATATGCGGAGCAGATCGTGGCTTTGCCCCAGGCCCAGCTCTGCACTGTCACTGCCCCAAGATCCCAGACCTGGCCCCAGACTCAGTTCTCTGCTTTTTTGCAGACCCATCCTGTCCACCTGGCCATGTGCTCTGCCCAGAGAGGTCCTGGTGGATCTCCATGGAGATCCTAGGATCTCTGGGTGGTGACAGCATGGGGCTAGGGTCCAGAGCACAGCTGTGATCTGCTCCCTGAAAGCTCCTGCCAGCAGAACCAGTGCCCATTGCAGGGCTGTGCAGGCAGTGGATCATGGCTCTGCACTGGGCCCAGGCCCCGTGCTGTCACCTCCCAGGTTTTCCTTGGAGACTGGCTGGGACCTGTGTGGGCAGGATGTGTGCCTAAGTAGATGGGATGGGGCTACAGGTGGGTAGGAAGCTGTGGAGAGGGTAGGGCTGTGGGTGGGTAGGGAGCTGCATTTGGGGATGAGTCTGGGATCTTGGGGTGGTGACTGCATGGGGCCAGGCTCAGGGCAGAGGAGTGATCCCAGCCCTGGTCCCAGATGCCACCCCCTGTATGCCCATGGCCCCATCCCCACCTGCCTGTCAGTCACATAAGGAGTTTTTGTTGAGCAGTTGCACAGTGGGGTGAGGGAGGATGTGCTGACCTAGTCTGCAACACCTGACCAAACTCCTTATGTGACCTGAGGGCCCAAATAATTGCATACCCCTGGCCTAAAAGAACTTGGGAACTGACTAACTGGCAAAAAGGACAGAGGTCTGGGCACATGAGAGTCCAGAAGAACTGGAGCTCAGCAGAGTCAAATGCATCTGAGCAGAGCAGGCTGCTCATTGAGTGGACAGCCACACTTGGAGCAGGTCAGGAGCACCTGACCTGAAGGAATGGAGCCCTAGGAGATATAGGGTCAGCTCCTAAACCAGAGCAAGCAGTCTGGCCCTGGAGAAAGGCGCTCCAGAAAACACAAACTGCCAGAAGAAAAGCTGCAGCCTTAAAGGCTACCCTGGCATCTGAGAGGGAGTCCTCTGGGTGGTAGGGTTGTGGTGGAGCAGAGACCTGAGATGGGCTAAGCCTTTAAGTTAAGAACCAGCTGGTTTGGGGTTTAAGTTTGGTTTCTAACTGGACGTTTGGGTGTGGCACAGGACAGTGGAGGCCATGGGGGGGGGGGGTCTAGGAGTCCTTCTGTGGTAGAAGAGGCTGAGGCCCAAAGAGAGCCCTGAAAAGGTCTGGGACCCAGTGGGCTGTGTGGGGCTAACACCAAGGAGTTTGAGGCTGGAGACAGCAGCCCTGCAAAAGTCTGAAACCCAGTGTAGGGCCAGGGGCCCAGAGCTCAAGAGAGATGGGGCCAACAAGACCCCATGAAAGGAATTGGAGTTACGCCTGAGACATCAGCATGGCTATGGAGGCCACAATTAAGGCATGATCACCTTAAGGTAAGTGCAACCTTTAGAACCATGAATAGGGCTGATAGGACCCAGGACCAGAGCCTATATCCAGTGGGGTTGGAGCCCAAGAGACTGCAGTTGGGAACGAAGAAGCCCTGAGAGACTCGACTGAGAAGGAGGATACTAAAAGGAGCTACTCTGGCCTCTAGAGGCAGCAAAGGTAATCATGTTTAACATCGAGGTATGGCAGGGGAAAGGCAGGACATACTGGGCTGGACAGTGAGGCAGGATCTGTGAAGCCACTAAAGGGCACCATAGCCAGCCTCAGAGGTCAGGTCCTGTCACTGCGACGGGATTTGGATGTGGCTACTCAGATGATCACCAGATTTGTGTTTTGCCAAACCACTCTAGTTTGAAAAAAGTCCATTTGACACAGAGTCCAGCATTTCACCTATTTAGAGAACCAGACCTTACTGGAGGTATTAATGCAATTGGAGCCATTTAAAAAAGGCTTCCAGCTCTGTTCATGTGAATGGCAGGAGCTAGCTGAGAGACAGTCCAAGTTTCAGATATTATGAATGCCAAAGGGGGCACTCTTTCAGCACCTGGCTCACAGCTGCAAAGCTTACTCCTGGATGCACCAGAAGGACAAGGGCTTTCATCATTTTCCAAATGAAGTGTAAACACACTTTATTGACCAAATTTTCCCATAACAACCTTACCCCATACAAAAGAATATTTCAGTGTAGTCCACTGAATAGGACATTAGTCTAAGGCCTGTCATGTATTCCTGGATGTGACTGTGTGATCTTATGCAAGTCACTTTACCTCTCTGAGCTTGTTTTCATTTTGTCCAGTTATCATATAAGTTCCTTTGGTAGGTGTCACAGGAGCACTGAGGTGCCCTGTTTCGGAGAAGTGGAGCTGCCAATCTCCAGGGGCAGCTCAGGTGCCGGTTGCTGTGGCAACCGGGTGGGCCATGTGACTGGAAGGGGGCAGGGCCGGCCCTTTATAAACAGCCCAGGCCGGAGCCCAGAAAGCAGTTCCCTTCTGGCTGCTGCAGGAGCAGGAGCTCTGCGGGGAAGCTGAGCAGCCTGAGTCGATGGTCGCAGCCTGACCACCCTGACCGGCTGCAGTGATGCGGGCAACTGTAACCGTATAAGAGACCATGACTAAGGAGCCAAGTGAGTGCAAGCTTTGTGTTATAAGCCGGTAGGCTTCTTGTTTGTGTTGCAGCCGCTTGGCTCATGGTTTTGTTATTGTTATACCGGAGGACTGGGTGAGGCTGTAGGGGAGTGAGGAGGCCTCACGGGGCTCCCCAGTAGTTTGGGGGTTCCTGGTGCCCAGCAAGGGCACAGAGAGTGGTGCCAGGGTGGCACAGTGTTAGGTGCCACAGTGGGCACGGCGGGCGAGCGCTGGAGAGGTGCTCGGCATGTGGGGGTTGAGGCCCCAGCCTGAGAGGGTGCGCAGTGCGGGAAGCGCGGCATAGGCCCCAGAGGGGGGCGAGGAAGCACGGCATAGGCCCCAGAGGGGGCGAGGGAGCGCAGAGTGTGCGACATAGGCCCTGGAGGGGCGAGAGGCCCTAGGTGGGGCACGTACAGTATAAAGCCACCCCAAGGGGGGCGGCATGTATTATTGACAGACACCCCAAGACGGGTGCAGACTAAAGGGTGTTCCAGAGGGCTTCTGCAGCAAAAGGAAGCCCAAGGCACCAGAGGGGCCAGGTAAGGCTCTGGCCACCTGAGCCTAGCTGGACTCGCATGATTGACGAGACCCAGTCGGCCTAGAGGGGCCAGGTAAGGCTTAGGTCACCTGAGCCTAATTTGACGATCATAATTGACAGGACTTAGAAGGGGCCAGGTAAGGCTCAGGCTGCCTGAGCCCAATTGATACAAATAACTAATTCAGATTGCGGGCCAAGCCCAGGGGCGCCAGAGAAGGG
>NW_017728907.1:42362210-42366641 GCF_001723895.1 Crocodylus porosus | reverse complement strand
AAGCCCAGGGGCGCCAGAGAAGGGTGCTGGTTGCGGGCCAAGCCCAGGGGCGCCAGAGAAGGGTGCTGGTTGCGGGCCAAGCCCAGGGGCGCCAGGTAGGGCGCAGAAGATTAAGGACCAGATAACGTCCAGGAAGAGCTGCGAGGCTTAGGGTGTGCTGAAGGGGAGGTAGGAGGCACGCATTGCCCATAAGGCGGGGGTGAGAGCACTAGAAACGGAGGTAACATTGGCGCGGTGTCAAAGGTGCAAGTAGGCAGCCTCCCATAACTGAACTTAAGATCAAAGACATGGCAGGCCAGTAGAGGGTGCTGGATTGCCTGACTGACACGGCTCACGGCTGCTCCTAGGCCCCACCCATGACAGTAGGATGTGCCAGTGTGTATATACAGCATCTGACACAGTAATTCAAATAGTCATTTAAAATGCCTTTATTCTTAAGAAAATGAAATCTTAGGTTTCCCCCATATGCTTCTATTACAGTTTGCTCAACTGTTACTGTTACAGTTTACCACACTATTACTGTAGTGGTCAGCATGATATAAATACATAGCTGGCTAGATAATGAATATAGTGTTTTAACAGTGAGGGTATCTGCGGAGTACATCTGTGTAAAGTACAGTTTTGGAATATGTAATAGCAGTATCTGAATGGAGTAATGAAACTGCAGTATTGATATTTTTTTATCTGTGCTTATTCTTCCCCAGATTTCTGTGCTAGGACTTCGTCAATCCACCTTTCAGATTTCACTTTCTTATTGTTTTGTCAAATTTTATTTCCTAGATATATTGCGGCTTTGGTATCTGTTTCCCTTCTCTAAATAAAGCAAGGTGTGGGTGGCAGATGTTTAGTTAAAGGTGCCATGAGATTTGCTGCTGCATGATACCAACAATCGTGCCTCCTGCCCTGTTATACATGCATAGCAGATGTACACTTACCAAAACAACTGCTATACTCCCTAGTCAGCCAAGGACAAAGGACATGTGGGGGCCAGAGGCAATGCTTTAAGGATTGAGAAGACTTAAGAATGAAGAATGGAATTCTTGTAAGAATTCTTAAAATAATTAGGAATGAAATCAAGAATGCAATCCAGTTAAGAAGAGAACTCCAGCCTCTATCACCCCACCTCTGCTATCACTTAACCAGACAATAGTGATCTCTATTGTCTAACCCTTTGTGTATATACCACAAACAGAAAAACAAGGTGTGAGGTGTGCGTAGGTAAAATGAGGGCAGCATGAATGGAACTAGCTTAAGGGATAACAAGTTACAATATAAAAACTATAAGACAGCTGATCAGTGGCATCCATTCAGAAAGGTGTCATGGAATGCAAGATGTGCTTGCACAATATATTTTATTAAAACATTTAAAAGATTTAGATCAGTGGTCAGCAACCTGATGTCTAAGGGCTAGATTCACCCTGTGGACTTCGGGCTTTAGTGGCATATACTGGCACTACAGAAAGGATGTGGACAAGTTGGAGAGACTCCAGCAGAGAGCAATGAAAGTGGTTAGGGGGCTGGGGCACATGACTTCGGAGGAAAGGCTGAGGGAACTGGGCTTATTTAGTCTGCAGAAGAGAAGACTGAGGGAGGATTTGATAGCAGCCTTCAACTGACTGAAGGGGGCTCCCAAACTGGATGGAGCTGGACTGTTCTCAGTGGTGGCAGATAAGAGAGCAAGGAGCAACCGTCTTAAGTTGCAGCAGGGGAAGTTTAGGTTAGATATTATGAAAAGCTCTCTTGGAGGGTAGTGAAACACTGAAACGGGTGGAATAGAGAGGCTGTGGAATGATCTATTGGGGGTGGTCCTGCTCTGAGCAGGGGCTGGACCAGATGACCTCTTCCAACCCTCATTTTCTATGATTTGGCAGCAGGGGGCACCTGCTGTAGGTGCTTTCCCCATGTTGCCATGGGGGCAGCAGCTGCAGTTACTTTTCCTATGGGGCCAGGGAGACAAACTGTTGGTGGTAGGGTCCTAAAGCCCACCCATGTCTGACTTAGCGTGGGTCAGTCTGGCCCACAGCTGGCAAAGGTTGCCTACCCCAGCTTTAGATGTTTACAGATAAAGCCACTTGGGAATTTTTTGACAACTAGTTGGTTCCCTCCCCCCCCCCGAAAATACCAGCTTCTTAAAACCATGTTTGTTTGTTTTTTTTGCAGAAACTTGCATACTAGTTTCAATGGATAAAGTCTTTCTGCTTAAAGTGTGTGTGTGTGTGTGTGTGAGAGAGAGAGAGAGAGAGATTTGCTCACCAAAGAAGAGCAAATAACCCCATGATTAAGGCACTCAACTTTGCTGTGGGAGACTGAGGATCAAACCCATACTGTAAATGAATATTTTTTTTTTATATACCAAGTGTGGTATCTCTAACAGCAGAAGCTGATAGACTCTCCCTCTACTACAATATCCAGAAGCCAGGGAGTGGAAAACAGTCAGGTCTCTTGACTGAATCAAAGCAGACTTGAAACTGGATCTACACATCCTTTTTAGGTCAGGTAAGGACTTGTCTATTCCTACTTCGTTGGAAAATCTTGGATTCAACTTGATATGGAAAGGGAAACATTTGGAAATCTTGAAAATTTTTCTGGTATAGGAAATTGTTTTGCACTCAGTCCTTGTTGTTGAGCTTTCAGGAGTTGGAAGATATAGCCCAGAAATATATCTGAAGATCTCTTCAAGAACCAATTCAAGGAACAGGCTATAGCTAGTGGCTGAGATTTAAACCCCCTCCCAAAGATTTGCCTCCCCTCCCCACTCCAAACCCCCCCCCCCACACACAAATCCAAACAACCCACTGACAGATGCAAAGGCAAATAACAGGAAGATTTAGATATGAAAAATAAAATATACAAAGAGCAATTAGGAAAGCATGTCCTGGAAAAAGAACACTTCTGCCAAGTAAATGGAAGTGAATCCATTTAAAATGAATAGCAGAACTGAGTAAGATAAATTGTGGGAACACTGTAGTACAGGAATTGTGTATTTGTGCTCATTAGGGAGAAATGTTTACAGAAAGGTGTGAGGAGTTTTGTTCAAGTATGTAGTTTTTAATTCTCTCTCAGTAAAGAAGCACAATTCAAGACACAACTGAAAGAAAAGGTAGCTTTTTTCCAAACTAGTTGATGGGATATGAAGAGAAAACTATAGTAATGCTATCAAGAATCCAAGAGGATCAAAATACATTTGATTTGCTTGCATTGAACAAATAATTTAGGCAAAGTCTTTGCCATCAAAGGAACATGTTAGGGAACACTGCAGTCAATCATAATACATACTTTCTACAAGCTAAACCCAGAAATGGATGTAATGCAACAGCTTAGGGTATGCACCAATAGTCTCACTTGCATGTGTTGCAGGGTGTAAGCACATGAAATGAATGTCATGCTTCACTGTGGTGCCATTAGCATATTCCTTTGTTGATGCAGATGTGCTCATTTTACCTGTGAGATATGTAGATATTTAGGGTATAATGTTTCTTTCCCCATTTTTGTCTGTTCAGATAACAAGATCTTTGAAATTCAAATAGGATCTATCTGGGCATGTCTACATGAGACACTACTACGCACTGGTTACTGCATATTTATTTAATACTTGTATAGTTAAGTACTAAATAAACGTACTGTCACCAGAGTTACTGGGCAGTAGTGCTGGCAAACACCATTTTTGTGATGCTACTGCACAGTAGTCTAATAATACTGTGCAGTAGCATATTAGCACTGTTTGTGCTGTGATGCACTACTGCGCAGCATTATTTGGTTATTGCACAATTAGCATCTTGTGTAGATGCACCAACTATGTTTAAATACATTACCCGGCACTTAGAGACTTTGTGTGCATCCAGATGAGCACTCACATGCATTTCCCCAGGGACAAATAGCAGCAGAACATAGTTGTGCCACTGCTACTTGTCCCTGGGGAATACCTGTGCACATGCCCTCTGGCATACAGCAAGTTGCCCCAGATGGGATAGGGAAGGCTGAGCAGTCTTACCTTAGGTCCTGGGGGGCATCCCAGGCTCTAGCAGCAGTGATTCAGCAGCCAGGAGCCCAGCCGGCAGCCAGAGTGCAGCTCTAGCTGGCCAGGCTCTGATTTTGGGTGGTGCACACTGCTGCCATGTGTACCACATTGCTTTTTTCTAGAATGACTTTTTTTGACACTGGGAGATCCTGGTGTCAAACTCCTCCCTCCTGTCCCACTCTCCATGTTTCAAATTAGATTTCATAGACATCAGGGCTGGAAGGGACCTCGGGAGATTATTGAGTCCAGCCCCCTGCCCAAAGGGCAGGAAGTCAGCTGGGGTCATAAGATCCCAGCAAGATAAGCATCCAATTTACTCTACTCTTGAAGGTGTTCAATGTAGGTGCTTGAACCGCCTCCGCTGGCAGACTGTTCCAGACCTTGGGGGCTCGGACAGTAAAGAAATTCTTCCT
>NW_017728907.1:42348428-42362110 GCF_001723895.1 Crocodylus porosus | reverse complement strand
CCTCCCTTTCTTGAAGATCGGCACCACATTGGCCTTCTTCCAGTCTTCGGGCACTACACCAGAGCACCAGGAGTTTTCAAAGATCCATGCCAGAGGCTGGGCTATGATGCTTACCAGCTCCTTGAGTACCCTGGGGTGCAGACTGTCAGGGCCGGCTGACTTGAAGGTATCCAGCTTCTCAAGATGTTCCTTCATGAGGTCAGCATTGTGAGAATACCAGCATGTGTGGTGCGTGCGGTCATGCATGTGTCTACTGCACGTGCGTGGTTATCTGGATGTGCTTTATGTGTATAACTGGAATACTTTTCTCTCCAACTTTTATTATTTGTATGAGAGACCAAAAATTAAAAAAAAAAAAAAAAAAAGGAGAGAAAAACCGAACAAGGATGTTGTAGGGAAGTTGCTTGGCTGTATTCAGGGGAACTGAATTAAAACAGAAGAAATCTGATCAAAAAGAATGAAAAGATTTGCTGAAACATTTGGAGAAATAAATGTCCTAAGTGTACATTAGAAAGAAATGTAATGGTAATAAGTTATTTGGAGAGAAATCAAATAGAAAAGAGAGTGTTTTAATGTTTAACCTAAATCATTTCTCTCTTTAATTTAAACCTATTACTATTTGCCTATCTTCAGTGATATGAAGAACAGTATATAACCTTTCTCTTAGTAGTACTCACCTGCCACTGTGTCTCCCTTAGTCTCTTCTAAGGAAAAATGTTCTTCCTAACAGGCAGTTTTCCAGACTTTTGATAATTTTTGTTGCTGTCCTATTGATCCATGCATTTGTTGAAGTATGGTATCCAAAACTGGGCACCCAATTTATGTGAGTTTTTACCAGTGTTGTATAGAGTGGAAGTACCTTTTGTAAGTAAAGTTTGACTATATTTTGAATAAAAATGTTCAGGGGGATGAGCAAAATTAGACAGAAATTTTTATATTCAAAATAACTTTCAAACTCTGCTAGAAATTATTATTATAAATACCATCTTGTGTATTTGGCAGGAATATGAAAATTAATACTACATTAGAATGATTTTGAAAGGATATTCAGAGTATTAGCATAACACAGTTTTTGCATCATGCTATCAATCTGTTTGTTTTTATCAAACAGTAATTATTATACCAGATTAATATAATGCCATTGTTTCTGTGAGTGACATATGGGACAAGTTAAAAAGATAATCTTACTCAAAGGCAGCTTTATCTAGTTTTACTATATAGACTAGGAGTTTTTGGATTTTTCTTCAAACTGGTTTCACTCTTTTTACCATCCATCTATAGCTGGTTTCACCTCAGTATACCAATTTTCTCAAAGAAACAGCATCAGGTTACTAGAATAGCATTTTCACAGCTTCTAAGCAGTGGCCTTTAGTATGAGATAGGATTTCATTTGAAGACATCAGGTGGGTGATTCCTCAGGTGTAACAGAAATGTCTGTTAACAAGTTAATTAGTGAGAGTCACGTAAGGAATGAAAAAAAAAGAGCAGGGTTAGGGATATTTATATTGGCCTCAAATGAACAGAGACATGGAGGAATTTGTAAAGCAGGTCACATATTCAAAAGTGGAAGAAAAATCAAACATAGCAATGATGGGTGGTACAGGAAAAATGCCTACCACTTCCAGAGTAGGCATTGAATGATTGATTTATGGTGATTTGAAAAAACAAAAACTGCACCTCATTACATTATTATTCACACTTCATTGGGATATGCTTACTAAAACATAGAAGTGATGGTATCTGTCAAGTCTAATTTTTAGACATGGTATGCTTAACTCATGCCTCTTTTCAGGGAATACCATGTTAAAAGGTTTGTAGCAAAGTTGTGTAACGTTAGCCTCTATTATTCCCTAATCCAAAGGGTTGGTTTAAAAAAAAACAGTGTTAAAGTAGCTGCTGTGGACTTAGACTCTGCTCCACACATCTAGCATTTTTTCAATTGCAGGACAGGACCAGTAAAACAGTTTGTCACCTGAAGATACATTTCTGTGGAACAGTGAAATGGAAACTAGTATTGAAGGTCATTTCGGAAGACTCAGAAACAGAACTAGGCTAATAAAGCTAAAGAAGCATACAAACAAAACCTAGTGGGCACATCTACACACACAAGTCATATGACTGAACATACTAATCAGTAAACTAATCCTGATGCCACCATCCACAGGTGCATTTAAGTGAAGTAATTTACTGCGATGTAGGATAGTACCTGTGTCTGACAGGACTTTCCTAAAATGTAGTAAATTAATCTACTGCACGCTAATTGTGGTGCACATGTAAATAGTGGTAGTTTACTGCACATTAAATTAGTCTTATGCGCAGTAAAGCACACTTGTAGATGCACCCAGTGTGACTGTGTTCTAGGGCTGAACATGACACAATGAGGCTTGTGATACTGTGGCTGGATCATCCCTGAACATGCCTTCTTCATACACAGGATTCTCATGTATATGTTGGCTTTCATATTCTTCTTGGCCCATGTGGCCTAGGAGCCTGCATCCACGCTAGAACTAATGTAGCATTTTGATATTGCAAAGTTTCATTCCCATTTCTCTTTCCTTCAAAGGGATTAATCCCCTGCCACCCATCTCATGGGGCACCCTGTTACTCTGGTCCACTCATCCTAACAGGAGGAGGTGAGTGTGTTATCTGCTTTGTTAGGCACTATACTTCCTTTTTTCTCTTTGGAGGAACCTGGAGGCTTCCTGGACTTCCTCTAGTGCATGGCATAGGATCCCAGTGTTTCCCCAGAAGAAATAATCAAGATATCCATGCATCTGCTGACAGACACCCTAGACCAAGCAGCCTCTTAGAAGATGGTCCTTCTGATTGATGGGGCTATTTTACAGCTCACTTACATAATTTGGAACTCCCTTAGGTCAGTTTTGTTATGGCATGAACAAGCATTCATGGGATTTAAAGGAAGCCAAACCTGAGCTGGGATTTTCACATGTAAATGTTGCTGTTTGTCAAAGGAGGTGTGTGTAGCTAGGGCCATGGTGGGCCCATGGAAGACTTGTGGGTTTGTGGGGAGGCAAATTTGGGTTGGGGGTTGCCCAATGTAGTCACGCACTGGGCAGTGGGCTAAAAATAGTCAGGGGGTAATAACAGCTCTAATAGCTGGCAGAGGACAGAGCTCCAGAACACAGTCCCACCGGGACAGTTGGCAGGGAGTGGAGAGAGCCCCTGCTATGTGCGCCCCCTCTCCCAGCCATTCTGGCTGGGTTGGGAGCAGGGGCCCCTGCTTTCCCCCCATCTCCCCCCTTTCCCCTCTGCCTCTAATAGCTGGCAGGGGGGTGGATCTATGGAAAGCAGCCCCGCTGGGTCAGTCAGTGGGGGCGTGGAGAAAGCCCCTGCTGTCTGCTCTCCCCCCACAGTGATTCTGGCTGGGTTTGGGGGGGTCAGGATGGGAGCAGGGGCCCCACTTTCCACCAGTCCTCCCCACCATTGGCATCTGCAGGGGAAGGAGAGGATGGCCTTGGAGAGAAATTTTCTGCTGGCTCTCCCCATCACTGTGCCTGACAATGAATGGAGCATGTGCCCAACAGTCAATTAGGCATGGCCTGCCAATCAGCTAGGCTCAGCTACCTTTGGTAGGGTCCAGCATACTGGGGGGCGTGCAGCGGTGGCCCCAGCCTGCTGCCATCGGCCAGGGCATCCCTGTGCCCCCCCCATTCATGACCGAATGAGTGTTCTGTTCCTTCCGGGTTTATTCTTTGCAGCCCAGAGAAAACAGCAAAGTTTTGATTGATTCTACCTAGGGCTTTTTTATTGGCTGTACTTAGCCATAAGATGAACTGTTATTGCTTACAAAGAAGTTCTTATACCAATTTACTTCAAGGCTGTCCGCCTCTTTTATGTCAAGTGATTGTAAAATCACTGCAGAGTTTTACTTATGCACACTTTGTAGGTGTTACCTGTTTGCAGTTTTCAGCAATGAAGAACTTTTTATCACTTTATTATTTCTCTATATACCAACTTTAATACTTTTAGAAAAAAGCCATTAAACTAGTAATAGTTGACTGTGGGAAAACTCCACTTTGTAATACCAATATTTATATTTCATGCTCCAAAGTCCCTACTTACCTTGAGACTGGAAAATATTTGAGATCAATGATTACAGTGGAGACATCATTTCACTATGCTAGTCCTGGAAGCAGCATTTTAAGAAGCCAAAATTAGAAGGGAATATAGAGTATAACAGAACTAGTGAATGAATCATCCACTCTCATGGGCAGTACTTTAAAGGTAGGAAACAACATAGTGGAATCTACCAATTTAGAAGGTAGCTTAGTAGGTGTAATTACCATTCACATGTTCATGAGCTCTTGAAATTCACTGACTGTTTGCCTTGGCTTTAAGCGGGAACAAATTGCTGTTGTGAAAACAAAAGAAGCAAAGAAGGTAAAAAAGTAAAAGTTGTCATGTAGTCAAGCACATGGGAAATATGGAAGAATTAAATAATATTGTTCATTTTGGCTTTGAACTTTTACTGGAATTGCTGAATGCTACTTCTCTCTAAATATTACATAGTAATAATGACTCCTCTGTGTTAGCTAGTATTCAAGTCCCTCCCTGGTTTTTCTCTAGTGTTTGAAAAGAAAACCTTTTAGTTTACAAATTATCAAGTAGATATTTTTGCTTGTGGGTTTTTATGATTTTTTTTTTTAAATTAGAAATTTAGTTTCTGTTTTAGAAATGTTGGGCCTGCTGTGTTCTCAAATGGGAGAGGCATTAAAATGAACTTGTGGTTTTGTAAATTAATTCTTTTTCAAACTCCATACCTCTGATGGCAAGATTTTGAAGACAAATGGATGCTATTAAGGACAGTTAGTAAAGCACTGAAGTAGTGCCAAGGATAGAATGCTTGGTTTGGGGAATACAGAGGCTCTGAAGCTGGTATACATCACACAGGTTGGCTGCCATAGCTGTCAGCTAGCCGTGTGAACAAATAACTTCCCCAGCCAACAGATGCATGCCAGCTCTACCTCTTGTGTAGACACAGTTATATCAACAAAATACTTTGTTGACATTGTGTTATTCACAGAGTTGGCGTGGCTATACTTGCTGAAAAATATCCATTTGGCATATGCTGTGACTCTGCTAAGGGGTTTTGTTGAGAAAACAATGTTGGCTTGTGTGTACCAGCAGAAGCTTTGTAATATATAAATACTCTGAGTTCACGGCTTATGCTGGCAGCAGAAGGATGTCAGAAGACATACAGTCTCTGTCAAGTTAAATGGATGATTTTGAGAACAAAAGTGAAACTCAGAAATCTAGAGTCTGGGTGAAATCCTTAAAAAGGTATTTTGGAAATTGATGCCTTTTTTTTAAGTCTGTGGTGCAGACTTGAAAAACACATCTGCTACACAATACTTTATCTAAGTAAGTTAATTAAACCGCTGTTCCCTATTAAGTTTTCTCAGTACATTTCTCATCCTTATTTCTAGTCTGTTTCTGGGTAGACCCTGGAAATAGAAATGAAGGATGAATGACAACAAAAATTAACCCCCCCCCTTTTTTTTTTTTCAAACCTCAAAAAAAGTTTAATAGTTTTTATGTTGAATTTGGTTGAAAGATCTTATTTGATTCCCTGAATTAAATTATTCATTCTAAATTACAGGAATTTTGCAGGCAGGATTGAACAGATGGTTCAACTAGTTCAGTATTCTAAAGAATCAGACTGTTCTGTACCAGGAAAACATGCTTTTTAACCTGAAGAAAAGTTTTGTTACAGAATACTGGGAATTAGACTGCCTGAAACTGGAATTAACGTCCCTGCCCTGTCCTAGCTTCATCCAAGCCCTGGGACTGTGTACTGGAGTGGCTCTGGGAAGGGCTTGGAAGAGGATTACCCCCACCCCCCTGAACCTGTGCCAAGTTCCTGGCTAGAGCTCCTTTCCATACAGCTGCAAAGGCAGGGCTGGCCCCCGCATTCCTGGGGACCGGAGCCCGGCAGCTGCAGGAGAAGGAGTTTCAGCTGGGAACTCCACGCTGGCTCCAGGAGTGGTGGGGGTGGGAATTTTCTGAGCCACTCCAGGACATGGTCCCAGGGTTTAGATGGAACTGGGACAGGGGAGGGACACACTGTGCCAGATGATTTCTCTCCCCACTGCTCCCCCAAGCCAGTGCCCAGTTCCTGGCTGAAGCCCCCTCCTGTGCAGATGTGGGGCTCTGGTCCTGGGGGTGACACGGAGACAGCCATGCCCTTTCACAGGAAGAGGTTTCAGCCAAGAACTCAACGCAGGCTTGGGGGGAAGAGAGGGAACCCTCTGAATCCTTCCCAGAGCTGCTTCAGTGCACAGTCCCAGGGCTCAGATAAAACTAGGATGGGAGGGACACTGCCCCTCTGACCCAAGCTGGGAATGCCAGGTGCACCACTGGCACCCCATAGCAGCTCATTCCCCCTACTTCCCCCCCACCTCTGTCCTGCCTGGGGCAGACTCCTGCACTCCCACCCCAGGCAAAGCCCAGTGACTCCCATGCCACTGTGTGTGTAGGGGTGGGGTGGGGGAGGCAGGAGCGCGAGCATGCTTCTCTCTGCTGGCTCCTTGCAGCTGACGCCTGCCTGACAGATGACAGGTCAGCAGGGGCAGCATGGGCCTGGCAGCCAGTTAGGGATGGCAGCCCCTCAGTTGCATCTGGCTGCCCTTGGCTGGTTCCAGTGTGCTCGGAGGTGTGTAGGAGTGCCCCAAACTGTGGGCCTTGGCCAGCACAGTCAGCCTTTGTACTTCCTCCCCACCATCCCATCCCCCTGAAAGAGTGAACTTGTGTTTTGTTCAGCCCAAAAATATAGTAGTCTGCTTAGAGAAACCCACACAAGTTAGTTTGAATCCTCCTTGGGCTTTTTGAATGCCTGTACCTAGCCTTGATGAGCAGCAGGTCAAAATTAACCATCTCAGTCTGATGAGGGCTGACTCTTCTGATCTGGCTGCTGCTGCTTATCTTTGCTTGCCTGATGGCCACTGCTTTGCCCTGGCATGGCAGCTTCTCCCTGCTGTGCAGGCAGACTGCCACTGAAATACTGCAGAAGCCCCAGCTTTGTGGGTCAGAGAGAATGGCTCCACAAGCCAGATCCAGTCCACAGGCCATAGGTTGCTAACCCCTGCCTTAGCAGTTTGATCCTAATGTTACTGAAGTCAAAGGGAGTCCTTTTCTTTGGGGTCAGCCTGACTTGAGCCAGCTGCGTGGGCTTATTTCTTCTAGATTTTTTTTTTTTAATCTACAGGTATTACTGTGAATATTTTTATTACCAGTGTAAATGTTTGCTCCTTTTGTATCTTACTGACCTCCCAGCCTCACTGATCGCTTATGCCAGTTAGTTTTCTAGGGTAATTGTGTAGTGTATAAAAATAGATATATATTTTTATCAGTAATGTTGCCCTTCACTTTTGTTGAATAACACTTTTGTTCTTTGTTTAATGAGACAGCAAAGGAATACTTGATTTACCTTTTGCCTGAAGCATTAGTTGTCTATTTCTATCATGACATCTCTTATAAAATTACTTTCTAAACTAAATTACCTCAGTCTTTTCAGTCTCAATTTTCATATGTTTCTGATTTTCAACACTTCTTTTGTTTGAGGGGGGTTGACTAGACTTGAACTCAAAATTTAGGCGAGGGCATTCCACTAGTGGCATTGGAATATTAGGTGTTATTCCTTATGCCACCCTCCCCAACATTTTTCTTTGATTTTCTTTTGATCTGCTGTACAATGAGCAGAGTTTTTCACTGAGCCTGGATCTTTTCTGTAAACAGTTAATTTAGCATGGAGCCATGCATAAAAGTAGTTCACATTTTCCTGCCAGGTTGCATGTCTTATGAGTACAGAACTATATCTACATTTGTGCTGCTCAGTCACTAATCTCTGTTGGGTTCCTCAGAAATCCCATGTGCTTAGTCTGTTTTCAGTTTGGTTCCAGAAATGTTTTATGGAAATTTCCTTTCAGGCATTGGATATGCTTTTCTATGATGTTATTGTTACTTAAGGAAATGGGGGCTTGACACTCATTTAAGTGTAGATACATTGCATCATTCTGGCAATAGAAAGGAATGGGCAAGGAAGTAATTTATTCGTGCTTTTGAAATAAATGCACATCAAACCCAGGTCTGTTTTGTGGTCATCCTGGGAAAACCTCAGATGAGAGTGAAACATACAGTACTGCCTCAAAGAGGTACAGAAGTATTTTCCTCAAACTTCCAGCTTGTTTCAGAAGCAGGGAGTTCTTTTATTACTTGAGTATGAAGAGGTCTTTTTCTGCTGGAAAATGACTGTGTTTTTGTGAAGTATGAATTGTTGACTTATTTGTTGTTCCAGCTTTTAAGCAATCATTTTGTGGTTTTCTGGTTAGTTTCAAAGCTTGTAATATACTTTTAAAAAATAAGTCTGTATCATTCCTCTCTTAAAGATTGAGTTTTGGGGTTTTGGGCTTCTCTTCCTTGTAGATTGGATATTGCTTTTATTTAGTGCAGGAGAATTTCTCTCCTATATAGTCAGCCCCATGCTGTCACCATTGGGTGTGGTTTTTAAGCTACTTATTTGCCCTTGAGCTGATCAGCTTTCTAGCTAAAGGCGATACTGAGTTTATGCAAGAAGCTTAGCATAAGTTTTAAGATTTTTTTTTCCCCCACTCATGCAGTAGCACTTCACAATGTTACCTGAAGACTAATTTTGAAGTGAAGCAAGCCATCCTGGACTTCTTGTGCAAAGTTGTGTTTTTTAGTGAGACCGTATCATCCTTTCTCATAACTTATTCATACCTAGTCTATTTAAAAAAAAAAGATGCAACCTGCCTCCTCGTTTGTAACAATATCCCTTTTGGAGAATGCCTTTGCCAACTGCCTTTAATAAAATATTCTGTGAACAGACAATGATGACAGGATTAAATGGTTTATTTTTACCTAAAATAATGTAATTGTTTGAAATTTAGTGCTTTTAAGCAGCTGTAAATTCTATGGCCTGTACTTAGTTATGTCCTTGGATACAAGTGTGTTACATATTATGGAAAAATATCAATTACTCCCTCCCCTCCACCAACCACTTGTTTAGATTTTCCAGTCTGTTTTCAATCACAAGGTAAATAGGAATTGTGTTTTGAAATGAGTGATTCACAGACATCGCTATTTCAATTTCCTGTAAGAGGATTTTGTTATGTGGCAATGGTAGAGGATTATAGTGTCACATTCCTCAAAATCAGCACAAAAATGTTGTTATTAGCATAAGGAAAATAGCAGTACTTCTGTCTTTGTCTCTTCCTCTTTGTAGATCTTTGTTCTAGAACCTTCCTCAACCTCTTTCCTTTAGCAGGGCAGTATAGGCTTCTAGTTACAAAGTTATAAGATCAGACCCAACTTTTGAAGCACGTGTGCAAATACTATGTACCTCAGCAATGCCTTATGAGGTGATAGAGTGAAAATATATAGATCTGGGCGCTCAACCTCCAGCCTGTAGGCCAGATGTGGCCTGTGAAGCCATTGCATCTCATCCACGGGGCTTCCCAGGGGTCTAGAAACTTGGCAGCTGGGGAGCAATGGCCATTAATATGCCATCCTCCTCCCTGATAAATTCCCAAACCCCAAGCCTCGTCCTACCAGTTGGAGAGGGACTGTGCCCCCTTCCCCTGCCGGTTGGGTTGGGCCCTGCCCCCTTCCCTTATGGGACCAGGCTGTGCCCTGTTCCCCTGTGGGGCTGGGATGGGGCCTGGCTGCACCCCCTTCCCTCAAGGGGCCAGGTTGGGTCTGGGTCACCCCTTGCCCTTGCAGGGCCGGGTTAGGGACCTTTCCCCTTGTGGGGCCATGTAGGGCTGACCTGCCCCCCATCATCCCTCTGTGCAGCTGGATGGTGCCCCCCTGGCCTGCCCTGGGCAGATCTGGCCTGTGGATGGACTAGGCACTGTCCATCCGGCCTGCTGGAGGAAAAGGTTGAGCAGCTATGAGGTGACATAGCAAGAGAAGAGGTACCTATTTACTATAAGGAACGGGGAGTTTTGTGGAAGGAATTGAGAGCCTTTTATATCTCTGTAGAGGAAGCCCTGTGGTTCTGTCTGAATGAGTGCCTTCATTTCAGTGAGATTTTCACTAGGTTTATTATTTTTAGCTAATACTTGGCACAAATATTCTGGAACCCATGGCAAATGTTTTTTGTTTGATATTCTCTAATGCTTTCAATAATTTTTGTTAACAAGAAAACCTCCAAAATTATTGCCTCTGAGACTGATGCTACTGAGTTTCATCCTGAGGGAGCTTGAAAGGCTGTATGTATTATTAACATAATTGCATGTAAAGTCTAACAACACCCTACTGCTACCTGAGCCAGGCAAATGAGTTATTTAAGCAATTAAATGTGATCTGCTGATTAGGAAAACATGTTTTTATCACAAACTGAATGTTTCAAAGATGCCATATCTCTGATTTTCTTATTTGTATCCAAGGACAAATAGATAACATCAGCTGTAGCATGAAATTGGCTCATTAAATATAAGTACTTCTCCATTTTTCATTTTGCTAACTTTATGCTAACTTAATGCCTACCATATTCTGGCCCCAGCATTGCCTTATAGCTGCTCCAAGTCATCCTGACTCACTAGCAGCTTGTATGTTAAAGCAAAATAACCAGAAGCCAGTGGGTCTGTTTGGTTTCCCAGCACAGTCTCAGCCAGCTTCCTCTGGTACTTTAGGATGGTATAACAGCTGTGTATTATCCATGCAATCCATTGCATCAGATCAGATTAAAGGGGCTGAGACATATTACAGAATTTGGCTCTAAATATCAACATGCAGTGTATGTAAGTGGAGTTGTGTAGACTTTCCAGTATCTGTAAGTGGAAGCTCTGGGGAGAGACTGTGGTCTGCAAATCAATGGTTTAGCCCTCTTCCCCATCATTTTAATAAATAGGCTAAGTCAATGGTTTGATGAAAAATATAACTCCTCTAATTTCTTTTCTAGCATTAATTAAACTTAGCAGCCATAGGAAAGAATTAGGCGGCTCCCACTTTTTAGAATAGCTGCTAGTCAGCACTCACTGCCTAGCCAAGGAATTTCAGGAGTTTTTGGTACAAGTGATACCATTTAAATGCTTTTAAAAATAGTTATTCTCTGGCTGTCAGTCAGAGAAGCTGCTCCCAGCCCTCGGTCTTGGTTTGCTATTTTGAGCTAGATCTGTGGCCTGTTTAGCCCAATCCACTTTAAGCCATGCAAGCCAGGATATTCAAATGAATTTCAGGGAACCTGCTCTACTGCTTCACCACCCCTATACTGCACACACTGGGGCCCTCAGGTTGTAGACCTATGAGGATCCTTTGGCCTTACATGTATATGTCAAGAGTAGCACCATCAAAGTCGGAGGGAAATATTGTCAAACTACCACCAGAATTAAGCTCTTTGTTTGGAAAAGCTGTTGGCTGCTTTGAATGGGGCATAACTCTTTCCTGAGTGGGCAGGGCTTTTCAACGTAGTATTACTTCCCATAGCAGAGAAGATAGAACTGAATTTCAGAGTATTGGTATTTTATTTACCAATAAAAAGGCTATGAACTGGTGTCTCATTTATCCGGAGTGTAATGGGGGCTCTACCTCATTATTAGAGGGAGTGGGGTAGACAAGCACCTTGTACTCAAGAACTGCCATTCCCAGTGAAGCTGAGCTCTTGTCAGTTTATCTCAGCAAGGTGTAGTGGGCGACAAGCAGTTCAGGAGAAAAGGGAGATAGGAAGAAGCTCAGGAGAACCAATGCACACAGCCTCTTTACCGGGGAGACATATACCAAGATGAAGCATCTTATCTATTGACAAAGTGCAGTTGTTCAGACATCCATGTCTGTTGTCTCGGTTCATGGAATAAGAAGTACTAGCAGTTTGTCCAGAACCATTGTAAAGGGTATCTGAACAGTTGTCCTGGGATTGCACCAATGGCAAAAAAGCAGCAGTGTATCAGCCCCTCACTGAGTCCCAAGCAGAAGGGTGATATGTGTACACTCCAATCCTGCAACTTTTTGTTCTGGGATAAACACTGGTATAACTGGCCCTTTTTCTTCCTTGCCCTTGCTTTGTTGATCTAATATATGGCCTATCTCATCTTTTAGAAACAAATGGCATAATGAATATAACTGAACAGTTATACTTCAGAGAACATAAACTTTTTGATTGCTTCCCTCTGGTTGACCACCCAGTAGGCGAGATCTCAGCAGCTGGCAGAGCCTTCCTGAAGCTGAATTTTTCACTTGTAAATCTTAAATATAATAGCATTTAATATCTTTCAGTTTAGCTTGTATATGTGAAAATAGAACTGATCTCTGGATGATGGATTGGGGCCAGGGAATTAATGTTCATCTTCAGGACAAAAATACATTCCAAGTCTCGCCCCTTTAACCCTTGCTTTTTCTGCATTGCTCCCTGGTCATTTGGGCCATTCTCCATTATAAATACTAAACCAGCAAATATTTATTACTCTCCCACCATTTTCTTATCTTGCTTTTCCTTTTTGGTTAAAGGGTAAGAAAGATATAGATATCCCAGATATAGAGCATTGTTGAAAATGTGGCTGAATAAAAGGTGGATAAAGGGAAGTGTGGAAAACCAAACTCTAAACTGAAGACTATTTAGATATGGTTGTGGGTCCATTTTGTCTGACTGAAAAATACTTGTTCAAACTGCTTTACATCTTGTACTTCATCCTGTCAGTCTACTTCTGACACAGAGTGGGCTGGGAGCCGCAGAGGCTGTGCTAGGCAGGTATAATAGGCAGCAGGGGCTGGCTTTGGCCACACAAGTGGGGAGGACTTGCTTGACACCTGCAGGGAGCTTGGGGCATGCCCAATGCAGCTCTACCCAAGAGGCACTGGGCAGCCCAATGCTCTGACCCTCTTAGGCCAGCTCCTGCAACACGGCAGCACCCGGGCTGTGCTTGCTCCACTGCTCCTAGGATGCAGCAGGGGTCTGCCGTGGGGATGGGAGCAGGAGGGAAGGGGCTGCCATGTTTCCTCCCCACTCGGCATGCCAGCTGGGGAGAAAATGTTGTGGGGTGATCTGTCCAGCTCCTGGCTGCAGGGAAGCCCACAGTCCCCACCTGAGCTGGAAGCCGGGGTGATCACCCAGCCATGCTCTTTGCTTGGCCAGCAGACCAGCTGAGGAGAGAGTGTGTGTGTGTGTGTGTGTGTGGGAGGGAAATGATCTCCACTGAGGGCTTCTCATCCCCTGTGCCTGGCACAGCCTGGCTGGGGTCCAAATCTGGGGGGAGGGTTTCTCCCCCACTCCTCAACTGGCCTGCCAACCAAGTAGGGGGAGTGGCCAGGTGATTGGCTGGCTCCCAGCTCAAGCAGAGGAGTAAAGCCCCCACTGCAGGCTTCCCTGCAGTTGGGAGCTGGGCCGATCACCGGCCATGCCCACTGCTCAGTCAGCAGGCCAGCTGAGGAGAGAGTTGGGGGGAGGAGGGGAAATGTCCTCACCACACTCTGGGCTTTGGACACCAGCCGGGCTGTGCCCGGTATTGGGGGCGGGAAGCCCACAGTAGCGACTGTTTTCTCCCCCACTCTCTCATCTGGCTGCCAGCCGAGCAGGGGCATGGCTGGATGATTGGCCCAAATCCTGGCTGCAGGGAAGCCTGTGGTGGGGGCTTTAATCCCCTGCCTGAGTTGGGAGTCGGCCCAATCACGTGGCCATGCCTCCTGCTCAGCCGACAGGCTGGCTGAGG
>NW_017728907.1:42338951-42348328 GCF_001723895.1 Crocodylus porosus | reverse complement strand
GGGGGGGGGGGGGGAGAATGGCGTGGGCTTCCTACCCCTTGTGCCAGCCACAGCCTGGCTGGAGTCCAAAGGTGGGAGCTGGGTGAAGGTCAGGCTTCACCTCTGCCCCCTGCAATAGCACTCTCCTGGGAGAGGCAAGGGGTGGGGAGCTACACTGATCAACCTGCATGGAGCTTGGTCAGCAGCCAGAGCCATAGCTCTGGACATCCAGGCTCTGTTTCTGGTGGCACATGCTACTGCTGTCTGTGCTGCACCACTTCCTAGCTGTGGGGGTTTTTTTTTTTATACCAGGATCTCCCAGTTTCAAACTTTGGTGCCGTGCTGCAAATTAGCAGCAGAGTGAATGGATGCACATGCACCTCAAACAGCTTCGAGGCACTGCAAACCACACATGCATGGCCCATGGTGTCAGCTGTTCCTGGGATGCATCTTTGAGCCTCTAGAGTAGTATATAATACTATATGTTCTGAAAATTGGTTCTTATGCATGTCATATCATTGCCTTGAATTTTCTTTGGGCCACAGCTTCCCATTTCTAAAATATCCACTTGTCTTGCATGGATGTCATGAAGATATAAAATTCAGGAAGCACTCATACTGCAGTGTTGGGACTGAATTTCAGAAGGTATGGGACTGCACATTGAGTATTCATCTAATATTTTCTTTTTATCCTCATTGCTCATCAAGGGTAGTGCATGAGTTCTGTGAAAAATTACATGAACTTACCTAATTAGAGATGGTAGTTGAATTAAGGTTGTAATTCACAGTTTTTGAAAGCTTGACTTTGCGTCCTTCATAATACTCTTTAACCAAGGCTTAATTTTGTAATGTTACTTAGTGTGGCTAACTATCTAAGCAAACATTAGTTATTATACATCAAGTTTTATATTGAATTGCTCTGCAATTTTTGGTCTCATAAATCTAAGTCAATGAAGAATTTAATTACAAGTTTTAAAGTTAAATGTTCTTTTACAGATTGTTTTCCATTCATGCTTGAGTTTGCTCTTCCCTTTCCAGTAATGTTGGCTGATTTTTATGTAGTGCTTTATGGCACTTTAAGCTCAGTGGTGATTTTGCTGCTTAGCTAGCCTTGGTGAGTAGAGGGAAATAAACTCATGAGGCTTGATACTCAGCTGGTAGAAGCTGAAATAAGCTCATTTAAGTGACTGGGGCTGTGCCATTTAGAATCTGGTACACAGTATCTAAAGCAGAGATTATCATGGTCTGTTTTTCATTTAATCTGAACTGATTTTACTACTTGTTTATTCATCTAAATTATTCAGGTGCCAAATTGAGGTAGGCCATATAGCATGCTGTGACAGTTGTGCCTCTTTGGGGCCGATCCCACAACACTGATTAAGGTCAACCGCCTGCCTTCTTTCCTGCCATGCCTTGCTGTTATTTTGCTTGATTGGAAGATTTTAATCAAGCGAGAGGCTGCCTGTTTTCTGTCTCGGTGCTGGAGGCACTATTTGCGGCTCCTTTCCTCCCCTTACGTCTGCGAGGCTTGGGAAGTGGTGTATCTGATGTTGTTCAGGTCTGTTCTACTCTTTGTGCCACTCGGACACTCTTTGGCTTGTCGCTCAGCCTGCACCCTCGCCAGTGCCCTATAGTTTGTCTCACTGCCTGCACCCCTATTGGTACCCTCTAGCTAGTCCTGCACTGCCTGTTCTGGGACTTCTCGCCAGTGCCCGCTCTGGGGCTCCTTGCTGCCCCCCTTCACTCCGGGGCTGGGGCATTGCACCCAAAAAATGCTGCACCCTCTCCAGCGCCAGGAACCCCCACGCTACTGTGGAGTCCCTATGAGGCCTCCTCCAACCCCTGATAGTCTCACCCAGTCCTCTGGTCAAAACACTAAACACAAGAACATAAAGCCCCTGGGCTACAACATAAAAGCTAGACTGTCCTATCAAACAAGAATCAATCCCTACCAGAGAGAGAGAGCACACCAACCCCAGCAGCAACCAGGGGATGTTCCCACCGTCAGAGTTCTCCCCTTCGTCTGCACTAGCTGAGTTCCTCCTCCCTTGGCTGCTGGAGGGTAACTATCTTCCTGGCCTCCTGCCTGGGCTTAAGAAGGGCTAAGCCCTGCCCCTTCCTGTCACTAGGTTTCACTGGTTGCCCTAGCAACCAGCACCTGTGCAGTCCTGGTGACTGGCAGCCGAGCCTCCCCCTTCTCGCCACTATGGGTCTCTCCTGAGCGGTTCCTGCTCTCAGTCGCAGGGCACGTGAGTGCTCTGTGACACATGCCTACAGATGTTCAGGGCCTTGCTCTAACTCATGGCACTTTACTTAAAGTGCCATTAGTTAGAACCCCTCCCCTGTTCTCTGGTTGGGTCAGGGAGCGGGGATGGAGCCTGGCAGCACTGGCCCTAGCCAGCATGTGGGAGTGTCCAAAGAAGCTTCTGTGAAACACCCCTCTCCCCAGTCCCCCCCCCCAGCTTTGTGGCTGTCCATGGGGGAGTGGGGGATAAGGAAGGAGCAGCTGACACAGAGCTGCCAGCTGCTTTTGAAAGGCCAGAGCTGGGAGGGGTGGGGGTTGAACAGAACCCTCTCACCTCATGGGCCCAGCCCAGCTCTCCCAGCCAGGAGCTGGGTGGGGGGCCACGAGACAAGGGGGCTCTATTCCTCCCCACCCCAACTTTGGCTATTCAAAAGCAGCTGGCAGCTCTGTGCTGGTTACTCCCTCCCCTTTACCCTCCCTTCCCTGTTGGAAGCTCCAGGGACAAGGCTGGGTTAGTGCTGCTGGCACAAGAACCAGCCTAGCCCCGTCCTTGCACAAAAAATGAACCCTGGAGGAAATACAAGTTCCCTAAGGTACTCTGCCTTACAGCATCTTACTCTAATACTTTATTTTACCAGGTTTGATTTTTCATGCAATTGGCCATTTAAAAAGTGTTCTGCATCCGTGTGTTAAGTCATAGCTGTAGAGTGTTTTCATGGGCAAACCACATGAAAAATGTCACTTGTGAAAGCACTCATACATATATACAGGTAACTTTGTGTCCTGGGACCTGAGTTCTAGGGTCTTATGGATTTCATTTAAGCAATCACTTTGTCATGTGGAATCTTCACTGGGAAGGAAATCTACCCAATACAAGAGATAATTTTGATTGAAGTACTGCTGGCAGCATGTGGTTGTTTTGCAACTGAGTTTGAGAACGTCTCAACAGTTTTATTTCACTCAAGGTCTTCAGTTTCTCCATATCCTTGAAGTGTGGAGTGGAATGTTTGGAAAAAACCTAAGCCAGGAACATTGCAGAACACTGCGTACGTGGGATGGAAGATGAAGTCACTCTGTGAAGCATCGAGTTTAAGGGTGAATTTTGAAAAGCTCAGGAACAAAAAGATAGTGGTAAAAATGCCCCTCAGATAGATGGAACATTTCTCTCAAGTGTGCTGCTTTCTTGAACGATCATCTTAGCCATGGAAGTAAAGGCTGCACTCTAATCATTCTCTACACTTTGATAGAACTATGATAAGGGTTTTTTTGGTTGTAAGTGACTCATCATGAACAAGAAAGATAAATTATATTCTTTTTGAAAATGTATATTGGTTATATACAAAAATGTAAATTGGAACAGCAAGTTGCATGCTTTACCCATTTTGAAGTTGTTTCACTTTGTATGGAAATAATTGCATCTTAACTGGATGGGAGAAAGAGAGAAAAGAAGGAAAATGTAAGCCCACTTCGGGCATGAACTTTGGAGCAGTCTCTCCTCCACAGTAATATAAAAATGGAGGCATTCATCTGAGTGGGGTCTACAAATCAGGTCTCCCTTTAGCTTTGGTGAGTTCTCTAACCACTTGACTAGAGAAGCATGCTCTTCTTGCTCTTCTTTGGACAACAGATATTTGATTATTCCCTGCAAAATGGAAGAGCCTCAACAAAGTGTCATTAGATTCCCACCCCAGCAGATCTGATAGCCTTGTAGTTTGGGAGTCCCCTGGGAAATGTGGGGTCTGCTGAAGCAGAGAAAGGATTTGAATCTGGCTTTCTATATCCTGAAAAGGGGTAAGAACAACTTTATTCTGTAGGAAATCCTGGGAACATCTGCTGGGCCCCAGAGGCAGTGTCTTGTGACTCACAAGACTTGGACTTGAGCTAGGCATACAGCTTCTTGATAGTATTGAGAGTTAAGTGGTTCTGTGCATACTCAGCTGTGGATATTTTGGTACCTAGGGAATCTTACTTGGGACACGTAGGCCCCGATATTAGCAGCATGCTCCTTAAGGATCTTTGGCGAATGCTTTGGAAAGTATCTGTTCTGGCCACTTATACTCTATTGCAATCCTGTTCCACCCAGGAAAGTAAGTAAATCCAAGTAAGTGAAATCTTAGTTGCAGAATAAACATACATATTGATGAGTTGGGGGAGGAAAAGGTCTATAAAAGGCCAGATTTTGCCCCCTTGACACATTACAAGTATCACACAATTAACTGGTTAATTATGCAATTATCTTAACACCGGCTACACGTATAAAGTAGCCGTCATGCCATAAAAAACCCCAACCAGCTATAAAGCTAAACCTTGAAAATGTGTACTAATTTTATAGCCGATTGCCATCAAGTTGTAACTTGCATGTCTTCCCTGCAGCTGGGAGACCTGTCTGCTGCTGCAGTCTCCCAGATCTAGGGGTTTTATCTGCCTTTGAGCCTGGGAAATTGCAGCAGATGCTGTCCCCCAGGCCCAAGGGTTTTACATACCCCCGAGCCTGGAAGATCACAGCTCCTGTGATCCCCAGCCCCAGGGTGCATGGGGTGCCCCTGTGGCTGGGAGTTCTCAAATGAGGGGGCTCCTGGCATGTTTCTTGCCCATGTAGGGGGGGACTGGGGATCAGGCAGTAAGGTAGTATGGGATCTAATGCACAATCCCACAATTGCTCCTTCTGCCATGCATGTAACATGTGCGATTGTGTATTATGCATTAAATCCCATCATGCCTTTACCTACCTGTGTATAAGGGGCTTTAGAAAGTTAGTGTTAAACCCCTAAATTGGAACCCAGCCAGTCCAGGGTCCCCACTTGTAAACAACATTCAACTAAAGCAGGGTTCGTAACAGGGGAAAAAGGTATAAAATACACAACCTTAGAGAGAACCTTAAAAACATGTCACCTAAAAAGTAAAAAAAAAAAAAAAGGGTTCTTGGGTTTCTTTCAGTGTTCATATCTGCTCACTCACAGAGACTTTCTCTGACTTGCTTTCCTGGTCCTACTACCATATTTACTTGATTAGAAGGCAAAGCTGTTTCTCTTGAAGCACTATCAAGCATGAGGCAGTGGGGCAGAATGGGGACAGGCAGTTGCCTCTGCACGCCCTGGCACCCCAACTGCCTCTGCATGCCCTGCCACTCCCCAACAGCCTCCAGTCCCCCCCACACCCTGCTTTTCCCTCTCTCTTCTCCTCTGCTGCACTCCTTCTTATCTTTGCTCCATGTCAGCAGGCCTGCACCTGCTGCAGCCTGGGGCATGGAGCATGGCTCCAACTCAGCCCTATAGTAGAGCAGCAGTACCAGCTTCATGCTTCTGCTACAGGGCAGGCAGGGAGAGGCATGCCCCCATGCCCCAGGCTGCAGCATGGACAGAGCCTGCTGGTGCAGAGCAAAGGGCAGGGAGGAAGAGACTTTGGGTGAGGATGAGATGGGAGGAACGGGGGTGGAGACCTGAGGCTGTGGGTGGCAGAAGCAGTATGGAGGGGGAGGGCAGGGGAACTGGGGAAACCTGAGGCTTTGAGGGGAGCAGGCAGAATCCGGGGGGGGGGCGGGTAGGTTGGTGAGGGCAGGCATCAGAGGGAAGCTGCTTGCCTCTCTTTGCCTGCCTAGTGCTTCACATCCCATCACATCCAGCAAGCTTCCATGGCTGGGACCTGTGATCAGCTGATGGGGCCCAATCTGTGGGTGCATACTATGCTCCCCTGAGGCTGGGGGCCATGAACTAACTGACTTGGGCTCCCAGCCACAGGGGTGCACCATGCACTTATGGGACTGATTTGGGTTCCTAGGATTTGAGCTCTCAGGTGTGAAGGGCACGGTGGAGTACTCAATTTCAGCAGCACCCCAAAGCCTGGGAGCTCTGATCTGCCTGTGTTCCCAGCTGAGGGGGCCTATTGGAGTCAAGGGCTCCGATGCACCCGTGCAGCTGGGAGAACCAGCTGATCGTGGCTTCTAGTCTTGGGGAGCCCATTGGGGTCCCTGACTCTGATACAGCTGGAGGCTGCAGTCAGCTGATCTGCTCCCTCAGCCTTGGGAGCACATGGGAGTCAAGGGCTCCAATGCACTCTGGAGACTGGGAGCCACAATCAGCATGATTACACTTTCAGTTAATGGTGTGATAGGAACCAGCCATAAAGTTGTTACACATACGTTGTTTAATAACGTTGTGGTTTATTCTTTGTTTTATCACACCATTAATTGCGTTAACGTGTGGCTGGGTAACTACTTAAGACACGATTAATATGGTTAATCACATCTTAAGTGCACTGTATGCCAACAGCCTGAGTTACTGGAGTAAAAGGTTGAAAGGCTTGTGTCCTCCATTTTAGTATAATTTATATGGAGTTAAATGTTTTCCCCAAGGGAGAAAGATCTAAAACCACCATACTGAAATGCCATTTTACAGTTAACTTTATCTACATAAATACTACTTGTGCGTGGAAGCAGATTTGGATTTGGGCCATAGTTCTTAGATGGAAAGTTGCCCAGGTCATGGGGATGAGAGGACTGTGCTGATCATCTGCAAATGATATTGTGTGCTGCGGTAGTTTTTCTTCCTTTTGCCTGCAGTTAAATATAAATGACAAAGCCTGCACTGACTGTTTGGTGAGGAAATGATTCCATAGGATTAATAAGCTCTATCTAACACTGCTGGCCTAGGAAAATGAGTCTAGCTCTATTGATTTAAGACACTGAAAACATGGTGCATGATGAGGTAAAATCAATTAGGCCTGTGCTGGAACCTCTAGATTGACTCCAGTTTATCTAGCTTTTTGTTGTTTGTTTTACAGAAAGCTTTTTATTTTGGCCTGGAATTTTAGTCTTTGCTGTCATGTGAGTCTCATTCATCACTGTCTCTTTCTGAGACTGCTCTCTGGCAACATTTGATCAGAAAATTTGGGGCTTGATCTAAATTTATTGTATTAGCTATACAGCACCCATCTTTACAGAAAATAACAATGAATTATGGTCATTATTAATTAGTTATTAGCTTTTTTACTGTCCTAAGGGCCATCTATCAGTGAATGCTGACCTAGTAAATCTGTGAGTTTGTAGATTGAGCTTATCACCTGAAATGAACAAAGATTGTATGCTACTTAACAGCAAACCTGTTGGGTCTGAAAATAAGTTTCTTAAAACCAAATCTGCCTGTGAAGGCTTTTTTGTTACCTTTTCCTCAATTTGGGTCTGGAATTGTACAAGAATGTCTTCCTCTTCTCCGTATGCATTAGTATATTACTCTCATCACCAAAATATCCACTTGCTTGATAGAAATGCTGTATGAACCATTTTAAATTCCTGTGACTAAGGCTAGAACTCATTTCAGTCATGCAAATGGTACTATAAATTTGCTAATTCCATTTGTTTCAGTACTAGAGGCACTGCTTAAGCTGATTTAAGCATGTTTGCTATTTTTGTGGGAACAGCAGGCTCTCAGTTGTTTGCATTTGTTGCACCTTTTAAGACTAATTGCTTTGTGACTCAGAGTGCCTTGTTTTTAATTGCAGCCTTGAGAAGAACTAGTAAATTTCAAGGCTGCTAATTGCATGGTAGTGCCAATGATTAAAGTGGACTAGAATGATTAATTTCCCATCCTCCATGTCAGGCAATTTTCTGATTGCCAAACAAACCCACAATTGCACCTTAACTTTACGTTAATCAACCTGACTAACCATAAATGGTACGTTTCATTCTAGCTCTGAGCCTCCCCTTTTGGGGGAATTGTATGTGTCCTGTAGAGGTTTTTAATTGAGGTGTATGGTGCTATAATTTCATTAGCAAAGGCAAGTTGGAGAAGTTCACTTTTTCACTTGGAACAGAAGGTGATAGGACTTCTGATTTGCCCTTAGTGCCCATAGCAATTCGTTTGGACTGGCCCTGAGAAAGCTTTGTCTTCTGCACAGATGAGCTTGACCCTCATGAGAGGAAGTTTAATTGTGCCAGAGAAGTAAATTGCCAATCATGATCTTCCTCTTTCAGATATGATCTTTCAGATATCCTGGGTTAGGCCATTGAGAGCCTTGAAGATGAAAATCTTACATTTAACTCCCTGTTCTGCTGTAAACAAGCACAGAGACTGAGGGACAGGTTAGAGGAGGCGTGGTTGTTAATATGTGCTGTTTGTGGTAGACATACTGCAGTGAGAGGTAGTTACTCCTGTTAGTCTGAAGAAATCAGAGAAGCATTTGGTAAGGGTTGATGACTTCATGCCTCTGTATATTGCATTACTTTAATTCGGCTGACTGATCATAAAGCACATAGAACAGAGGCCTGGGCCTAGGTCACCAGTGACCTCTGCCAATGATAGAGGAAGCAGTAAGGAATAAGAAATAATAGAATGGATGAAGCAGAAATAATTTGGGTCACCATATAAAAAAGATAGAGGGCAGTGCACCAGGGAAGTTTCTCTCCCACTGGGAGCAAGGGGCTTGTCTAAAACTCTTCCTTTCAAAGAGGCAGCCCTCTTGCTGGGCCACAAACTGTTCAGCTAGTTCTCTTCTATCCATTTCTTGACTGCAGAGGGGGCCAGCTTCAAAAGAAGTAATAATGCCTAAGTAGTGGCTTGGTGGTTAAAGAACTCTGCTGAGAAGTCAGAAATGCATGATTAAAACCTAATCTGAGTGAGGGCAGCTTAGAACTTCTGGGCATTTATAGACATGCTCTGGGAGGGCGGTCGGGGGGGTGCTTTAATTAGCAAGTTGTGCTAATTAAAAGTGCCCAAGTATCATGTGTATCAGTGTCCCTGTGCTGAAAAATGGTGGCAGGGCACTTTAAAACTCAAACGAGGTTTAGTTTAAAGCACCCCGTTGCCACTAGCATCCCCGGGGGAGGGGGCCACAGGAAGACGAGGAGACACCACCCGAGCAAGACAGGTGACAAATGCTAGGAGTGCCCAGGTAAGAAACAGGGGTCCAGACAGTCTCCCAAATCGGGGGATGGCAGACGTAGCTGGTCAAGGCCTTAAATGCCTATATACCAATGCCCACAGTATGGGGAATAAGCAGGAGGAACTTGCCCTCAGAATAGCCAGTTCAGACCCAGACATAATAGGGTTAACAGAAACTTGGTGGGATTCATCCCACGACTGGGCAGTTAGCATTAGGGGCTGTAGGCTTTACAGGCGGGATGGAGAAGGAAGGAAAGGTGGGGGTGTGGTGCTCTATGT
>NW_017728907.1:42334512-42338310 GCF_001723895.1 Crocodylus porosus | reverse complement strand
GGTGCCCAAGATGAGTGGTCGTTCCTTAAGGAGCTGATACTCAGGGCCCAAGGGGTGACCATCCCAACAAGAAGCAAGGGGGGCAGGAGTGCCCGAAGCCCCCCTGGCTCACCAGGAGCATCCAGGAATGCCTGATTGCCAAAAAGGCAGTGTACACCCAGTGGAAGGGGGATGCTATCTCCAAAGAGGAGTATACCTCCTGTGCTCGGGCCTGTAGGGGTGCTGTCAGGAAAGCTAAGGTGGACGTAGAGCTAGGACTTGCGTCCAAAATCAAAGATAACAAAAAGTCCTTTTTCAAATATATAGGGAGGATGAAGAAAGCATCGGGAAATGTGCGGCCCCTGCAAGATCCTCTGGGCAATCTGGTGGTTGCGCTAGAGGAGAAAGCAGACCTCTTTAACCAATTCTTCACCTCTGTTTTCTTGGGCAGGGACCGGGACTTTTCCACCGTGATGCAAGATGGACTTGAGGGGAACACTTCCAGACCTTAGGTTGGGGAGGACCGGGTTAGAGAGCTTCTGGAGGGGCTGGACATGTTCAAATCAGCGGGTCCAGATGCTCTCCACCCCAGGGTGTTGAGGGAGCTACCAGGGTTTATTGCAGAGCCCTTGGCACAGCTTTATGAGCACTTGTGGTGCTTGGGCCAGGTGCTGGATGATTGGAAGGTAGCCAATGTGGTCCCCATCTTTAAAAAAAGGGAGGAGGGAGGACCCAGGCAACTATAGGCCCGTCAGTCTTACCTCAATCCTAGGAAAACTCTTTGAGAAGATCATCATGGAGCACATCTGTGATGGGCTGGCCTCAGAGATGATGCTCAAGGGCAACCAGCATGGTTTCATTAGGGGCAGGTCATGTCAGACCAACTTGATTGCCTTTTATGATCAGGTCACAAAAGCCTTGAATGCAGGTGTTGCCGTGGATGTAGTCTTTCTGGACTTCAGCAAGGCCTTTGACACCGTCTCCCACCCCCATCCTCATTAAAAAATTGGGCCATTGTGGCATTGATGCCTACACAGTCAGATGGATTGCAGATTGGCTGAAGGTTCGCACTCAGAGGGTGATGGTAGATGGGTCATATTCGACCTGGGGAGAAGTGGGCAGCGGAGTCCACCTGGGCTCGGTCCTTGGGCCTGCGCTGTTCAATCTCTTTATCAGCGATTTGGACGATGGGGTGAAAAGCACCCTGTTTAAATTCGGTGATGATACCAAAATTTGGGGTGAGGTGAGCACGCTAGTAGGGAGGGAAAGACTGCAGCAAGACTTGGATAGGTTACAGGGGTGGGCTAGCAAAAACAGGATGTGCTTCAACATTAACAAGTGCAGGGTGCTACACTTGGGCAGTAGTAACCAGCAGCACACTTATAGGATGGGAAACTCCCTTCTTGAGAGCACAGAGGCAGAAAGGGATCTTGGAGTCACTATTGACTCCAAGATGAACATGGGCCAACAATGCGAGCTCACGGTTGGAAGGGCTAACTGCACCTTGTTGTGCACCACAGGTGCATCTCTAGCAGGGACAAGGAGGTGATCCTCCCTGTCTATGCAACACTGGTCAGGCCACAGCTGGACTACTGTGTCCGGTTCTGTGCACCCCACTTCAGCAGGGATGTGGACAACATTGAGAGGGTCCAGAAGAGGGCCACCCGCATGATCTGGGGACTACAGGGCAGACCCTACAATGAGAGACTGCGGGACCTGAACCTGTTCAGCCTTCACAAGAGAAGGCTGAGGAGGGACCTGGTGACTGTCTATAAACTCACTAGGGGGGACCAGAAGGGTTTGGGTGAGACCTTGTTTCCCTTAGCACCCCCTGGCATAACAAGGAATAATGGGCACAAGTTGCTGGAGAATAGGTTTAGATTAGACATCCGTAAGAAATACTTCACAGTTAGGGAGGCTAGGATCTGGAACCAACTTCCAAGGTAAGTGGTGCTGGCTCCTACCCTGGGGGTCTTTAAGAGGAGGCTTGATGCCTACTTAGCTGGGATCATTTGAGTCCAGTTTTTTCCTTCTGCCCTGGCAGGGGGTCGGACTTGAAGATCTATAAGGTCCCTTCCGAACCGACTTCTATGATTCTATTATTCTATGATTTTTTAGCACAGGGACGCTGATACACATGATGCTGGAGGCTGCTGGAGCTTATTAATTTCTGCGCTTTGACATGCTGTATTTACAACACTTCAGAGCAGCCTTGATGCACATTTGTAGGAGCCCCTAGTCTCTTATTAGCTAAAGAAATGGCCTAGCTATTCAGCTATTGGGGCTAAAATGTAGGCGGGTCATTGTCCTCCTCCATTTAACATCCGTAAGCCATGGGTTTTTGCCTGGCTACATTTCCGAAGCTTACATACATTTATGCCTCCACAATGAGTGCATGTACGTGGCCAGTACACAGCTTACTAAGCACGGTCAGTCTCATGGCCAGACCTAGGATTTTGGAAAGGTGGAGTACAGGTGGTCTTGTGCAACATCACTTATAAAAACACATTTTTCTCCAGTTGAAGAGAAACTGGAAGATTTACTAATATGCTAGAGGTACAGAGCTATATTGTTCAGCTTAAGATGGAAGTAATAACACAATGTAACTTTATAGGAATGTGCATGAAATATGTAGGATGTACATTAAGTTTAGAAAACATAATAACGTAGGCCAAAATAAATCACAAGATACTGTTTTATTAGTCCTGAAGATATAATTAAATGTGCATCTCATTCAGATTCATAAAACAAAGCCTAGACTCCTTGAGACCTTGGAAGTATATCTAATACTTCATTGTCAGTCATTTTGACATCTGAGCTAATGTTCACATGGGTTTAATATTACCATGCCTGAGTTAAGGTTTTTAAGCTAGAAATAAAAACAGTGTGCAGGGCTATGAAATAACTGATAGATATTACCAAGAATGGCTAACAGGCAGAAAAATTGCAGAAGAAAGGATAATTTGATTAATTGGACATCAAGACTAGTAAAAAGGAGAGGGTTAATAACACTTGTGGTGTAAAGAGAGTAATCAGGCACATTATAAGAGCCATCAAATCAACTGACTCCCATTGTCTGAATAGAAATTCTGATGCCCCTCCCAGGCAGTTAGTTTTAAAATTTGGGTGGAGCAGGAGAAGAAAGGGTGTGCAACTGTGCCTCTGCACCACACCACTCCCCTTCCCCTCCACCTGCTCTGATCTGTCCCTGGCCAGTCTAAATGCATAAAGTTATACATAGACAGTGCAGATGCAACATGTGCATTAGTGCCAAAAAACACCACTTACATATTTGGAAAACTGCTATTTATATGCTCTAGGGCAGGGGAGGGCAATTATTTCAGGCGGAGGGCAACTTACTGAGTTTTGGCAGGCTGTTGAGGGCCATGATTCCCTCTCCGGCACAGGGAAGCAGGAAGAGCCCAATGGTCCCAGGCCAGAAGCCTCTGCTAGGCAGAGGTTTCTGTTTGTGGGGACAGGGCTGGATAGGCCTTGCTGCTGGGTCCTGCCACCAGTTTCCTCTGGACCCTACTACCCTGGCTGCTGTCATCTTTGACAGGTGGCTAGGAGCAAATAAATATTAATTTTCCAAATTTTGTAGAGGCCCCATGGGCCAGATAGAATGGACTGGATCTGGCCCCTGGGCCATATTTTGCCCACCCCTACTCTAGGGGAATAGAATTCTGTATTAAAGACAATCAAGTTTCATAGTTTCTAGGGTCGGAAGGGACCTGAGCGGATCATCTAGTCCGACTCCCTGCCATGGCAGGAAAGAATACTGGGGTCAAACAACCCCAGCAAGATGTGCATCTAACCTCC
>NW_017728907.1:42329169-42334412 GCF_001723895.1 Crocodylus porosus | reverse complement strand
TGGTTCCAGACCCTAGCCACCCTGACCGTGGAGTAGCACCTCCTGATATCTAACCTAAACCTACCCTCTGCCGGCTTGTAACCGTTATTCCTGGTCTAAAAAAGTTATGGCTGAAAAACTAAATGTATGCTTTATTTCAGTTTTCAAGAAAGGGTAGCCAGTCTGGAAGGGACCTCATGTGGCCATATAGTTCAGCCCCTGCTTAAGGCAGGATTGCACCTGACTAAACTATCCCAGCTAACTGTCTGTCCAACCTGTTCTTGAAAACTTCCAATGATGGAGATTCCAGCACTTTTCTAGGTAACCTGTTCCAATGCCCTAGTCACTTCCTTTAATTTGCAAGTAACACTCTTGTTGGAACCCAGAATGTTATTGGCTTTTTTGGCAACAAGAGCACACTGTTGGCTCGTATTCAGCATATGGTCCATTGTAGTCCCTGGGTCCATCTCTGCAGTATTGCAGTGTAGCTAGTCATTCCCTGGTTTTTATTTGTGCATGCAATTTTTTGATCCCAAGTGTAGGACTTTGTTGTACTTATTGAATCTCAGCAGATTGGAGACCACTTCCAAGTTGGAAGTGAAATTCAGATAATTCAGTCCTCTCCAGTTTAAGCACATGAAGTTATCTCCATCCTAGAATAATGGAAGAAATTACATATGGCATTTGAAGTCCAGTAAAGTTTTCTAATAAATCTGGCAAAGGTAGCATTCATTTTTAAAGAAAATATGAAAAAGTGGTCAAGGCAGGAATGGTCATTAATTTGACCTCAGTAGTGCATAAGGCTTTCATTTAGAAGGAAACCACAATTAAAAATGTGGAGATAAATGGGAATGAAATGCCACAGGGGTTTTACAGGAGACAGTTTATGCTAGATTAACCTGATATCTTTCTTTCATAATATTTTAGATAAAGAAATTATAGTAGGTAGACTTTAATAAAATATAGATGTATCACGTTGCAAAACATGGGTTAAACTGAAGAAGATGCTTATAATTTTCAACTATATTAAGGTAAGTAAGGAGTTGGCTAATGGGGAAATGATAATGGGCTATGCTGGAAGGAGCTGACCTGGGTTGGAATGATATTATAAGTAAATTTCCTAAAGGACTGATTTTAGTACAGGATATAGTCAGTAGTAATTTTAGCATCAAAAAGTAGGTGTGTGCTAATGAAATTTGCTGATGACACAAAATTGGGAGGCATCATTAGTACAAAGGAACATTGGTGTATTATATGTGAAGAACTGGATGCCCCTGAGGACTGTAGTAGAAGAGCAATAGACATAAGAAGAAATTTAATAGTGCAAAGTGCAAGTTCATGAATTTCAATAATGACCTAGGAGCTCATCAGCTAGAAATGACAGAGTAAGATAAAGACCTGGGTGTATTAGCTGCTTATAAGGAGGCTGTAAATCACTAAGATGATTCCTTAATCTATGAAAAAGCACTTTTGTGATTCTGCAAGTGAAGTATTTCTAATGGAGATATAGAACTATAAGGCATTGGACATATGGAATATCGCACTCAAACTAGTCCAGATGCAGAGAAGTGCTAAAAGGAAGAATGGGGGAACAGAAAGCCTATTTGTTAAGCTAAGCATGTCAAGATCATAAAAGTGAAGGCTGAGAGGGAATATGATCTGAAACAATTGGGATGGCATACACCAAAAAGGGAGAAGACTAAAGGACAATATTACCTCATGACCAAATGCACTACCCATGAATACATTTAGGGTAAAAGTGAGAAGAAAGTTTTTCTAGCCCGTCATGTTTTATACCAGATCTTGAAAAATAAATAAAATAAATCCACTAATCCACTGGCCGGAAACCTGGACCTCAGAGTTGACTGGCCTTGATAAGGAAGTGGGTGTGTGACCTGCTTATGTGGGGTAACCATACAGGGTGACAATTCACATTTTTAAAGTGCTCTTAGAAAAGTGGTATAAATGCAAACTATTCTTACTCCTCACCTGTGGGAGTTGCTTCTAAGTAAGGTGTATTTGGCACTTGTTTTTTTGACTCTGTTTTGAAGACACAGTGAAATATCATGTGTACTGTAACGGGGGGCCTGCTCAGGACCCATCTACTGGTGGCCCTGCCCACCTGTTATGGGCCAACCGCCTACCTTCTTGTCTGCCATGCCTTGTTGTTAATTAATTGTTGTTAATTAAGCAGAGGCTGCCTGTTGTATGCCCCAATGCCAGGGGACACTATCTGTGGCTCCGTTCCTCCCCTACACCACAGCCCAAGCCTCACAGATGGTATTTGTAAATTCCTCTTCATGTTGGGGTCTCAGCCACTGTGGGCCTACCCCTTCTCTCTCTAGCTAGGCCTGTCAATCAAAAAACCCCACTAATCAGGGTTTGACTCCCAGGCTCTAGCTCTCAAAAAAAAGACTCACTCAGGCTCTTGCACCCTCTCTGGCGCTGGGGTGAGCTCACCCCCAAATATTGCACCCTCTCTGGCGCTGGGGTGAGCTCACCCCCAAATATTGCACCCTCTCTGGTGCTGGGGCCCCCACACTGCAGTGGGCCCTCACTGAGGCTTCCTCCTTCCCCAAATAGCCTCACCCAAAACACCGGTCTTAATATCACAAAACATAGGCTTCTAAGGCCACATAATAGACAAAATGATAATAGAGAAACAAGAGAGGCAACATGTCTGCTTACTTTAGATGATCATGAGGATGGCTCACAGCATGGCATAGTCTTCTGACAGAGACTGCAGCTGCAGCACTGTGGTCATTGGGAGTCTCCATCCTTGCTGTCCCTCTGGCCTTCTCCACTTGCCATTGTAGGCTCCTGGCCTTCCTCTTCCTGTCACCTGATTGGCTGGCAGGGCTTGAGCCTTAACCCCTACTTGACCAGACCACTGTCTCCTAGTAACAGGGATAGGGTTCCCTGTTACAGTACACATGCGTGCACGCCTGTACACACACATGCACTGAGACCTGCAAAAATTATTTTGAAGTCCTTCGGCTATTTTTGTGCCCTTTGTGTATGCTCATGTTAAAGGTTGTATCATTTCAGTCCTAAAATGAGAAAAAGGGTCATATATAAGTTAATAAGACTATGGAGCCCTCCAGGCAGTGCAGGGATGTAGCCAGGCACCAGGGTCCCAGGGGCAGTGGTGACTTCCAGTTGCTGCCACCAGCACAACTGTCCCATTCATGCCCAGGGCAGTTGCCTCATTCACTCTGTCCCAATTATACCACTGGATCCCTCCAAAAAAACCTTTTTTTGTTTTTACCTTGTTTGTATCACATAGCTCACCAAACAATAACTAGCTCAGGCCATACAGCAGTTTGTAACTATATGAGCTATCAAAATGATGTCTGTATTGTAGAGTAATCAAGCAATCTGTACTCACGGCTGAATGTGCTGTACAATATATAATGGAAAATCTATTACTAGATAAGGAAAGAAGCCATCATTATCTATTAATACCATAGCAACAAAAACATACCATGATTAGCAATCAGTGAAGAGAAATCTCTCTTGCAGTATGCTCTGTCACTTGTAGATGATGATTGTGTTTGAGCACATTTGAGGGATCAATGAAAAGGTTAGTGAAGTGATTGAGATTAAATATATGCTTAAGGGGGCTGGTTCTGCAAACCTTATTCATGTAAATATCATGGCTATTTGGAGGAGAGCACATTTTGTTTTCTGAAAAATCCTGTCAGGACTGTGGGGATGCAATATCTTTTGATGGACAAAGGGAAAAAAAAAAGACTGCTCAGTGTTCCTGAGACCCAATAAAAATAACAATGGAAGCTGCATGGACTTGAGAAGAAAGAACTGGGCAAGGACTAGACCTCTGAAGATATTCAAGACACAGAAGGGTGGTTTAAGCCTTATTGGAATGCAAGGACGGAGGGAGGAGTTTCCAGTTCTTGCCGCCACCTTTTCACAAGGATACCTGAAAATTGCAAAATGATCAAAGATGAAGCGTAATGGTAAATTCACATCAAAGAGGGATTTTAACAAAGTAGTGAAAACTTATTTGATGTCTCATGTATTCTTCCCACAGTTTCACAAGAACTTTAGTACTGCATTGCTAAATTACAAAATGATGGTAATAACGTGCATATAATTTAAATGAAGGTTGAATTAGCTTGAATTTATATTTAGCAAACAAACAGCTTTAAAGTATGGATTTACGAAGACTAATTTCTTAACTTCACATCAAAACATCAGTTTATTTTAGGAAGACTCTCCAGATGCTTTACGAACTTTAAGTGGAGTGTCCCACACCATTAGTTATATGACATTTGTTGTTATGAAACACAGCAGTTTGTGTTTTTTATAAGCTTCTTGTAAGACACTTTAAATGAGTGTTCCCTAAATCTGGATGGAAAATGGCACTAAACTAGATGAGATAACTTAGAAAAGTGGATGAAGAGGTTAATTAAAATAAAATGTAGCTGGATATTATTCCCTTCTTATGAAAAGGTTAGTGAAGTGATTGAGATTAAATATACGCTTAAGGGGGCTGGTTCTGCAAACCTTATTCATGTAAAAATCCACTTGTTGAAAACAATAGGACTGCTTGCAGCAGTAAAGATTTGCAGAACTGGAGATGTCGAAGACCTATAAAATAATTGTACTTGTATGCTATTCACAAAATTAAACATTTTAAATAAAACTGTTAACAATTTTTATTTCTTTCCTCATACTTGGAATATTTTATGGGAAATGATGTTTACTGTCATTTTCTATGTTACTGGGCTATCTGTCTAGAGTCTCTCCATGTTGAAGCCTGCTGTTTCTAAAATTGTATACATTTTTTATAACTGTGCTGAAAGGTCCATCAGAGGCTTGATTTCTGCTCTTTGTGTTAAACTACTCCATTCTTGCTATAAAAATGTCACAAAGGCATTTTGCTTAAAGTAAAAGAAAGGTTTTTTTTTTAAAAAAAAGAAACAGAAATTGAACTGTGCTGCTATCACCATTTGGATGAAACTCCCATTGTGTTGCTATTTTTCTTTCTGTTTATTTTCTCCTTCAAGGATCAAAACTGCCCAATCTCTTTATTTACAAATTGCATTATGTTGCATTTTATCTTTGTGCTCATATGAAGAAAACATCTTGTGATAACTTTATTCTTTAACTCTTTGGAATGTTTGTTTTTACATTGTATTTTCTAAGATTTTCATTTTCATAGATTTCATAGACATTAGGGCTGGAAGGGACCTTGGGAGATCATCGAGTCCAGCCCCCTGCCCAAAGGGCAGGAAATCAGC
>NW_017728907.1:42317693-42329158 GCF_001723895.1 Crocodylus porosus | reverse complement strand
TCCTGCTTGTTGCCCAGGCTCCTGGCATTAGTGTACAGGCAGGCAAGCGTGCCCTTGGGGGCTCTTGCCTTGCCCACAGATTGTGCCAGGGCTGGGGCAGGGGTGGGCTCCCTTAAGCGCCCCCTTAAGTGCCTTGGCCCGCTGGCTTTGCAAGGGCCGTTCAGCGGGCCAGCAGGGGCAGTAGTCCCCCCATCCTGCCTTTAGAAACTACTATGCTACTTGTGGCTCTGTGAACCTCTGTAACAGGAGCTTAGGGCCCCTTTTACCCTAAGAGAAGCAAACAAATGCATAGATTCATAGATTTTAGGGTCGGAAAGGACCTCAGTGGGCCATCTAGTCTGACCCCTGCCCCTGGCGGGCAAGAAAAGGGTCACCAAATCTGGGATCATGTGATCCCAGCCAGGTGCCTGTTCAGTCTCCTCTTGAAGACCCCCAGGGATGGGTGAGCACCACTTCCATAGGAAGCCTATTCCAAATCCTGGCAACCCTGACCTTGAAGAAATTTTTTCTAATATCCAGCCTAATGCATAGAGAGCCTCAGATTGGGAAGGCTACTTGTTAGGAGCTTCAAAAGAGCAGGTCCCCAGGGGCTGCTGGGTAGAGCCCTGCATGGGAAGCTAGGCACTGCTGCAGCAGCTAGACAACATCCGTTAGCTGCTATGGGGTGAAGCTGGCAAGCACACTTAAAGAACACCTGTATCCAACCCAAGGAAGTCACTTGACAGGAAAGGTCGGTGCTATGAATCCAGAGCTTGAGCCAGGGTGGACAGTTAGGCCCTAAAGGCTGCCAGGGAAGGAGCTCTGGATCAAAATAGCTGTAACTTGAGCTACTGACTGGGACCAGTGGAAATGAGGACTGGGAGTAAGTGGCTAAAGGCATGCAAGGACCTCAGCCCTGGGATGAGAAGTGTTTTAATTATACTGCCAGTGTGCTTAGAGCTTTTGTTATAGTCAGTGGGCTTATTCTTTTGTTGGGTTTGGGACATACAGGGAAGGTTAGAGGTCCCAGTTGTGCCTGAGGGCACGTGGCTGCAGTTAAGCCCCTGCCAGGGGTTGGGGATGGGGTGGGGGGAGAAGAACAGACACAAACCACAGGCAGGAAGCAGTTGGGAAGGCCTAAGCCAGGTAATGGTAGTGGTCTGAAGCCAGGGGGACTAAGGCACAGGGACTGATCAAGATGTAGTTAGAGCCAGAAGTGCAGTGCCAGAGAGGCAGAGCCAGGGTCAGGGACCTGTAGCCCAGGAAGTTGAGAATTTAGCCCGATAGGGGTGAGGACCAGAGCTAGCAGCCTGTAACCCAAGAGGGGCAAACTGAGAGCCCCAAAAGGGGGAGAACCAATACCCAGGAGCCTGTAGACTTAGAGGGGCAAGACCAGAGCCCTAGAGGGATGAAACTCAGACCACAAAAGGGGCAAGAACCAGGGTCAGGGACCCATAGCCCAAAAGGGGAAAACTGAAGAGCCCAAAAAGGGACAAGGCCGGGACAAGGCCAGGACCAGGAGCCTATAGGGCAAGAACAGAGGTGAGGCTAAAGCTGTGATGGACAAGATGAAGGCTAGAGCTTGGAAGCCATATCTGACATGGTAGACTTAGGTTAGAAGGCCCAGCAAAAGAAAAGGGGTGGAGGCTGGCAAAGCTGATGCCCCAACAAAGGGAAGTGACAGGCTATAACACCTGTGGGGCATGAGCAAGGTTATAGGGGAAGTTGGAGGTCATGAATAACTCATAAGGCACCTGGAGTCTGGGTGGCACTTATGGGCCAGGGGGCCCAACCTTTGAGTGAGGGCAGGATTATGATCAGTAGAGTCTGAGAGAGATCCATGATCAGGAAGACAGACTAAGGCTTGCTCTAGGGCCTTATTGTTTTTCCTATTTAAATTAGTCCAACAAAGGGTGGCAGTTAAAAAGGGAGGCCACCCTACAGCAGAAACGAAACAGGATCCACAAGACTACTAGGGCGTGTCCTGGCCACCGAGGACTTGTAGGTGAGACTTGGTTCCGCTACACCTCTATGACATAAACATCCATATTACTATAGTTATTAAAGATGCTTTATGTCAGCTTTCTGCAAAGGTTCTAAGTATTTTAATTTTAACAATAACATATGAATGTTGCTACAAAAACTAGTCAAGAACCATCCTCTATGAACCAACTTTTATATTATCTTCATAACACTGAATTTGGTTAAAATTGCTGGCAATTTTTAAAACCACAGCTTAGATGTATTGAAGTCAAATAACTTTATCATTAATAAGTTAATTATAAAAAGAGATGAATCATGGGTGGGAAATTTTGCTAAGCTGTTGGATAAGGTTGGATATGAATGTTTGGGTCCTTATTCAAAATGAACTTCTAAACATCTGGTCATTTGAGTACCTTCAGCCAAGGTTTTGAAACTTAATATCTTAGCTGAGGCTTTCAAAATGGCTGAGGAGTACTGGCATATTTTGTGGTTGCATTGTAATAATCTCATGGTGCAATTATTCTCTCTGCATTCAGATCACAAAGGAGGGCTCCAATCTGATGATAAAGGGTAAATACTAGAAGGAAGTGAATGGAAATAGTTTGAGAAGTCCCCTTAAAGAGTCAGTAATATTCCACTATGGTGATGTAATCTCGAGGCCATCATCATAACGCAGCACTATCGGCTCCTTAAGGAGACTTCCCCAGACTGTTTCCATTCATTTCCTACTAGAATGATCCTACTAGAATTTTACTAGAATTTTTGTCAGAAGAATAGAGCCCAAGATGAAAGAGGTGATTCTGAGAGATGTCCTGTTTGTGGATGACGCAGCCTTTGTCATACACAGTGAATCTTCCCTGCAAAATCTCCTGAGCATATTTTATGCATCATGCAAGAGCTTCATGTTGACAATTAGTCTCAAGAAGATTGTAATCATGTACCAAGGGGTGGAAGAACCAGTGTCTGACCTGACTGGTGAGTAAATCTCTTGGAGGTGTTGACCGCTTTGGGTACTTGAGTTCTACAGTCAGCAGGAATCTTGGCCTTCAGACTGAACTAACGGAATTAAAAAGGCAGCTAATGATTTTGGACTGTTACAGAAATGTGCATGGGCTATCAACTAATGTGAAGATGTGAACCTACAAGACTTGCATGCTGTTGTTTTTGCATTATGGTTTAGAAATTTGGACTACGTATGCTAGGCACATCAGAAGACTGAACAGCTTCCACATGAGATGCCTGTGCAAGATCCTGAAAGTACAGTGGGAAGCCAAAATGCCAAACATATAAGTGCTGCAGTATGCAGGGCTGACACACTTAGAAACCTCTCTCAAGGAGTGGAGGTGACTCACCTATGTCGGGAGAATGGGAGGAGACCATAACCCCAAGAATATTTTGTACAGCAAGATTTGAGCTAGCTCTAGGAAGCAGGGTCATCCTCTATGGGAGCACCACAAAAATTATATGAAGTCATTTAACATCAGTGGAGAAAGCTGGGAGGAGTGCTCAGAATCCCATCCAATCTGGAGGGAACATCTGGAATTGGGTGCAGCTCAGCATGAAGCAGCTTTGATCCAGAGGATGGAAGCAAAGTGAGAAAGAAGGAAGAAGCATGCTGGAAACTTGGACTCCAACTCAGAAAAATGTATGGATCTGTAAAACTTGTAACAAGCTGTGTCACTCTCTAACTGGGCTTGTCAGCTACAAATGGATTCATCAGACTCTTATGTGTACACCATGATTCAGAGGATTATTTATAGAACCCTTCCCCAGGCCCAATTGCTCTGCTGCCCATTTATGTGGGAGGGAGGGAGGGATGGTGGGGGGTAATGGCAGGGTGATGACTTCCTTACTCTCTTGAATCGCTTTTGTCTTATGCCACAATGAGCAGCCCCTGCAAATGGGCAGAGTGCATGGAAGGAAGCCGAGAGCAGGAGCCGGATCTCTATGTGCTGGGCAGAAGCTAGTGGGATGAAGCTTCAACCCTCCCGGAGTGGTGTGGCACGGCAGGAGTAGGAGCCACAGCTGGAGGTGAGGGGAGCAGAACAGCCTTGCTGGCCCTAGCCAGCTTTGGTGCCACTGTTCCCAGTGCTGCTCTGCTCTCCTCACCTCCAGCGGTTCCTCCTCCCACTCCTGCCCCTGCTGTGCCATTCTGGGCAGCAGGGGTAGGGGAAAGCTTCAGCCTGGCAGCTTCTGCCCAGCGCATGGAGATCCAGTTCCAGCTCTGAAAATAGATCTCAGTATGATGTATATGAACTGAAGAAACTTTGGGCAGAAGCAGTCCAGGAAATTGTTATGTCAAAAAACTAACAAGTGTCGATGGACTTTAGCTAAATCTATGTGGAAAGAACATCACTCATGGAGAAGACAGCTACCAAAATTGTAAACTTCAGTTAAAAAAAAAAATAAAAGAAACAAAGAAAGAAATAAAGGTCTGAATTGACAGCTTCCTTACTCCCATATTATTCAAGTTCTAACACAACTGATTTCAAAGGTGCCATGCAGGTGTACAAGTAATGTAACATAGCGGATAATGAGTCTGACATTATAATAATACTTAATAGCCTTATAAAGTGTAAATTACAGCTCCTAGGCTAGACTAAAAGATGATGATAGTCCCAATTCTTGTTGAGTTCTTTTGGGTTACAATAAGTTTTTTTGTGTGTAAATATGTTTATTGGGCTTGTTCTATGAGAATCTGAACTCCTTTATTTGCTGTTATCTTCCAGGGAGCTGAGCAAATTCAGTTTTCCACAGGGTTAATTATTATTGAGCATTTTTAGAAGACCTCTGGTAAATGTCTTTTTTAGGTTTATAATTCAGGAAAATTATTGTCATACACATTTCTTTGTTCTGTAATATGACTTCTTATTCACTTGCATTTACTTCCCTTTTCATGGCATTATTCATAAGAATGGAGTCTTGACAAGATTCAGTGAGACAAATTGATAAAACTCAGATGAGTGTCTGGATTTGTTGGCTTGGTGGCAGTGTACAAAACTGTAAGAAAAAATTTATTAGCAGAATAGTTTGGCTGAACCCATTCAATATGGTCAGTGTCATGTGCCAGATTTTTTTTCTCTTAAATTGTTAATTGGAAACATAATATCTGGCAAAGCAAGGGGGAATATTTGGCAAGTAAATTTTTCTTATGCAGATTTCTAAGGAAACTGCTTCAGGAAAACTGATCCGATGAGTCATCCAAATATTACACAAAACTGTTACCACATCGGTTACAGAGAAAGCTGGCTTGACCAGAGAGATGCTATTGTTTTCTCATGATCAAAATGAAAAACATATTCAGAAGTTACCACACTGTGCTAAAGTAACTTAGGAGTAAAACAATGTTTTACCGTATACAATACAATAATCATTGCACTAGAAATCGGGAAGCCTGCATTACAGCAGAGAGTTGGGATGGAGAACTGGAATCTGTAGTCACTTCTCTATGTGTGCGTCTACACATCACTGTATGGTAACATTGCTGTGGCGCTGTGCTGTAGTACTTCCTTTTGGTGCAGTACGGGTGGTTACTTGCATTGTGCGTGGTTAGACTTCGCCACTATGTCACCATAGTAGCACTCTATAACCGAGAATTGCACTACTATGGCGGCGTAATTGGCAATTACGTAGCCTGTCGCTATGGCACTGTAGGGAAATGTGTAGATGCGCCCTACGTGTCAGATTCTCCCTAAAATAACTTCCTAAATTATCTTTGTAAAATCAGTTTGAGAAAGGTACTATACAGCTGGAAAACCTTACTATTTCAATTTATATCTTTTTGAAAACATACTGCATAATTATGGGATGATTTTGTTTCTTGCTCTGTTATATCTGAATAATACCTGGGACATTAGAATATTTTAATGGCTGGACAACAATTGGCTTTTGTTTGTTTTCTTGTCACAACAGAGTAGAGTTAAAGAATAAAAAGTAAATTTAATTATCGCTTGGAAAGAGAGACATTTCACTTGCATTAAACTTCATTTGACTTTACTGGGTGCTGCACACTTACACCGTACCTGAGTCAGTTGGCTTAGACTGCTCATTTTTGTTTCTAATCATTCAGAAAAAGGAGTGGGGAGAATAGCTCAGAGCAAATAAAAATATTTTTCTTGCCCTGGAAAAAATGATGTCCTCTGCCAAAAAGTCATGAGATTGTCTACCCTATTTTCTTTCACTAAATAACAAAATATTTGTTTTTGAGGAGGGAAAAAAAGTGTAATTCTGCTTCTCATAGCTTGGCAAGAAACTGAAACATATATACAAAGTATTCACATTACAGGCTAAGTAGGAGGATGAAATTCTAACCATCATCCATGGTTATTCCACTGACTTCAACAGGAATATCATCTGCATGAAATTAGGCATGTGCAGAAGAGCCTAAATCAGCAGATCAATACTCGTTATCTAATTTTATTACCAAATGTTTCACCTTTGCCAAATAAAAATAATTTATACAGAATCTGAGCTGAGTAAACACAGGAGCTACATCGAATGCACAAAAATTCTGGAACAAAGATTTTAAAAGAAACTCTTATCCTTTTATATTTCAGTCAATGCAATGGGTTAGCATATGGGTTTAATTTGAATAGGCTTTTCATTTTGGATGACTTTACAGTCTCAGTTTAGCTGAAGAATAATGATCTCATTTTATGATTGTGTAAATGCCAATTATTGGGACCTGATTCTGTAATGTACCGAGTGCCCTTGACTCCTATTGTTTTCAGCGTTTTCATGCAGTATGTTGCGAGACTGGGCCCCATTTTCATTGTAAGCTTGGGTAAATGTTGCCAGGAAGAAGATGGGATTAGAAATAAAAATCAGTTTGGTGTTTACGTGTAGGGATCTCCAGAATTAGCGTGTTTGGGAAATATCAGATATCAAAATTTACATCTGGAGAGTATCAAAATGAAATAAAAATATAGTCAGAAAAACATAAAATATTAGTCTTGCTTCTTATAAGAGTCATGTGTAGGGGTTGGAATTTCAATTTAGCAGGGGTCTGAACTAAAGTCCCCTATTTGAATCAGTCCTGAAATATAAGGAGGTGAAGTTTCTTTTCATTTCCACAAAAAGTTTCTTAATAATAATCTCCAAAGGACTATTTTAGAATATATTGTTCTAGCCTATTAATTATTCTTTTGTGTCCTGACTAAAGTCTCAATTATGTTAATTCTTCAGTATAATGTTGTGAATGTCATCTACTGTCTGCTTCATAATATAACTTTAATTACTGAGGGTGCAGTAAGATCCTTTCCCTTAGGGTTTCAAAAACACAGGTTAAAGACAGAAAATGTATTCTTAAAGTGATCACATTTTTTCCATTAAAAATGTGCAAGAAAAATGAGGGAAGCAGGGGGTATGCTTTCTGTTTAATATTTTTCCACCCATATAACCACTTGCCAAACTGGGGCATTTATAGCAGGAAATTGTGTCTGTACAACTCCAGAGTGCTTAGTTTGCATCCAAGCTGGAGTAGTCCTTTGTTGAAGCTGTGGAGGAGAGAGGGACTGAAGCAGAACTCACACACTCTGTGTGCTGTCCAGGTGTCTACATCCTGTACAGCTCAGTGGGAGCTTTCTCTGTGTCCTAATGGGACCCAGATTTCAAAAGCAGGGCAGGAGCTGGTGAGAGGAGGAGGGAGTCTGAGAATGAAAGATCCATTGCTAGAGGATTTTGTTCTCGTGCCTTTGTCAAAAACTAGATGTTTTTCTGGAATTGTGCACAAGCGAAGGCTCTTTCTGTTGCTGCAGCGAGCTCCTTCTTCATGCAGGTCTTGCCAAGGAGTTGGCAAATGACCATGTGCTCCATACTGTGCACTTCACTGCACTTGCATATATTCATGTGATTAGATTAGCCCTTTTGATCATGTTTGCTTTTGATCTTCCATTTTGTGTGTGCAGGTGATTTTAGGCATTGCCATGTTGGTCATGGAGATCCACCTCTCTTGGAAGGTCCTCCTGGGGTTCCAGATCCATTTCATAGCACCTGATTGCATGTAATCTTTCCTTCCATAACCTCGGTCATGCCCTCTCAGCCATGTTCAATGGTGCAGCACTGATTACAAAACTCTCTTGTGTAGTTACTTCTGTATGACCATAGTGCAGTTGCCTGGAGGTTTCCATCTGTCATGATCTTTCTTTTTGGCTTGCTACCTTTCTTCTGATATAAGGTGGTATGATGCTAGTCAGGAAGTATAAGCTATCGTTTGGTGTTGGCTTTTAGACATCCTGTTATTTTATGACAGCTGGGTCCCCATGAGCTGATTGTTCCCATACTGGACATATACACCCTGCAATAGAGTAACACAAGGCAATAGCAGTGGTTCATAATGAGCAGGTTTTGCTCCCTGCTTTGAAGTGACCAACTTTCTCAGTACATTGTTGTACTGATTTTTCCTTTTGTCTTCTCTACATGTGTTTGGAAGGTAAGAGTTTGGATGTAACCCCCAAGTATGCAGGGTTCAGATGATTAGTTGGTGGGGTTAATCGTAGGTGATGTTTAATTTCTATATGGCTTTTCTATGGCATAGGTAAAAAGCTGTGACCTGCGCTTTGTTGGGTTGGCACAAAAGCTTGTTCTTGTAGTCATCTGTGTTCAGTGCACATGACAGCTGTTCTTGACAGTGGTGAAGTCCTTCCCTTGCTGTAATGCATAGATAATCAACATATATGAAGCTCCTCATATTACTCTGTATGGGTTGGGCACATATAAAAGTATCAGTGCTGGCACACTACTGTGGGATGCCATTTCATTGTCATCTCTGATTTTTTTAGCTCTGTCTCTTGCACAGGTCTATGTAAAAATGTATATTTTCCAAAAGTGATTGGTAGGTGGTAGTCGTGCTTCATATTGTAGACTTCAGCAAGTTGATTTTGGTTTACTGTTGTATGCTGCTGATTGGTCTATACATACAGCACTGGTTATCATCCGTTTCTCAAATCCATCTTCTATATGCTGGATGATGTTTACTATTTGGCCAGTGCAGGACTTGACTGGTCTAAATCCAGTTTGTTCTGGTATTAGATGTTACTCGATATGAGGTTAAAGATGAATTGAGAATAAGGTATTTGTAAAATTTATAAAGATGGCACGGAAGTGACACTGGCCTAAAGTTTTCTGGGCCAGAGGCATCTTTCCCTGGCTTTGATAGAGCTATTACATAGGCCTGTCACATGATTTAGGTATTCTAAGAGGTGATTAGCAATTGTTAAAGAGGTGAAATACCCATAACTTGGTTGAAGGACCAAAGTGTTTGATCTGCTCCGTGCATATGTTGTTGAGTCCAGCTGCTTTGCCGTTCTTCAAGTGGCTTATTCTGGCGTAAGTTCATCCATTGTGTATGGCATACTAAAACGATTTTCCTCCAGATTAGTTTGCTGTCTAATCCATATTGTAGGCTGTTTGAAGCTTTACTGTTTAGCAGAAGTTGGTGAGCCACCTGGCTGGCTGTGCTGTTGTGGTGCTGCTATACTTTATTCAGGTTGTTACTAAGCTTGCAAATAGTTTACCATGCTTTCCTACCAGTGTGGGTCATATCTATTTTTTTTATCAATTCTTTCCATTCCTGTCACCTTTCTTTTTGGAGCTTGTTAGATAGGGCTGTCCCTGCTGCAGTAGTGTCTTCTGAGAAAGGATCTCTTTGAAACATTGCTGGTATTTTTTGTATTTGGGAGTAAAGCTAGTATGGCAGTAAGCCCTGGTATATACTCAGTTCTAGATCCTTGAGGTATATAACCCTTGGAGGTTTTGCTCAGTGATTTCATGAAGAAGTCATAGTTATCCAACACTAGTTCAGTGTGTGTCACTTTTTTATCAAGGTCTTCAGAAAAGCCTCTCCAGTTTGCTTTCTTAAAATTGGTAACTTTGAGTCATGGATCAGGCTTAGGTGATATGCCTTGGCCCACATCTCAACCATGTTGCCATTCTCATAGTTTCTGCTGTAACACATTGTGACTTCAATGTGCTGTTAAAGTCACTGACGATCACAAAACTTCCCTGGAGGTTTATAAACATGTTATTGAGATGTTGTCCATACTGATGGTCAAGATTTCTATGTCATTTTGTTCTGTCTTCAATGTTGTGTTGACGACGAGTTCCGGTTTTACCAAGATAGCACTGCCATATTTCTTGTGCTGCCTTTCAATGGCTTGTCTCATCCTGGGAATCAATGGCCTATTGCTGATCAATGACCTTTGTGTGTCTCTTGGAGACAGATTACATGACTATTGTTTTTGGTGCAAATCCTGGAAAGAATGTCCTGTTTGACTCCTGTGAGTCCCTCTATGTTTACATACTGCCATGCTGTCCCCGAAAAAGGCCCAGGGTTGTGACACAGCAGGTTAACCTGTTGTAAGTTAGAGGTTTGCATTATATATCTTCTGAGATTGTTGATGGCAAGGTTTTAGTAGACTTCGTATATTCATTGGAAGTTGCCAGGGGTTGTGTTATGGACGTTTCTGCTGTTATGGCAGTTGGAACTGTGAGCTAGACAGTGTATTGTTTTCAGTCACATGTATGATATGTTATCCCCCCACAAATGTGCTTTGGGGGATAGTAGAAAATGGTTCAGCCCCTTATGTTTCACCAGTGATAGTGAAATACTTTCTTCTCTTTAAAGAACGCATGATGATGAGGATGCATTCTGTTGCTTCTTTTTTCCTAACTATATTTGCATGTACTTTTTAAGGGTCTGAGTTGGCCTTTCCAAATCTTCATAATGGAGTAGAAAGATGATCTAGCCATTTTTATGGAAAGTTCATGGGCCTGCAGAAGTAAGGCCTGGTGACATCAAGAAGGTGAAACACTGAATTCGTAACAACCAGCAAAGGTTTGGTTTTTTTTCCCCTTGACTTTATGCTCCCTCTGAGAGCAATCACTCCCATCCTTTCAGCTAAAAAGTAGGAAGGAAAGTACTTAAGTTTCTCCACCAATTAGTCTGTACAGCAGTGTCTAGTACTGCAAGATTGTTCTAGAGAAGAGACATTTCAGTTGGCTGAACCCATGCGAGAGTGCTAGTGCTCTGTGGTTCAGTAATTTTAATTTATTTGGGACAATGCGCTGTGAAATGTGTCACTGTGCTTTTCTCAGATAGTTTTTGTATAAAAAGTGGTGTAGAACTGAAAAGGCTTTTTTGTTTCCTGTTTTCCTTTTGCTGTTTTTGTTTAGTTAATATAGTTAATAATAATTAATATTTAGATGAGAAACAGCTGAAGAGTATGTAGATTATTAAGTAAGACGAAATCTACCCTCTTATTCACTATTGGTTTAAAATACTGGTATGATATTAGGAGATAATTAGGCATAGAACAGCAAAGCCCCATCCAAGTGTAGTCATTAAAGATCCAATGACAATTTTGGAAAGTAACAAGGCCAGCTCTGTGGCACTGTCTGTGGGATCATCTGGCAGGCTCTGTCCTTGGACCCATATTGTTCAACATCTTCATTAATGATGTGGACATTGGAGTCAGGAGTGGACTGGCCAAGTTCGCCGATGACAC
>NW_017728907.1:42302322-42317453 GCF_001723895.1 Crocodylus porosus | reverse complement strand
TTGGTGATGCCACAGCTGGAGTACTGCGTCCAGTTTTGGGCTCCACAATTCAAAAAGGATGTGGAGAAGCTTGAGAGAGAGCAGAGGAGAGCCACGCGCATGATCAGAGGTCAAGAAAACAGACCTTATGATGAGAGCCATGGGACTCTTTAGCTTGGAAAAGTGCAGGCTCAGGGGTGATCTGATGGCCACCTATAAGTTTATCAGGGGTCACCACCAGGATCTGGGAAAGGCTTGTTCACCAGAGTACCCCAAGGGATGACGAGGTCAAACGGACATAAACTACTGTGAGACCATTTCAGGCTGGACATAAGGAAGAATTTCGTTACTGTCTGAGCCCCCAAGGTCTGGAACAGCCTGCCATTGGAGGTGGTTCAAGCACCAACATTTAACACCTTCAAGAGTAAATTGGATGCTTATCTTGCTGGGATCCTATGACCCCAGCTGACTTCCTGCCCTTTGGTGGGGGACTGGACTCGATGATCTTCCGAGGTCCCTTCCAGCCCTAATGTCTATGAAATCTATGAAATTCGGAGATTTGGATTGCTTTCCTGAAATGATTCGGTGAATCAACTTCAGAAGACCAGGTGGCACTAATTCGGAGAGATCTGGTGATTCAGTTTGGCTGGGGAGAGGCAGGCACAGCCAGGCAAGCTGCAGGTTCTCCTGTGGCTCTTCCAGCTGTGCCTGCCTCTCCATGGGTAGGGGGAGCTGAGGGAAAAGCCCACATGGATGCCTTGCCTGGCCCCACCCCCGCTCAACCCCTGCCTAATCCCAGCACTTAAAAAAAAAAAAAAAAAAAGAAGCGCCCCACACTCACCAGGTGCAGGAGTGGTGGTTGGGACCTCTGGGTGCTCATGGCAGAGCCCTCCTGCACAGCGTGGGGCAGTGGGAGGTAGCAAGGATCACCCTCCCTGGTTGGCAACCATGCGGCAGCTGTCCCGTGGTGTGGGTGCAGTGCAGCTTGGAAGGGCACTGAGCTGTCTGAGAGCTGGGGCGGCTGGAGCTGAGCACTACCAGGCTCAGATGGAGCAGCCCCTCCTCCCAGACAAATGAAATGGGGGGGTTGGGGAATTGAACCAGGAGCTGAGGGAATGTTCAGGTCCCTGAACATTCCTCCAGTTTCCTGAACTTTCCCCTAGCTCTCTGATCGCTTCCCCCAGCTCTTTCCAGGGGGTGCGGGCCCCTGGATGATGCAGGATGACAGCAGGCTGTCGCTGTCAGCTGAGGATGGTGGTGGCTCTGGGCTATTTCCCCAGGTGGCAGCAGCAGCCTGCTGAAAACCTGTGCGCAGATCCGGGGACCATGCCCTCTGGGAAGAGATGGGGGAACGATCAGAGAGCTGGGGAATTGAACTGGGAGCTCTGCTGACAGGTGGAGTCACCCCAGCTCCCAGACACCACGCAGCGCCTTGCCACATGGGTGTCAGGTCAGTGGGGTGTTGATCCCCGCTGCCTCCCACTGTGCAGGGGTGAGGGCTCTGCCACAAGCACCCAGAGGCCCTAATTGCTGTTCCTGCAGCCACCACTCAGTGCTCTGGTGAGGTGCCAGAGGACTGGAAAAGAGCCGATGTGGTCCCCGTTTTCAAAAAAGGGAGGAAAGAGGACCCAGGGAACTATAGGCCCGTTAGTCTTACCTCGGTCCTGGGGAAGCTCTTTGAGAAAATTATCCAGGAGCACATCTGTAAGGGACCAGCAGGGGAGATTAGGCTTAGAGGCAACCAACATGGGTTCATTAGAGGCAGGTCCTGTCAGACCAACCTGGTTGCCTTCTATGACCAGGTCACAAAAGCCCTGGATGCAGGTGTCGCGGTGGACGTAGTCTTTCTGGAGTTTAGGTAGGCCTTCAACACTGTCTCTCACCCCATCCTCATTAAAAAATTAGGTGACCGTGGTGTCGATGCCTACATAGTCAGATGGGTCACAAATTGGCTGGGGGGGCTGTACTCAGAGAGCAGTAGTGGATGGGTCATTTTTGACTTGGAGGGACGTGGGCAGTGGGGTTCCCCAGGGCTCGGTCCTCAGGCCCCCACTGTTCAATATCTTCATCAGCGACTTGGACAAGGGGGTGAAAAGCACCTTGTTCAAGTTTGCAGATGAAACTAAGATGTGGGGAGAAGTGAGCACGCTAGAAGAGAGGGACAGGCTACAACTAGTTCTGGACAAGTTACAGAGGTGGGCGGATGAGAATAGGATGGGTTTCAATATGGACAAGTACGTGGTTCAATACCTTATAGCCCCCAACAAACTTTTTTTCCTGAAATAGCAGGATTATTTTGATGAGCACACTACAAAATTATTGCTATGTGCTGAGACCATTTGTAATGATTGATGTTCTTTGATATCAGCTGTAGTAGATATCAAATAAAATGTATAAAATATATTCATCTGTTTTATAGCAAAAAGAGAAAAAGTATCAGATACAAAACAGCACACAAAGATTAATGGCTGAAAGTCTATCTTTAGTAGCCTTCTGTCATTCTAGGACCAAGCTTATCATTGTAGACTATGATCATATCATTGCATGCCAAGCTTCATCAAGAAAAGCTTGTAAAATACAGTGTATACTGTGCAATATAGCACCTGGGAGCCAGGGAAATGGATTGCGTGGGAAGGAAATGCAGGGCTAAAGGAGTGTAGGTACATTCTCTTTGAGTTGTGGCTTGCTTAACATACTCCCTTAATTTCTGCAGTTATAAATGTGGTTGATGAAGTATTTAAAATAATGAAATGCAGGCTTTATAGCAATGATGTCCTAGGTAGTTTGGCAATACAATTTCTGTAAATTCAGGACTCTATGTGGTAAGTACTGTAGATCGTTATAACAGCAGGAATAGATTAAAGTCATCTGGAGAGAGAGGCTTAACCAGAAAAAAGAGAATAATTAAATGGGGCATGGGTTCCTGAAACTGAGTCTAATTTTGTGTCTTTTAAACCATTATATCATCATCTGAGACTGGACTTGTATTGCTGGGAGTTGGTATAGTGCATAAGTTCTACACTGAATAGAGGTAGATACTGAAGCTATAGTTGTGTGTGCCTTGGTTTATTTCCAGTAAAACACTACTTTAAGCATACTGTAGTAGCCGGACTAAGAATTGTCCTACTATTCTTAGAATTATTATACTTCTAAGAATTACCATGTGTTTTTTGCACATGAAAACTTTAAAACGGAATTTCTGGACGGTGTTCTTTTACAGCATAAGCTGGGTCCAACTTTCTTTGAAATCAGTGGAAGTCTTTCAAGTAACTTCTAGGGGTGTCGGATCAAATCCTATAAAAAGCAAATTCAGAACTAGAATTCATATCAACCTGTAGCACATGCTGTGGTTTATACTGCAACACTGTTTGAAAAACACTGTATTTTTACAAAGAAGGGAATAGATCACATGGTATCCATGACACTTCTGCACATGGAGACAGGGATGACAGTACTTGTTTGCAAGAAACTTTTGGCCTTCAGTGTTCATAGTGGATGGAGCAACTGTACATACAGTAATGTGGAGTGCCATTATTTATGTTATGCAGATGCTCCAAGTTGGGCAGAGCTGCAGACACTCTAGAAGGTAGGGTTAGGATCCAGAATGACCTAGATAGACTGGAGAAATGGTCTACAACAGGGGTGGGCCAAATGGCAGATTTGGCTGGCAGCTGAATTCCATTTCCCAGCAGTCCCTGTCTGTACCGCTCTGACTGGTCCCCATGGAAATCCCAGGTGGTGAGCTGCTCTGGGGGCTGGGACTGTGCTCTTGTGCTAGTGACAGCACAGTGCTGAAGCCAGGTGACAGCTGCGATCCCCTGCCTCCACATCTCTGCCCATGGAACCAGTGCTTGTTGCAGGGACGTGTGGGCAGGAAATCATGGCTCTGGCACACATTGTCACCACTGCGAGATCCTGGCCCCAACCCCGGAGCAGCTCCCCACTCAGCCGTGCATCCTGCCAGCGCCGTTCTGCCTTGGTGTCCATGGAGACCCTCAGAGCACAGGGCCGTTATGGCCCTGGTGCTCCTTGGGTCTTCATGGAGACCAGGTGGAGTGGCTTGGCAGAGGCTGCTGGGCAATGGAGTCCACCAGGGCCCCAATCTGGCCTGCAGGCTGGTCTTTGCCCACCCATTGTCTACAATCAATTAGATTCAGCAAGGACAAGTGCAACATCCAGCCCTTGAGATGGAAAAATTGCATGCACAAATACAAACTGGAGAATGACTGGCTAGGCTGCAATGCTGTAGAGAAGGAGCTGAAGGTTACAGTAGACCATAAGCTGAATATGAGTCAACAGTGTATTCTAGTTGCCAAAAAAATCCAAAGCTTACTGGGTTATCCTAGCAGGAGTGTCACTTGCAAATCAAGAAATGTGATTCTTCCCCTCCTATTCAGCACTGGTGGTGTCCTGGAGTACGGTGTCTAGTTTTCAGCCCTATGTTTCATGAAGGATGTGGAGTTTGGAAAGAGTCCAGCACAGGATAACAAAAATGATTAAGGGCCTGGGAGACGAGACTTACAAGGACAGGCTGAATGATTTAGGCTGGAGAAGAGAAGACTGAGGGGGATTTAATAACAATCTTCAAATACCTGAAGAGTGAGATTACAGAGAGGATGGAAATGGACTTCTCCCTGTGACTGGGGACAGGGATTAGAAAGAGGTTTCTGGCTATGAGCATAGTCAAACACTGGAACTGGTTATTTAGAGAAATTGTGGAATCTCTATCCCTGAAAACTTTCAAGACCAGTTTAGACAGACACTTACTTGACTGGTATATTTTAATCAGGGGTGATCCTGTCTTGAGCAGGGGGCTGGAGTAGGATCTCATGATTTCCTGTCCATTCCTACTTTTCTATGATCCTGTGGTGGAGACCCTGTGTTTGTATGAGAAAATAGTGACTTAGTATTGGGTTTTCTATGTGCTAATTGTTTATATGCACTGAGGGACTATATTGCACATCCCAAAATGGACTTAAGGTGCCTAAATTAGGACTCAGGCAGAATTTAATCACCTAAATCCAACTTTTGATCCTGAAAATCCTACTTAGGGGGTACTTAGAGGCATCTAAACTTGGTAAGTGCCTATGCTCAAGAAAGGAAAGGACAAGGATCTGGGAGATTGTAGACCAGTCAGTTTGATTTTTGGTGTCTGAAATGCTATGAAGCAAGTCATCAGGGAATCTATTTCTAAGCACCTAAAGGATGCCATGGTGATTAGGAACAGCCAACATGTATTCATCAATGGCAAGTCATGTTTGACCTACCTGATTTCCTTTTATGACAAGATGAAAGGCTTGATGATTTGGGGAAGAGCAGTGGGTGTGATGAACCTTGATTTTTAACTATGTTTTCAACACTGTCTCCTATGACATTCTTATTAGTAAGATAAGGAAATACAGTCTAGGTGTGCTGTAATGTAGATATATATACCTAGTTGTGCTAAAATTGATCAATGACTAACTGGGAAAAGGTATCAAGAAGGGATCCCCATGGATCTATCCTGGGTCTAGTACAGTTTAATATCTTCATTGATCTTCATTAATGATTAGGAAGATGGGATTGAACGCACATAGATAATTTGCAAGTGACACTTCAGACAAAGCAATAATCCAGACCCATTTCTTTCCCCGGTATGAGATATGGTGTCCTTTGATAATTGAACTAGCTTGGCAAATACTAAATATAGAATCCTATTTCACTTTATGTGTACACATGACACTTATACAGGTCCATAACTGCCATTTTTGGCACTTATGCACACTGCACATGGAATAGGATATGTATATGGTTCCATATAGACATGTCTGAATATAAGTTCAAAAGTTGTTGTGCAGCAAGAAAGAGAAGACTCTCCCATGGCATAGCCCGGTGGTTAGGACAATCACTCCAGAAATGGGAAGGGCAAATTCTAGGCCCTCCTCACCCTGAGGCCGTTTGAACCTATCTCCAGCTTCACAGGACAGGGCAGGCAAAGTCCCACTCCAGCCCACCTCTTGAAGCTGAGACATTTAATAGTCACCATATAAAATGGATGGAGAACAACATGGAAATTTCTGCCCCATCAACAGGGATCCTGGTTTTCTCTGATTAAAAGATATCCCCAATTTTCAGATTAAAAAGTATTTTATTCCATAAATAATGTTTCCCATAATTAAATAATTTTTCTGTGATTAAAATGATTAAAATTATATATATGTAATATCTTAATAATGTATCTTAATATATATAATATAAGGGGAACAACATGCCAGGTAAGGTACAGAATGATCAGGGCGGGATTGACACCGTTCCCACCATTTCCATAGAACTTGTGTATGGTCAATTAAAGAAATTAGATGTATATACATCAGCAGGAATGAATGAACTCCACCCAAGAGTGCTGCAAGAGTTGGCCAAAGTAATCTCAGAGCCCCTGGCAAAGGTCTTTCAAAAATCATGGGCCTCTGGAGAAATCCCAGAGGACTGGAAGAGGGACAATGTTGTGCCCATCTTCAAGAAGGGGAAATGTTAGGACCTGGGAAACTACAGGCCAATTAGCTTAACTTCTATTCCAGGGAAAATCCTAGAAACATACATCAAAGAAGATATATGTTACAAACTTGCAGAAGGCATGATACTAAATGACAGCCAGCATGGCTTTGCCAGGGGCAGTTCTTGTCTGACCAACCTCATTTCTTTCTATGATCAGATGACTTGTCACCTGGATGAGAGAAAAGCAGTTGACATTGTATACCTTGACTTCCAGAAAGCCTTTGACCTGGTATCCCATGAGGTACTGATCAGAAAACTGGAAGATATCAGGCTCAGCTGTGGGACCATCAAGTGGGTGCCAAACTGGTTGCGGGGTAGGACTCAAGAGTCTAAATGAATGGATCAGTGTCATCCTGGTGAGATGTGGGCAGCGGTGTACCCCAGGGGTCAGTACTTGGCTCACTGCTGTTTAACATCTTCATCAAAGACCTGTATGAGGGAGTGAAAAGCCAATTAGCCAGGTTCACAGATGACACCAAGATATGAGGTTGTGCGGACACACCCACAGATAGGCTGCAGATACAAGCAGACATAGGCTGGCATGTTGGGCAGAACGGAACCAGGTGAGGTTCAATGTAGAGAATTGCAAAGTGCTGCATCTGGGAAGGAAGAACCCCCAGCACACCTAGAGGCTGTGCATCGCTAACCTGATCAGCATTACATATGAAAGGGATCTGGGTGTAACAATAGACCCCAGCATGAATATGAGCCGGCAATACGATGCAGTAGCCATTAGGGCCAACAAAACTCTGGCGTGCGTCAGTCGATGCATCTCCAGTAAAACCAAAGAAGTGATGCTCCTGCTTTACTCAACATTGGTGTGGCTGCAGCTAGAGTATTGCGTCCAGTTCTGGGCTCCACACTTCAACAAGGATGTGCTAAAGCTCAAGAGGGTCCAGAGAAGGGCCGATTAGGGACTTGCATGGCAAGCCATATGAGGAGAGGCTGAGGGACTCCTCAGCCTAAAGAAAATAAGGCTGAGGGGGGACCTGATTGTGGCTTACTGCTATATCAGAGGCGTACATCAGGGGCTCAGTGAACAACAAGATGCCTTGGGGGGAAAACTAGAAACAAGGGCCACAAACTCCTGGAAGATAGTTTCAGGCTGAACATTAGGAAAAACTTCTTTACAACTAGAGTGTTCAGACAATGGAACAAGCTCCCCCCAGAGGTGGTACAATCATGTACCCTAGAAATCTTCAGGAGAAGACTGGCTGGTTATCTGGCTGGGGTCATGTGATCCCAGATGTCCTTCCTGCTCATGCAGGGTGGCTGGACCTGATGATCCTTCATAGGTCCCTTCCAGCCCTATGATTCTACGATCTCTCTCTTGATAGATATAGATATAGATATGAGTGATGTTTCATTTTGATCATGGAAAAATGTGGATTTTAGGTTACTTTTATTAAGCTGAAAATTGAGGATTTTTTTTAATCAGGAAAACCAGGATCCCTGCTCATCAGGAACAAGGGGCCAGGCTAGAACCCAGGGCCCTCTGTCCCACAAGGGATCCATTTCACTGAGCCATACAACCTCTAGTGTCTTTCTGGTCCCACATATCTCCTTCTTTTGGTTGTCTAGGGGGCCAAATGATGCCCTGGTAGTTGCAGCCTGGTGTTGGCAAGTCAGCAAAACTTCAAACCGTCTCTGGGGGTACATCTACACTTGCAATGAATGTGGAGCAATAAACTCTAACCCTTATTGTGGCAGAGTATATTGCTCCTGGGTGCACCATTTGCACATATGCCTGGGACCACAGCATGTTGAACTGGGTCAGAGCAGTCCTGGCTGGTAGGAGGCCCAGGGTGTCAACTTGCCAGCCCAGAGCTGCTCCAACCTGGCTCAGACATGCTGCAGAGGGTGTAGCTGGGGCACAAGGGTGTTCCAATGCAGGGCTAGCTAGCAGCAGCCCCTGCCCTAAAGCACCCTCATGCTCCAGCCCGTCGTCTCAGTGTCTACATGCATGCTACTGTGGAATAAGAAACTCTGCAGCAACATAGTACTTGTATTGACAAGTACTTCTCTGCTGCAGAGTTTCTTAATTTACTCCAGCCCAATAGCCCTGCATGTGTAGATGCAAGACATTTATTACAGAGCTAATTAGTCTGTTCCTCAGTAAATGTCTCATGTAGACATGTACCAAGGTGTGGCAGGACTGTCCCTAGGGGTGCCGTGACCTCCCCTAGCGCCCTTACCCACCGTGCCAAATCTGGGTCCTGAACGCACCCTCTATCTCGCCCGCCACGTCTTTGATCTTATATTATCAATTGGAGGCTGCCTTCTTGCCCCCCTTGGCATGGGGCCGGTCTTGCTTTACCACGATTCCGGGGCTGCTCCCTGTGCCGGCCCTCACCACCCTGCCTCTGTGACTGTCCTAAGCAGCCCGCTGTCTCTGCGGGCTTCCTAGTAGACTCGCCCTTCTCTCCAGGGCCTAGCCCTGGGCTTGCCCCCTTCCGGGGCTTCCCCTTCACAGGCAGTGCCCCACCGGGCCTGCCCAATGTCCAATATACGCTCTCTTTCCTGGGGCCTGCTCAACGTACTCGTGCCTCATGCGCTCCCCTGCCCACAGTGGGCCCCTTGCCCGCGCTTCTTGCGCTCTCTACCCCCACCGGGGCCCCTTGCTCCATGTATACGCTGCTCGCACTCCTTGCCCACTCTCGGGCCTGTGCTTGTGCTCCTCACCCGCACTCGGGCCTGTGCTTGTGCTCGTTGTGCTCTCTGCCCACACTGGGGCCTTGTTCACGACTCCCATGCCTCTGCCCGTTCTGGGGCCTCCTATGCCCGACTCAGGCTTCCCAAGGTTGGGGCTCAGGTGGCCTTAGCCTTACCTGGCCCCTGGATCCCTCTTCGGATCCTGCACCTGACTCGGGCTTCTCAGGATTGGGGCTCAGGTGGCCTCAGCCTCGCCTGGCCCCCAGACCCGCCTTCTCGGGTCTATGCCCCACTGGGGCTCTTCCCAATTGAGGCTCATCCCAATATCGCCCTGCTGGGCTGGGGTCGGGATCCCCCCCACACTCTCAGACCCGCCTTCCTGGGCCTGCGCCCCACTGGGCTTCTGCCTCTACCAAACTCTTCCCGAAGCTGCCCACACTGGGCTGGGGTCGGGACACCCCCACAATGCGGCACCCTCAGTGGTCCCAGGAACACCCCACTTTACTGGGGAGCTCCTGATGAGGCCTCCTCCACCCCTACAGCCTCGCCCGGTCCTCCAGTGTAATAATCACAACAACCCGGAACAGAAACTCAAAGCCCCTTGGCTACAATGTAAATCTTAAGCCAACCTGGCTAACCTTCTCTTATCCCTGTCAGGGTCCTCTCCACCCTGTATCCACATGCTGGTGCACAACACTGCCCTGCTCGCTCTAGCAGAGCTCTTACTCCTTAGGCTGCCAGAGGGGAACTGGCTCTGGCCTTAGCCTTCTCTATTTATAAAGGCCAGGCCCTGCCCCCTGGTGGTCAGCTGACCCAATTAGTAGCCATAGCAACTGCACCTGCTGCCCTAATGAATGGCAGCTAAACCCATTTACTACTATTCAGTAGCAGGCAACCTAGTGTCCTGCTGCACACAATTATCTAGTAGCAGGCACCCTGGTGTCCTGCTACATGAGGTTTTCTCCTTTTTGAGTGAGTGTCCTGAGCATAGACTATTTGGCTAAACCATAGGAGGACCCTCTTCCTCTTCTCCATTGTCTAGTCCAGTATTTGTTAGTGATGAGGTTTGCCCAGCTACAATTTTGCTTATGCTTCCCAGGTGTGTAAGTATGGAGCTGTGTACCTACCCAGGCAAAGCATAGCATGATCAACAGGCGTGAATGTTTATGCCCACTTATGCAGCTTCATCAACTGTTCGTTGGCACAAGAAATCAAATGGGATTCTTCCCCAAGTGTTTGAATAATGCTAAGGAGTTCTAGCTATCATCGATGCAGGGCATTCCTAATGTGTTCTGAAGTTTGATTTGGGGTGACTGTCCCATGCCCTGCACCTGGCAACCTATTGAGATTACTTGTGTACCTCCATGAGTTTATAAGCTCATTGCCTGCATAATGAGACTCTTACGGTGCTATGCTGGGTGCACCTTGTATGCAGTGGGTGTGTCAAATGATAGGGGATGGCCTCTGAAAAAAGATGGGTCCGTGTTTGTGTCCTTGGTCTGGTTTCCAGTACATGGTTCATATATTCTTGTGCTTTCAATAGGTATAAGTTCTTTGCAGCTGCTGTTGACTGAGGGTATTTTTTGGTCTGGTCTATTGGTGTAAGTATGGAAGTTTCCCTGTGTCTTCCACGTACAAAATGCACCGCATGCAAATCCTTTCATCTCCTGACTCCCTGCTCATTGGACTGGCTGTTTTGGGAGACCTTAATTAGCAGCCTAGATTCCACTCTAGGGACAGTGTACCAAAATACCCTTTTGGCTCTAGCTCTCTGACCCTGAGTCAGGAAAGAACATAAACACATGATTAACTTTGAGCATGTGCTGCTCTTACAAAGTTAAACATGTACTTAAGTACTTTGCTGGATCAGAGCCTGTGATAGGCACATTTTATTCATCAAATAAGTAAATAAAACTTTCCACTATGAAACAACACAGTAGGAGACTGGAATCTCGGCCTTTACTTCTTGAATGAGAAAAATAATGTTTTCCTCCAGTAAGTGCTGATGAAGCGGAAGGTTTATTTCCAGTATTATAAAACATTATGGCATACAATCTTTTGCAAATTAATAAATAATGTACAAGAGAAGCCATAAAAATTACCTGGACAAAAGATGCATTAAATTGAAGAATGCAAGAGTTATCTGCACAATTAATTACAGCAACTGTTAATTAATTCCATACTGGGCCCAAGCTGTCCAAGAGTAGTTGTGGTTTCTAGATTCTGGAAGATACTAAGTGAACTCATCAGAGGAAAGATTCATTAACCTCGTGAATCTCCTGAGGCAAAATTGTTGTTTAGAGATGGGACTTATTTCTACAGTCTTATTTTTGTATTGTCTTATTTTGTGCCTTCAATACTGTACCTTACTTTACTGCAGGCTTTCAGGCTCCTGCTGTTCATAGTTGTTAACAAATTTGTCAAGCCAAATGTCTTTGTCTTTACTGAGACACTGGGAAACCAGTGGGAGTTGAGTTTTGTCTACGTAAGAACTGTAGGATTTGACTCATGCTGTAAGTCAATAGAAGTATTTAGTGGGGGGGGGAATAATTCAGTATCCTACAAGTATACTCTGTAGTTCTGTGGAAGAGCTTGTAATAAATGTTTATTTAAGAGTAATAAGTGCTTATTTATTACTGAAAGTTGCAAACAATTTGAAGTGAACTAAGTGACATTTTTCTGTCTGCTATGACCTTTCCCTTTTAGTATAGAAGCTAAAAAACAATCAACCAATAATCATCACCTTTTCAAGAAAAGGTCCATATAAGCATTTTAAAACCGAAACAATATAGCAGGATGTTAATAGATTAACATTAACATTGCTAAATGCTGCAGATCACCAGAATATCAATGGCAATCATTATATGGTCTTATATAATGCTTCTATACTTTTCAAAACAGGAACAGTTCTTCACAAAGGGATTATAAGTATTGTTTTACATAGAAGGAACTGAGGCTTAAAATGTTTTGGCACAATCAGATCACATGCCAGTGGCAGAATAAAGAAATGAGATCATACAAATCTCACAGCAGCGCCCTATCAATTGCATCATATTGTCTCATGTAATAAGATATGGGAAGTGTCATGCACTAATGTTATGAAATGAAAGGTCTGATTAGTGATTATTACTCCTGTAGGCATACCCCCACTAACTTTATATTAGTTAATTCAGGTATAAATAATAGTATGGTTGTGGCAGTCTAGATTTTAATGCAGGTTAGAAATCCTACCTTGGACTGAAGAGGCTTGGACCTTAGCTAATTTGTTTAAAGGTAGCTGATTTAGCAGGTATACTGATTTAGTTGGATCAGTTTAAAAGCTTGTAGCTTTAGCCCAATCAGTGTAACCACCTTGCGTGAACACTTTTAAATCAGTCTAACATTGGCTGGTATTGATTTATCTTAAGCCAGTTCTTTACTGAGTTAAACCTGGTTAACACACACATTTACACTAAACTAACTAAATGAATTAATGTAATCTGTTCTTATTTTGTGGCAGTCTATATGTGGATAGTAAAAATCTCTGATTTTACTTCAGACTAATGGTGAACCAAAATTAAAATAGGATGTTCTTCATCTGAAATAAGATTTGCACAAGCAGATTTACACTAAGAAATGTAGGAGTGACTTATGACATTTATTGTTTTCTTTTATGCAAATACTATTTGTGTAGAGCAGCCCCTACAGAACTCATAAATCCTACAGGTGCCTACCCAAAAGGACTACCTGGATTTAACTGTAGTTAAATTGATATAACATTTGTTTCTACATAAGCCGTAAAATACATTTTAATTTTCTGAGTCATGAACTCATTTAAATTAGTATATAATTTACATACATTGCTTTAACTTAAGTCATTTCTGAGCTGATTTAAGTGTGCTTCCACAAAGGTTGTGCCAATTTAATTGGAATTGGAAATCAGCCCGTTTAGTTAAAATGGTGCAATATTTGTAGGATGTTAAACTCTAGTTACTATGGCAACTGAACTTATACCTCACAGTTGTTGTGTTCTGCCAACTTATGTTCAATATTGTTTTTAAAAAAAAATGTTTTTCATTTAAAAGGACTGCTAGAGTTGCATAAGAATTTGTACACAATAACTTGTAAGCTTGCATGCTTATTTGCTGCCTTCATACAGTGGCTAGCACAATAGAGTTCCAAACCTGATCAGGTCTTGTGGCCTGATAACTATGAGATAATAATGACATTCAAATACTCTTTTGAAAATTTATTATTAGTTTAGGAAAATGCTGTTTGTCTCAACTGCAGCTGATACTTCTGGTCTGCCCTCCCCATTTACAAAGTTGAATGCAAATAGTGTTCAGTAGGTCTCCCAAAAAAAATCCAGCATCCTATTCTACAGCTAGGAGGATCTTGAATGTTCTGGTGGAAAGATGATACATCCATTAAAGTGTATTTGCACTATAACACTAAATACTGGAAAATTGCTGATGGCAATGCAGATTAATTGCTTGATTTCATTTTTTAAAATTAAACACATTTTGAATCATGTATGCTGTGAAAATTTATTTTTTTCACAGTCCTAAATCTTTAAAAATGGAAATGAAAAAGAACTGAAAAAAATATGGACTCTGGTGGTAAGATTTTGTGTGTAGCAGATGAGAATATCAAACTCATGCTCTCAGAAGCAGACTATTGCCTTGTAAAACAATAACATAAGAATATTATCTCTTACACCAGAGTAAAAAGCAGTAACACAAACTGCTGTGCTTGGCCTTATCATTAAAGATAATGTTTTTCTTTCAGAGTGCTAAAACAATTTTTATGTGCATGCAATAGGTCTCCATGTCCCTGATCTTGCAAACATTTACGTATGCATTTAATCATGTGAGTAATCACATGGATTACAAAAGTTTAAGGATAAGGATGTGTCTAAAGTCTTTCAGGATTGGTGGGAAGACTTAAAAAATGCTATATCAAAGGTAAATATTTATTGAAGTATAGAAATATTCTGATTTTACATAATAATTGAAAGGATAGCCAGATATCTCAGAAATGTTTTAATTTAAGGCAATCAGTTATGACAGTGGTCTAAATTTCATATTGCTCCCTTTTGCATTTTAATACAAAGAATATTTGCCTACAGTATAACTGAAATTACTTTCTTCTATTGTATATTTATTTCATTTTAACTTTTTAAAAATTACTAGTCACCTATTTGATGGTTGAGTTCTATAAAGCACTTGGCTGTAAGTACAGAAGAGTTGGAATTACTATACCAAACCAGATGAATAGCCCATCTATTCCAGAATCTTGTTTCTGACAGGGCTAGGATACATATTCCAGGCATAAGACATCCATTTCCATTTGAACTTCTTTGCCTCAAAAATCTGGGGCTTATATTTTAATCTTGTATCCCCTGAAAGTGTGGATGTTTTATAAAGCTGGCTTACTAAGGTTTTTGTTTTGAATCTGGCTGTGACCGCCGGGCTGGGACCCTCACCCGTAGGTGGTTCACCTTCGGTGGGAGGGGACACCGCTGATCACGCTGGATCGCTACGGGTTCGAGAAGATCTCTTACGGCCCAGTCTGCCTTAGTTCTCGCCCGCCACGACTTGATGTTAAGTTCAGTTAAGGTTGGTTCGTGGGTGCTCCGTGGCCCGGGATCCCTCGGTGGTCATGTTGCAGGGCTCCGCCACCCCTGTACCCCAACCTCACGCCACCTCTAGTGCTCCCCCTCTCGTGGGTCAGACCTCTTGTCAGTGGGCTTGTAGCTCCCCTGGGTCTGCCCTGCCCTTGTCGAATCACTCGTGGGCCTGGCCGCCCTGTCCTCTCCTTCCTACGCCCTCTTGACCTGGCACCGGATTGCATAGCCTGCTATGGGACAGGGAAATCTGGGTGAGGGGGATCCCCTACCCTCCATCAATGCTGACCTCATGAAGGAACACCTTGAGAAGCTGGATACCTTCAAGTCAGCCAGCCCTGACAATCTGTACCCCAGGGTA
>NW_017728907.1:42296991-42302222 GCF_001723895.1 Crocodylus porosus | reverse complement strand
CGGGGCATCATTCTCCTGTTGCACTCGGCCTTGGTGAGGCCGCAGCTGGAGTACTGCATCTAGTTTTGGGCTCTGCAATTCAAAAAGGATATGGAGAAGCTTGACAGGGTGAAGAGAAGAGCCATGCACATGATCAGAGATCAGGAAAACAGACCTTATGATGACAGGCTGAGAGCCATGGGACTCTTTAGCTTGGAAAAGCACAGGCTCAGGGGTGAGCTGGTGGCCACCTGTAAGTTTATCAGGGGTGCTCATCAGGATCTAGGGGAATGTCTGTTCACCAGAGTGCCCCAAGGGATGACAAGATCAAATGGTCACAAACTCCGCCACGACCGATTCAGGCTGGACATAAGAAAGAACTTCTTCACTGTCCGAGCCCCCAAGGTTTGCAATAGACTGCTGCCGGAGGCGGTTCAAGCACCCACTTTGAACACCTTCAAGACACAATTGGATGCTTATCTTGCTGGAGTCATATGATCCCTGCTGACTTCCTGCCCCTGTGGCAGGGGGCTGGACTCAATGATCCTCCGGGATCCCTTCCAGCCCAAATGTCTATGAAATCTATGAAAGTTTGAAAATATTCTGTTTCTGCAAAAGGGATCTCTTCTACAGCAAACCAGGATAAATACATTTGTTTTCCCAACTGGGATATTTTAGGTTTTGTCCAACTTCTGTTTCTGTTGTTTTTGACTTTTCTGAATTGAGAGTCATTGATCTTCCGGTGCTGCCTCTTTTTAGTCTTTTCTCAGGCTGTAGGGAAATTCATAAGAAGTTTATAGACTTTACTGTATCACAAATGGACCCAATTCTGACATATTCACATATGCCATTATCACATCTGGGGGATTTAGGATTTTGATTTGACCCGTAACAGAGCCATGACAGGCTTAAACTCCTCTCTCCAACAAAGTCCTGAGTTTTGATTTGAGGATATCTTGACTTTATATTGGGGTGATGGTGTTGGATATGGATGAGAAGAAGAGCATAGGTGCCTAATTGTCTGATGTGGTGGCTCTGGCAGCAGACTGGAGATGAGTGTGTTTCTTGGGAGTTAGGTACTTGCACCAGATCAGTTGCTTATATAGTTCATTACTTGTCACTCATTTGTCTGTCTTTTCTGTCTCCTGTTCGACCTTGATTCTTCTCTTGCACTCACTCTTATTTGTGGCACTGCAGATTTCATAGGAAAACTAAAATGTATGACAACTGAAAAGTAGTAGGTCTTAGATGTGCTTAGCGCATGCTTCTGGGTTCTGGCCATGTGAGCAGATGGGCATTTTCCTACTTAACTATTCTGCTTTAGGGCATCCATGGCTGCATTTTAAACTAAGGCTCTAAGTGCCATATTGCTGTGGTTTATCTACATCATGTATCCTAGAGTTATTGTTTCTGTTCTGTAGGCTGTACTTGTTCTTTTCTCTATGACATGTATACAAACATAATTTGTTTCAACATCTGAAGATATAGAATCAATAAGAAAAAGCCTCTTTTTATTTGCTGAATTCATTAGATTTAAACCATAATTAAACCATAACAATAACTGCTTCTTTTGTATTTATTTCTCTTCTCATTTGCTAGCCTTATGGTATTGGCTCAGACTTGGAGAAGGCATATAGGTCCACAGACATCAGCAAGATACCAGTAAATGATATTGCTCTTTGATAGATTTCTTGAGCGTTCAGTAGGAAATAACTGTCAAGCATCTAGATTTAATTTTGCTTTTTGGTCTCAAGAATAGGAATTTGCAGGTTGCTGCCATGGAAACAAATTATTATGCTAGCCAGTTCTTTTGCAGTCTTTCCTCTAAACACCTTACTGATTCTCTCGAAGGTCAAGCAGTAAAAAAGAGGTAGATGAAATGCAGATTAATTTGCTATCTTTATTAAAGTGGAAAATCTACCGAAGTCAATGAATGAGAAGCAATATTAATAACTATGCTCTCTGATTTGGGGATTAAAAATACCATATTTTGGTTGTTATTACAATTGTTTATTTTCTTGAACCATGCACAGGGTGAAAAGAGTGCAGGGAATTTATTCCTTCACAAAATATTCAGACTACATCTAGGAGATGTTTTGATTTTTTTACTTTATTTTTTTTCCTGTGATTTTATTGTTCATGGAGTCTGTCCTAGATTGACAGCATAGTAACTGAATTACTTAGTTGGTAATGGGTGTATCTTGTGTTAATGATAATTTAAAAAATATGGACACCAGTACCAGGAACTGGACCAAAACAAGTTCACAACATCCAACAAAAGGCAAGCAAGTGGTAATAACTCTTCAGTTTTATTGACCTAGAATGCTAATGCTTTTAAATCAAGTACTTTAAGCAGGCTCCTGCCACCTTACTATACAGCCTTTTTTATTTAATTAGGAGTTTTAAAACAATAACCGCAAGGCAGCTGTCTAAGCATTCTGACCACCTGTAATCTAACAATTAGTTAAATCTATCAAAAAGAAAAGTAGGAACATATTCATTGACAAGTTTTTGAAATTCAAAATAGCCATGAACAAAAAATGAATGTAAAAGGATAAGGCTTTTCAAGTTTCTCCCAGTTCCTCTCTGCATCTCTCCTATGAGATACATACTTTGGCACACGTATTCTTCAAAATGGTCTGTAAATGAACACAGTACATCAACTTGGGTGGTCAGCAAGGAGCAAAGGTGATTTATGTGTGAGCACTGGCACAGGTACTTCAACTCTAAGCCTCAGTGTGACAGAATACCCTTGGTGCCTGCCACTTTAAGGGCTTAGAGCAGATAATAGAGTGGCCAGCAGGCGTGGGCCAGCCCTGATGAGGCAGTCACATGACTGAAAGAGGGCCATGTGATTGAAGGGGCGGGGGGCTGAGTAGCCTCCATTTTAACTCATACCCTCAGAGATAAGCCAACAGTTTCTTGGCTGCAGCTGTGGAGAGAACACCAGCTGGATCTGCTGCTCACAACATCTTGGAGGTATATGGGAAGGAGCTATGGTGAAGGAGGTCCTGCTGGGCCAGGATAGTCTGGTGGGGCTGTCCATGGCAGGGTAGTCTTGAGAAATGCCAGGCCAGAGAAATGCCTCCCCAGTGAAAGGTGAGTAAGGGGCACCTTATAACCCCAGCCCCCACGGCCTTGTTTTTTGAGAGAGCCCTGAGCTGAGTGGGTATTGACAGGTCTGCAGCTTGAGCATCTGACAGCCCAGCAAAGGGGCAGAGGAGTGTGAGGGAGAGAAGGCAAGCCACTAACCTACTTAACTGGATGGATCCTCAACTGGTCAATGCTGGGGCCAGGACCAGAACAGTTAAAAGGGCCAGGGGCCCACTGCAAGGGATGCCCAGTCAGGGGCATGGGGTTCTGATTGGGTTGGAAGGTGAGGCCAGGGCCAGCATAGCCAAGGGTCCTGGGGCACCATACCCTAGAGGGAGAAGGGTACTGAAGAACTTGGCTGCCTAAGAAGGCCAGGGTTTAGGCCTTGGGTGCCATCTGCGAGGCATGCAACATGGTATAGGGGAGGTTGGATCCATGTACTTAGGCCCTAGGCATCAGGACAAGTAAATGAGCAGCCTCCTACCTGATTAACATCTCATAATCATTATCATCAAGGCATGGCAAGCAAGCAAGGTGGGTGGTTAGTCTGAAGACAAGTGGGCGGGTGTAACAGGGAACCCTAGCCCTGTTACTAGGAAGCATAGCAGCCCCTTTTAAGGCCAGAGTCTTCAGAGCATGGCCTGCTAGCAGAGCAGGGGTTAAAGGGTAGCTCTGTAGGCCGGTCAGCTGACTGGGGTGATCACATGACTACATGAGAGCTCAGGCCAGAACTATACAAGCCCTGGGCTGAGCCAGCCAAGGGGCCAGCTCAGGTTGTGGCAGCGTGTAGACTCCTGAAGACTCCAGGATACTGAAGCAGCCCTGCCAGTGAGAACACCAGGCTGAATGACCCAGAGATGTGGAGCCAGGGGTAAGCAGACTAATTGCCTGTATTTGCTTTGTCAAAGCCCAGGAGCTTAGTGTTTATGTTGTAGTTTAATCCGGTGGTTGCCGGTTGAGGATGTAGGGGAAGTGGAGGCCTCATTAGTACCCACAGAGGTGCAGCTACAGGGGCCAGAGAGAGCTCGGTGCTACAGGGGCCAGAGAGAGCTCAGCACCACAGAGGTGCATCGGCAGTGGCCAGAGGGCCTGGTGGCACAGGGGACTCATCCACACAGGGCCAGGGACCCAGAGCAGATTGACTGAAGCTAGTGCCTCAAAGCTGGGCCCAACTGTCAGTCTGAGCTGCGTTGGCTGGGACCCCAACAGAGTGGACAAAGGATGCAGATAACACCCATGAAGCATGGGGCACAGTAAAGGGAGCTGTGCAAACAGCCCTTAGGGGCAGAAGCTCCTCACCTGCAGGTGTTTGAGAGCGAAGACCAGATCTGGGAAGCCCTGGGGCAGCCTCTCTTTTGAGAACCCAAAGAAACATCAATATGTGGGCAGGTGAGCGAAGGGGAGTTTGTTTCCAGAAGTTACTAAAAAAACCAAAAAAACCTCCCCCAAAACCCCTGGATTTTGGGATGCCTCCAGGCATTCTCAAATGACTCTGGGGATGGAACCCTGTTACAGCGGGCCAACGACTGACTGGCCCCAGGATGCCCACCTGTTACACTCAGGTTGTAAAGACCTAGGATCATCAGTTAATACTCTTTCTACAACTCATTCTTTGTTATATAAGTAATAGGTTTCTAGGGGCAGAGAGGATCTGTTTAAGGTCTAGAGCAGGGGTTCCCAAACTTTGGTATGTGTAGCCATGGGGGTATGCAAGACATTTCTGGGTGGTACGCGGGATAAATTGTGTAAGAGTGGATTTAATTTTCATTATAATAATAAATGGCATTTGAGGGATTAAAATATAAAATGTGTGCTGGTAGGGATTATGTGGGCAGCTGGTAAATCTGGAAGGGGTACTCAATAAAAATTGGGAACTTCTGATCTAGAGCACAAGTGGGCAGATGGTGACCAGAATGCCAGTGGACAAATGGACCTCTTAATCTGTAACAGTGACATTGAGGTACTCACCATAAAGAGCTGTTCCTGGCAATTCTACCTGTCTCTCATATCTTAGCTATACCCGTTTTCCTAAGTAGGGACCAGAACAGCCACCTCCCTGCTGGGCCCCCCTCGGGCCCTGGGGAAGGCACACCTGGGCCACGGGTTAGCTACCGGAGGACTGGAAGAGGGCCAACGTGGTCCCCATCTTCAAAAAAGAA
>NW_017728907.1:42288074-42296891 GCF_001723895.1 Crocodylus porosus | reverse complement strand
AGGAGGCGCTACTTCACGGTCAGGGCGGCTAGGGTCTGGAACCAACTTCCGAGAGAAGTGGTGCAGGCTTCTACCCTGGGGGTTTTTAAGAGGAGGTTAGATGAACATCTTGCTAGGGTCATTTGACCCCAGTACTCTTTCCTATCATGGCAGGGGGTCGGACTAGATGATCCGCTCAGGTCCCTTCCGACCCTAGAAACTATGAAACCCTAGAAACTATATCTCATTGGTAATGAGACAGCGCAGTTGGTTAAGTTTAATAAAAAAGATATAGTTGAAAATACAATATTTTAAATCAACACAGGGCATTTTGGGCATTTATAGACATGGTCCAGGAGTGAGGGGTGGAGGGAAGAGATGTTTTAATTAAAGAGGCTCCAAGAGCCTCTAATAAAATAATAATAAAAGCACCCAGAGTGTCACTTTTATCAGCATCCCTGCACTGAAAAATAGTGGCAGGGGTGCTTTAACTAAAGCTCGTTAAATGAACTTTAGTTAAAGTGCCTTGTAGCAGAGCACCTCTGGTGCCTGCCACCTTAAAGGCTGCGAGCAGCCCAGCTCTGATGAGGCCAGCTCTGATGAGGTGGTCACATGACTGCAGGAGGACCAAAGGATTGGAGGGAAGGGCTGAGTGGCCTCCATTTTAGCTCAGGCCCTCAGGGCTGAGCCAGCAGTCTGCTGCTGGCAACTGGAAGAATACCACTCAGCTGGGCTGCAGTTTAGAACATTTTTGCAGGTAAGGGCAGGAGCTATGGGGATGGCAGGAGGCTCCTGGTCCTGGGTATGACTGAAAAATGCAGCTGCTGGGGAAAGGTGGCCTGTTGGGACTGCCCGAGGCAGGGTAGTTCCCCAGAAATGCCAGGCCAGTTGCCTCCCCAGCATAGGTAGTGGAGGGGGGGAGCGCGCTATGGGGCATGGCCCCTCCAAAGGCATGGCAGTGTTAGGGCTGCAAGGCAGCCCAGCCACAGGCTTCCGGCAGCTGCAGCAGGGGTGGGGAGGGGTACACAGGCAGTGGTGAGGGAGGGAATGGACCTTGGGCTGGGACAGGCACTGCACAGCTGGCAGGGCAAGGGATGGCCCTGGCAGTGGCTTGTCCAGGGGGCGCAGCTCCTGCTGCACCCGGGGAGGCATGGGGATGTGTGTGCCCCTGGATCTCTGGGGGGTAGGGCAGGCTATGGGCTGGGGCTGGGGCTGCGTTAGGTTCTTCTAGGCGGAGGGGGCTGGGCCAGGCTGTGCTTGAGGTGGGCAGTGCTGGGAGGGGGCTACAGCCACCCCAAAATTCATTGTAGCCCCCAAGCCTCCCCCCCCAGCAGCACTAGTGCCTGCCACAAGTGCAGCCCAGCCCAGCCCCTGTTTCTGGGAACACCCTGGCATATCCCTAGCCTTGTCTCCAGCCTGCGGTGGCAGCCTGCCCTGCCCCATGTAGATCCATCATGTGGCCTCCTGGGGCCTGTGCAGCTGTGAGAGCTGCCACCCCCTTCCTGTGCCCCCTTGATGAGCTGTGGCTCCATCCTGCACCCTGCCCTGCCCCAGTCCCAGCCCCACTCCTTCTCCTGCCCCTTCCCTCATAGACTTACCTGTGTGTACTTAGCCCCTTCACAATTTTTTTTCTTTCTCCACTTATGTTCCCTAGTGAAAGGTGCATAGGGGGACCTTATAACCCCAGGTCTCACTACCTGGTGGGTATTTTAAGATCAGAATGTGAGAAAATGGGGGTCGGGCACATCTGCAAACACCTGAGCCTGTGGGGTGTAGGACCCCGAGGCCCAGTGAGGGGGCAGAAAGGGGCAACAGTGAGAGACGAAAGAGCATATGGAGGCCCACAAAGAGTAGAGTGCATGGTAGCTCATGAAGGGCTGTGTTTGGGTGTAGAGTAGTGTCTGCACAGGCGGACCTGAAGGACTACACCAGGTATGTGCAGAGTAGAGTTGCTTGGGCAACCTGAAGGGCTGCACAGGAGCCAACCGCCACTAGAATGAGAACTTGGATGAATTGCCTAGTGAGTGGTTGTGGGCAGAGTTCAGCCCAGTGTGAGGTATAAGGCCAGTGCCATGTACAGTAGGGTTGCTTGAGCGACCTGAAGGTGTGCATGGGGACTGGCTGAAGTGCAAGTAGATAAACCTGATGGCCCAAGTGGGCTGCTCATGGAGCAGGGTGGGTTGAGTGAGGGGCAGAGTGAATGATACCCAGTGAGAGGGGGTGGAGTGAATGGGGCCCTGGGAGAAGGGGTAGTGTGAGAGTAGAATGTAAGAGGCCCAGCAAGAGGTAGAGTTTGGCCTGGTTTCAGGCCGGAGTTATAAATGACTTATGAAGCCATCTGCAAGGCATGGGACACAGTATGGAGAGGTCAGAACCATGTATATTGCCTCAGGCATTGGGGCTTTAAATGTGCAGCCTTCCACATTTTTACATCAAGTGTATTAACCAGCAAGTCATGGCAGCAAGGTAGGGCAGACTGCCCTAGGCAGGTGGGCAGGCTGACATTGAGACCTGAGTAGGTCCCCTGTTGCGTGCCCCCACTGCCATTTTTTAGTGCAGGGATGCTGATACACATGATGCTGGAGTCTGCCAGAGCATCGTAATTACCATGCTCAAACAGACTCGATTAATTGAGTCTGCTCCAATGCACTGTAATCATAGCACATCGGAGCAGCCTCCCTGCATGTGTGTAGACTGCCATGCTTTTATTGGTGCCGGTAGCAGATGGCTTCAGTAACATTCAGTTTAGTTTGTGTAGCTCCTAATTTCTATATAGGGATATAGGACTCCAAAATATCAGGTCACATTAGAAAAGGGAGGCCACTAAATTTTGTGGTATGCAGTTTGAGACTTTCTACGGGCTCTGTTAGAATGTTCGTCAGTTTAAAATCTTAGGTTCCCAAGATCACTAGAGAATATTTACATCATAATATTCTACTCAGAGAGGAGATTTTTTGGTGTTAATATATTCTTTTATAACTTGCTAACCCATATGTTTTATAATACTAATGTAGCAAAGGCGTATATTATTAGAACTTCATTATTTTTATTAAATGTAATAAATTACATTTGCTATGACCTTGTCTTAATTACAGTTGAACTACAGTGGTCCAAGTATGTTAACAGAGTAAAATGGATGCATTTTACAAGAAATGATCAGAAGCTATACTGCAGTCCGGTAAAGACCATATTTTGGGGGGTATGGTGCTTTCGTGGAGGACCCTTTTTCATTATAGATTGATTATAATTACATTATTGATTATGATTGGCTAGTTTAGACTCCTGTCTAATGACAGAAACACTGTACCAAGATGTGGATCTTGATTTTTGCTTTGAGCACAGTAAGGGTCAAGCTCAGTTTGCCTATTGGTGTACTTATTTTGTCAACTGAGAACAATGTTTCTAGACCCTGAGGTTAGGGACAGACATTACACATAAACCTGCTTAAGTGATCAGAAACTGGTTTAAACCTGTAACAGAACCAGACGTTCAGTGTACATAAACTAGTTTGAAAATGGCTGAAACTGGTTTGAGATAAACCTGGTTGAATGTAGTATCAGACTTAACTGATTTGGCTCAAATTGGTTTATGCAATGTCTTTCCCATATCCCTTGCTGGTTTAAGTTAAATCAGACTCCCCCAGCATCCTGGCATGCTCTCTGGGCTGGGTGGGACTCTCTGCTCCACAGCAGAACTGGCCTCTCCCCTCTGCCCTCTGGCTAGAGCTCAGCAGAGAGTACAGGTGTCTGCCTGGGTTCCCTCTGCTCTTCCCACCCCCGCCTCCCTGTTAAGCAGGATTTCTCCCTTCCCTGCTGCCTTACACCTCATGGCATTAGCTAGCAGACCATGTGCTGTGGCAGATGGGACAAAGTTAGAATCAGCAGGCAGCTGGTGATGTCCCTCTGTTGTTTTCTTAATGGGGTGATAAACACTGAATGAATTCCCTGCTGGGCTGAGGGGAACTTGTCCCTAATCAGAGCATCCTGCTGGCTTAGCACTGTGGAAGGGAAGGGAGGACTGCTGTAGCATCCCCCAGCTTCTAGCGTGAGCCACCGCAGGCATGTGCCTGCATTTCTGGGTTGTCTGTGTGGTTACAAACTGATTCAGCCCATCCAGATTAGACTAACCTGCAAAGATTGAATCAATTCAGCTGTAGGAATTTTGAATGTCTGTCCCAGCCTCAGAGTTTAGCTCAAAGTATTGCCAGTCTCATTGTATCTCTTCATCAATGGAGAGAATGATAATCTAGAAGGCAGAATATGTTCAGAGTTAAATTCACTTCTTTGTTTTGCATCTTTCAGTGCAGAATAAAAGTAGCAAGGTTGTAGTATGGCTAGAATTTCCAGTGCCAGAGATGCTGTGTATTTGTTCCATTTTCAAATATGGGTTTTGATTTCCTTTGTGTCCTCTATCCTGCTTTTTCAGCACTCTTGAGATCATTGCTGAAAAGCATGCTCCACTTACCTGCTTTCATGATGCATGAACCAAAGCTGGAAATGAGGTGGGAAGTGATGCTGTGGGTGCCCCACTGGATGCTCCTGCCGTATACTCTCAGGCATACATGAGCTGTGGAAAAGGGGTCTGTGAAGCCAGCTTTTTGGTCTATTTTTGGATTTGGTGTGGGAAGAACAGGAGTAGGCAGGGCAGGGCCATGCTTATTTGTTACGATGTCTGGCACACTAAGGAAGCAGTATAGAATTTCTTTCTGTGGTTCTCACCCCAGGGTCAAGATTGAAATCTGTACATAAGCAAGGCTGAACTCAGCATTCTGGCACAGGGTTTGGTTTTATTGGTAACCTGTTTTTAATATGTTATCTTACATCATTGCAACTTTTATTATAACCCAAGCAGTGATCCCCTAATATACCATTTCCTGGAGACTGTATCTGCTAGAAAAAGTCTTCTTACTTTAAAACATAAGAACAGGAAAAGGACCATTAATAATATGCCCTGAAGAACATAGCACTTTCACAGATCATAATTTTAATGGAGTCAAAGAGTTTGGACAGACAAAACAATTATGTTGATTGAAAAGGGCCGCACCCAGATTTACTGCAGTTCAGAGGAATCCTCTATCTGCTCCATGTAAGCTAAATCGCAATATTTTACTACTTGTTTCATTAGCAGTAAGTCAGCTCATTTTAGCTCCTTTTATGGCAGGATTGGAGCAGATAGATGGAATGGTTAGACTGGATTAGCTAATATATGCTTCTGAGCAGCAAGTACTTCCCTTTTGTCTATCCATGCCCAGGCGTTTGACAGAAATGCATCTGCCTGTGTTTGACAGAAATGCATCGACACAGGCCAAGTATATCTGTAGAACCTCTCCATTCATCCTTTAATGTTCATGTAAACTTTCTGTCCAGTCTGTTCTTTCACATATCTTTGACTTGTGCTAGATTGTGCCTTTTGGGCACAGTTAATGGTAGGGGTCTGCGCTACTTGAGGGAGAATGTGGGGAAGCTTTCTACCTCGAAAAAGCAGAATGTCTCTCAAAGCTTATTGGTGTGCAGGGTGAATTTACTTATGATGACATATAGGGTCTTTCCTGTTATGTGGGGATAAATCTGTTCCTAGATTCTTCTGTGTACCATCTGATACTTTATCTTTGTTTGTCTTTGGCTTAATTCACAGTCAGTTTTGTTTCATCACAGACTGCTAGCACATCTCACTCCATTTAAAAAACAAAACACAACAATTTAATTAGTTGTAAAACAGATGTGATGTTACAGGCTTTTTAAACATCAGATTTGTTTCTAAAATATTGACTTGTTCAAAAAAGCTTGATAGATGAGAATTACAACTGAGAAGTAATTATGTAAAGGATAGTAATCTTCAAAATCAAGGTGGAATTTTCAGAGCAGTTCAGGGGATTTAGTGTTCTAGCTTCAGTTGATTTTAAAGGTAAAGTGGCTAAATACCGTAGAGAGTAGTTGGAAATTGCAAACTAAGTGCTTGTTTTCAAGTATCTAGTTTTGTTGCATAATTTTTTTTAAAAAAGGTTCTGCTAATAGTTTGTGCTGCCCATTCATACATTATTACTGCATTTACTTGAATGTAAGATGACCCTGACTATAAAAGAACCCCCAGTAATTAGATTCTATTCTATTCCATTCTCTATATGGACAATTTATAAATGTGTCAAAATTTTCCAGGTATATAAACTGATTATTGGAGGTTTCCCTTGAATTTCTTAACCCTCCTACTGCTACATCAGGGAAAATAAATCTGGGGGTTGGATGGCCTCCTTGCCCTTTGCCCCTTACCACCTTCTTCTTCTCCTTACTATCAGACCCTGCTCTTCCTAACCACGTGGAAGAGAGGGATAACATTTGCATATAGGCAAATTAAAGGTACCCATAGACTTAGTTCATTTGAGGCATTTTGCCTTTCTTGAAACCGCTGCAAGTTTTAGCAAAGGTACTCCAGAAATACATTTTTAAACAGATTTTTTGTATCTACTTAATTTTTTTATTAATATATTTTGTGTTCTAGGTCACGTCAGTTCCAACTGACCAGAACTCAATTGTTCCAAAAGCTATATCGACTGAGCAGGCAGAACTCAGTCATTCTAAACACTGTATGGTGCTATAGCCAGAGATCATCCTTCATCCCACGCTTTCACCCTGGGATTTCAGATGCTCCCAAATCCATTGGCAGGCATCCTATGTGCAGCCCAAGCCCAGAGGTCTGGGGATTTGGATGCCTCCACTTGATAGAGGCCAAAACACTTGATCTGAGCCAAAAGGCTTGTACCTACTTAAATACAGTGCAATCTTATATAGCTTATATTAGTCCAAAGTCAAAAGGCTCATGATTTACTGTATAGTTATTTGGGCTGGGGCCCAGCAGAGTCATCAGCGTTTCAAGCCATGGTGCCCCCCAGCTTAGTGCTGCTCAGTATGTGTATGTATCCCAGATACCCCCCTTCCAAAGGCTCCATGTGCAAATTTGCAGCCCCCTCAAAGTCATGACTGGAATTAGGTGTTCTTATCATGAGTCCTGGGATCCTCCAAAGATGTATATGGAGATGAGGTGTGGGGCAACCTGGTTTGGCTTCACCTCATGGAGGGCAGGGCCACATTAATCATGTGCAACAGGCTGAGAGAGGGGGCAACAGAGGGATTCTAGGTGAACTGTTTGGGGTGGCATTTGATGATGTTTTCCAGACATTTAAGGCTGGTGAAGAAGTATGAATAATTGGAAATAGGAAAGAAAGGTGCACCTCAGCTATGGTTTCAAGTGGGAGGATCTCAGCTACACGCTTACTTTATGGAAATGGGAGACTCCTCCCTAGCTTGCTTCTGTGGCCTTTGGTAAAGGGCAAGTTAGACTTGGGGGCATCTGAAGCCCAAGCCTCTGGGCACATAGGATGCTGCCAATGGATTTGGGAGTATCTGAAGCCCCAGGCTGAAATGTCTGGGGTGGAGGATACTTGCTGTTTGGAACTGCCAGCTAATTTGAATACAAAAAAATTTTCTGCCCCCAAAAAGTTCCCATATGGGTCATATGTTTTATAGTCATGCTCAGTGTTTACTGCATTTGATCAGCTTCATAGCTGGTTTCCATTACTGAGCACATGTTGCTTTTGGCAGCAGTTTAATGATAGACAGTGTATTTAATGAGGTTTCTGTGTGTACATTTGTAAGGTGAGGGGCTTTCCCCGACATACTGACTGGGGGTGGGGGAGAAGGGCAACACCTCACTTTGTATTTGAGTAAATATGGTATTTCTAGCCTATATTAAGTAACATTTTTCAAAATGTTACCTGCTTCTCTTAGGAGGCCTAAGTAATTTAAGATTTTTTTTTGGTAATAACTTTTATCAGACCAACTGTAGAGTTGGGAGAGATTTTAGACAAGCAAAAAGTACCCTTATATTTAAAGTTTCCTGATGCTCCCCAATATAATACCTTTTTGCTTACAACTTTGCCAAACATTAACTCTTTGGGCTGAAATGATTTGGCTCAGTATGAATTGTTCGGAATTTTTTTTACAAAAACATTCAGCTGCCTCTGAAAATGATCTAAGGGAAAATATGCTGCTTGTCAATGTTGTTGAAATTCTGCCAACCTTTTCTTTGGAAAACTCTAGTGCTGCCATGTTTTGGTGCAGGGACTTGAAATTTGGCACTGCAAAAATCTGCCCAAATTTGGCCAAGCCTACAAGCCTTTGAAAAATCAGTTTTCAAAATTAATTCTTGCTAGTTTTTAATTACAATCTCTGCATCTCCCTGAGCAAGCTCAAATACTTTTAGCACTGCCCAGACTGCATGTACATTAACAGAGAGAAGATGAGCAGTAGGGCTGTATGATGCTTCAGGTGCTTATTCAATTCAGAAGAGATTTGCCCTGATTCAGCAGCTGAATCTCTCAATCTGAATTGAATCAGGAGATGAATAAAGAGGTCCAAATTGATTCAAAGCTCTCCAGATTGATTTGGAAAAGATTTGGAGTGTTTCAGGGATTTGGGCAGTTGCCGCTTGCTGCTGCAGGGAGCTGGATCCAGATCCAGACTCTGTGCCAGTAAGTAGGGGGTGTGGTGGGGTGCTGGAGGAGGGATGAGGGGATCATGGGGTGACCCCCACCAGGCCCCATCCCCTGCCTGCTCCCTTAGACCCCCTGAGAGCCCTCTGACCCCCACCTGCTCTCCCAGTCCCTCTGTAGTTCCCCGCCCAGCCTCAGCTACTGGTTCTTCATAAAATTTTTTTAAAAAAAATCCCCCACTCATTGGCTGCTGCAGGTCTTCTAGGGACTCATGGCAGAGCCCCCCATTCAGTATGGGGCAGTGGGGAGCAGTGGAGATTGCCCCCCCTGCCTAGCAGCAGCTGGTGAGTGCT